>NC_088201.1:724195-1024195 GCF_037126465.1 Ornithodoros turicata
TATTCCAACAGCGCGCTTCTTTCCGTCTGCATCACGTCGGCCGCATGAAATAGCGATCTAAACCTCACCTGTTCCTACAGCGAGCTTCTTTCCTTCCGCCTGCATCAATCGGCCGCATGCAATCACGACCTAACCCCACCTATTCCTACAGCGCGCTTCTTTCTTTCCACCTGAATCAGTCGGCTGCATGAAATAACAACCCAACCCTCATCTATTCCTACAGCGCGCTTCTTTCTTTCCACCTGAATCAGTCGGCTGCATGAAATAACAACCCAAACCCTCATCTATTCCTACAGCGCGCTTCTTTCTTTCCACCTGAATCAGTCGGCTGCATGAAATAACAACCCAACCCTCATCTATTCCTACAGCGCGCTTCTTTCTTTCCACCTGAATCAGTCGGCTGCATGAAATAACAACCCAACCCTCATCTATTCCTACAGCGCGCTTCTTTCTTTCCACCGGAATCAGTCGGCTGCATGAAATAACAACCCAACCCTCATCTATTCCTACAGCGCGCTTCTTTCTTTCCACCTGAATCAGTCGGCTGCATGAAATAACAACCCAACCCTCATCTATTCCTACAGCGCGCTTCTTTCTTTCCACCTGAATCAGTCGGCTGCATGAAATAACAACCGAACCCTCATCTATTCCTACAGGGCGCTTCTTTCTTTCCGCCTGCATCAATCGGCCGCATGCAATCACAACCTAACCCCCACCTATTCCTACAGCGCGCTTCTTTCTTTCCACCTGAATCAGTCGGCTGCATGAAATAACAACCCAACCTCATCTATTCCTACAGCGCGCTTCTTTCTTTCCACCTGAATCAGTCGGCTGCATGAAATAACTACCCAACCCTCATCTATTCCTACAGCGCGCTTCTTTCTTTCCACCTGAATCAGTCGGCTGCATGAAATAACAACCCAACCCTCATCTATTCCTACAGCGCGCTTCTTTCTTTCCACCGGAATCAGTCGGCTGCATGAAATAACAACCCAACCCTCATCTTTTCCTACAGCGCGCTTCTTTCTTTCCACCGGAATCAGTCGGCTGCATGAAATAACAACCCAACCCTCATCTTTTCCTACAGCGCGCTTCTTTCTTTCCACCTGAATCAGTCGGCTGCATGAAATAACAACCCAACCCTCATCTTTTCCAACAGCGCGCTTCTTTCTTTCCACCTGAATCAGTCGGCTGCATGAAATAACAACCCAACCCTCATCTTTTCCTACAGCGCGCTTCTTTTTTTCCACCTGAATCAGTCGGCTGCATGAAATAACAACCCAACCCTCATCTTTTCCTACAGCGCGCTTCTTTCTTTCCACCTGAATCAGTCGGCTGCATGAAATAACAACCCAACCCTCATCTTTTCCTACAGCGCGCTTCTTTCTTTCCACCTGAATCAGTCGGCTGCATGAAATAACAACCCAACCCTCATCTTTTCCTACAGCGCGCTTCTTTCTTTCCACCTGAATCAGTCGGCTGCATGAAATAACAACCCAACCCTCATCTTTTCCTACAGCGCGCTTCTTTCTTTCCACCTGAATCAGTCGGCTGCATGAAATAACAACCCAACCCTCATCTATTCCTACAGCGCGCTTCTTTCTTTCTACCTGAATCAGTCGGCTGCATGAAATAACAACCCAACCCTCATCTATTCCTACAGCGCGCTTCTTTCTTTCCACCTGAATCAGTCGGCTGCATGAAATAACAACCCAACCCTCATCTATTCCTACAGCGCGCTTCTTTCTTTCCACCTGAATCAGTCGGCTGCATGAAATAACAACCCAACCCTCATCTTTTCCTACAGCGCGCTTCTTTCTTTCCACCTGAATCAGTCGGCTGCATGAAATAACAACCCAACCCTCATCTATTCCTACAGCGCGCTTCTTTCTTTCCACCTGAATCAGTCGGCTGCATGAAATAACAACCCAACCCTCATCTATTCCTACAGCGCGCTTCTTTCTTTCCACCTGAATCAGTCGGCTGCATGAAATAACAACCCAACCCTCATCTTTTCCTACAGCGCGCTTCTTTCTTTCCACCTGAATCAGTCGGCTGCATGAAATAACAACCCAACCCTCATCTATTCCTACAGCGCGCTTCTTTCTTTCCACCTGAATCAGACGGCTGCATGAAATAACAACCCAACCCTCATCTATTCCTACAGCGCGCTTCTTTCTTTCCACCTGAATCAGTCGGCTGCATGAAATAACAACCCAACCCTCATCTTTTCCTACAGCGCGCTTCTTTCTTTCCACCTGAATCAGTCGGCTGCATGAAATAACAACCCAACCCTCATCTATTGCTACAGCGCGCTTCTTTCTTTCCACCTGGATCAGTCGGCTGCATGAAATAACAACCCAACCCTCATCTATTCCTACAGCGCGCTTCTTTCTTTCCACCTGAATCAGTCGGCTGCATGAAATAACAACCCAACCCTCATCTTTTCCTACAGCGCGCTTCTTTCTTTCCACCTGAATCAGTCGGCTGCATGAAATAACAACCCAACCCTCATCTATTCCTACAGCGCGCTTCTTTCTTTCCACCTGGATCAGTCGGCTGCATGAAATAACAACCCAACCCTCATCTATTCCTACAGCGCGCTTCTTTCTTTCCACCTGAATCAGTCGGCTGCATGAAATAACAACCCAACCCTCATCTATTCCTACAGCGCGCTTCTTTCTTTCCACCTGAATCAGTCGGCTGCATGAAATAACAACCCAACCCTCCTCTATTCCTACAGCGCGCTTCTTTCTTTCCACCGGAATCAGTCGGCTGCATGAAATAACAACCCAACCCTCATCTATTCCTACAGCGCGCTTCTTTCTTTCCACCTGAATCAGTCGGCTGCATGAAATAACAACCCAACCCTCATCTATTCCTACAGCGCGCTTCTTTCTTTCCACCTGAATCAGTCGGCTGCATGAAATAACAACCCAACCCTCATCTATTCCTACAGCGCGCTTCTTTCTTTCCACCTGAATCAGTCGGCTGCATGAAATAACAACCCAACCCTCATCTATTCCTACAGCGCGCTTCTTTTTTTCCGCCTGCATCAATCGGCCGCATGCAATCACAACCTAACCCCCACCTATTCCTACAGCGCGCTTCTTTCTTTCCACCTGAATCAGTCGGCTGCATGAAATAACAACCCAACCCTCATCTATTCCTACAGCGCGCTTCTTTCTTTCCACCTGAATCAGTCGGCTGCATGAAATAACTACCCAACCCTCATCTATTCCTACAGCGCGCTTCTTTCTTTCCACCTGAATCAGTCGGCTGCATGAAATAACAACCCAACCCTCATCTTTTCCTACAGCGCGCTTCTTTCTTTCCACCTGAATCAGTCGGCTGCATGAAATAACAACCCAACCCTCATCTTTTCCAACAGCGCGCTTCTTTCTTTCCACCTGAATCAGTCGGCTGCATGAAATAACAACCCAACCCTCATCTTTTCCTACAGCGCGCTTCTTTTTTTCCACCTGAATCAGTCGGCTGCATGAAATAACAACCCAACCCTCATCTTTTCCTACAGCGCGCTTCTTTCTTTCCACCTGAATCAGTCGGCTGCATGAAATAACAACCCAACCCTCATCTTTTCCTACAGCGCGCTTCTTTCTTTCCACCTGAATCAGTCGGCTGCATGAAATAACAACCCAACCCTCATCTATTCCTACAGCGCGCTTCTTTCTTTCTACCTGAATCAGTCGGCTGCATGAAATAACAACCCAACCCTCATCTATTCCTACAGCGCGCTTCTTTCTTTCCACCTGAATCAGTCGGCTGCATGAAATAACAACCCAACCCTCATCTATTCCTACAGCGCGCTTCTTTCTTTCCACCTGAATCAGTCGGCTGCATGAAATAACAACCCAACCCTCATCTTTTCCTACAGCGCGCTTCTTTCTTTCCACCTGAATCAGTCGCTGCATGAAATAACAACCCAACCCTCATCTATTCCTACAGCGCGCTTCTTTCTTTCCACCTGAATCAGTCGGCTGCATGAAATAACAACCCAACCCTCATCTATTCCTACAGCGCGCTTCTTTCTTTCCACCTGAATCAGTCGGCTGCATGAAATAACAACCCAACCCTCATCTTTTCCTACAGCGCGCTTCTTTCTTTCCACCTGAATCAGTCGGCTGCATGAAATAACAACCCAACCCTCATCTATTCCTACAGCGCGCTTCTTTCTTTCCACCTGAATCAGACGGCTGCATGAAATAACAACCCAACCCTCATCTATTCCTACAGCGCGCTTCTTTCTTTCCACCTGAATCAGTCGGCTGCATGAAATAACAACCCAACCCTCATCTTTTCCTACAGCGCGCTTCTTTCTTTCCACCTGAATCAGTCGGCTGCATGAAATAACAACCCAACCCTCATCTATTGCTACAGCGCGCTTCTTTCTTTCCACCTGGATCAGTCGGCTGCATGAAATAACAACCCAACCCTCATCTATTCCTACAGCGCGCTTCTTTCTTTCCACCTGAATCAGTCGGCTGCATGAAATAACAACCCAACCCTCATCTTTTCCTACAGCGCGCTTCTTTCTTTCCACCTGAATCAGTCGGCTGCATGAAATAACAACCCAACCCTCATCTATTCCTACAGCGCGCTTCTTTCTTTCCACCTGGATCAGTCGGCTGCATGAAATAACAACCCAACCCTCATCTATTCCTACAGCGCGCTTCTTTCTTTCCACCTGAATCAGTCGGCTGCATGAAATAACAACCCAACCCTCATCTATTCCTACAGCGCGCTTCTTTCTTTCCACCTGAATCAGTCGGCTGCATGAAATAACTACCCAACCCTCATCTATTCCTACAGCGCGCTTCTTTCTTTCCACCTGAATCAGTCGGCTGCATGAAATAACAACCCAACCCTCATCTTTTCCAACAGCGCGCTTCTTTCTTTCCACCTGAATCAGTCGGCTGCATGAAATAACAACCCAACCCTCATCTTTTCCTACAGCGCGCTTCTTTTTTTCCACCTGAATCAGTCGGCTGCATGAAATAACAACCCAACCCTCATCTTTTCCTACAGCGCGCTTCTTTCTTTCCACCTGAATCAGTCGGCTGCATGAAATAACAACCCAACCCTCATCTTTTCCTACAGCGCGCTTCTTTTTTTCCACCTGAATCAGTCGGCTGCATGAAATAACAACCCAACCCTCATCTTTTCCTACAGCGCGCTTCTTTCTTTCCACCTGAATCAGTCGGCTGCATGAAATAACAACCCAACCCTCATCTTTTCCTACAGCGCGCTTCTTTCTTTCCACCTGAATCAGTCGGCTGCATGAAATAACAACCCAACCCTCATCTATTCCTACAGCGCGCTTCTTTCTTTCCACCTGAATCAGTCGGCTGCATGAAATAACAACCCAACCCTCATCTATTCCTACAGCGCGCTTCTTTCTTTCCACCTGAATCAGTCGGCTGCATGAAATAACAACCCAACCCTCATCTATTCCTACAGCGCGCTTCTTTCTTTCCACCTGAATCAGTCGGCTGCATGAAATAACAACCCAACCCTCATCTTTTCCTACAGCGCGCTTCTTTCTTTCCACCTGAATCAGTCGGCTGCATGAAATAACAACCCAACCCTCATCTATTCCTACAGCGCGCTTCTTTCTTTCCACCTGAATCAGACGGCTGCATGAAATAACAACCCAACCCTCATCTATTCCTACAGCGCGCTTCTTTCTTTCCACCTGAATCAGTCGGCTGCATGAAATAACAACCCAACCCTCATCTATTCCTACAGCGCGCTTCTTTCTTTCCACCTGAATCAGTCGGCTGCATGAAATAACAACCCAACCCTCATCTATTCCTACAGCGCGCTTCTTTCTTTCCACCTGAATCAGTCGGCTGCATGAAATAACAACCCAACCCTCATCTTTTCCTACAGCGCGCTTCTTTCTTTCCACCTGAATCAGTCGGCTGCATGAAATAACAACCCAACTCTCATCTATTCCTACAGCGCGCTTCTTTCTTTCTACCTGAATCAGTCGGCTGCATGAAATAACAACCCAACCCTCATCTTTTCCTACAGCGCGCTTCTTTCTTTCCACCTGAATCAGTCGGCTGCACGAAATAACAACCCAACCCTCATCTATTCCTACAGCGCGCTTCTTTCTTTCCACCTGAATCAGTCGGCTGCACGAAATAACAACCCAACCCTCATCTTTTCCTACAGCGCGCTTCTTTCTTTCCACCTGAATCAGTCGGCTGCACGAAATAACAACCCAACCCTCATCTATTCCTACAGCGCGCTTCTTTCTTTCCACCTGAATCAGTCGGCTGCACGAAATAACAACCCAACCCTCATCTATTCCTACAGCGCGCTTCTTTCTTTCCACCTGAATCAGTCGGCTGCACGAAATAACAACCCAACCCTCATCTTTTCCTACAGCGCGCTTCTTTCTTTCCACCTGAATCAGTCGGCTGCATGAAATAACAACCCAACCCTCATCTTTTCCTACAGCGCGCTTCTTTCTTTCCACCTGGATCAGTCGGCTGCATGAAATAACAACCCAACCCTCATCTATTGCTACAGCGCGCTTCTTTCTTTCCACCTGGATCAGTCGGCTGCATGAAATAACAACCCAACCCTCATCTATTCCTACAGCGCGCTTCTTTCTTTCCACCTGAATCAGTCGGCTGCATGAAATAACAACCCAACCCTCATCTTTTCCTACAGCGCGCTTCTTTCTTTCCACCTGAATCAGTCGGCTGCATGAAATAACAACCCAACCCTCATCTATTCCTACAGCGCGCTTCTTTCTTTCCACCTGAATCAGTCGGCTGCATGAAATAACAACCCAACCCTCATCTATTCCTACAGCGCGCTTCTTTCTTTCCACCTGAATCAGTCGGCTGCATGAAATAACAACCCAACCCTCATCTTTTCCTACAGCGCGCTTCTTTCTTTCCACCTGAATCAGTCGGCTGCATGAAATAACAACCCAACCCTCATCTTTTCCTACAGCGCGCTTCTTTCTTTCCACCTGAATCAGTCGGCTGCATGAAATAACAACCCAACTCTCATCTTTTCCTATAGCGCGCTTCTTTCCGTCTGCATCACTCGGCCGCATGAAATAGCGATCTAAACCCCACCTGTTCCTACAGCGAGCTTCTTTCCTCCCGCCTTCATCAATCGGCCGCATGCAATCACGACCTAACCCCCACCTATTCCTACAACGGGCTTCTTTCCTTCCACCTGTATCACTCGGCCGCATGTAATAACGGCCTAAGCCTCATCTATTCCTACAACGGGCTTCTTTCCTTCCACCTGTATCACTCGGCCGCATGTAATAACGGCCTAAGCCTCATCTATTCCTACAACGGGCTTCTTTCCTTCCACCTGCATCAGTCGGCCGCATGCAATAACGGCCTAAGCCTCATCTATTCCTACAGCGGGCTTCTTTCCTTCCACCTGCATCAGTCGGCCGCATGCAATAA
Source organism: Ornithodoros turicata (assembly GCF_037126465.1). Classification (NCBI taxonomy): domain Eukaryota; kingdom Metazoa; phylum Arthropoda; class Arachnida; order Ixodida; family Argasidae; genus Ornithodoros; species Ornithodoros turicata. The sequence goes on from NC_088201.1 coordinate 731,659, forward strand.
CGGCCTAAGTCTCATCTATTCCTACAACGGGCTTCTTTCCTTCCACCTGCATCAGTCGGCCGCATGTAATAACGGCCTAAGCCTCATCTATTCCTACAGCGGGCTTCTTTCCTTCCACCTGCATCAGTCGGCCGCATGTAATAAGGGCCTAAGCCTCATCTATTCCTACAGCGGGCTTCTTTCCTTCCACCTGCATCAGTCGGCCGCATGTAATAACGGCCTAAGCCTCATCTATTCCTACAGCGGACTTCTTTCCTTCCACCTGCATCAGTCGGCCGCATGTAATAACGGCCTAAGCCTCATCTATTCCTACAGCGGGCTTCTTTCCTTCCACCTGCATCAGTCGGCCGCATGTAATAAGGGCCTAAGCCTCATCTATTCCTACAGCGGGCTTCTTTCCTTCCACCTGCATCAGTCGGCCGCATGTAATAACGGCCTAAGCCTCATCTATTCCTACAGCGGACTTCTTTCCTTCCACCTGCATCAGTCGGCCGCATGTAATAACGGCCTAAGCCTCATCTATTCCTACAGCGGGCTTCTTTCCTTCCACCTGCATCAGTCGGCCGCATGTAATAAGGGCCTAAGCCTCATCTATTCCTACAGCGGGCTTCTTTCCTTCCACCTGCATCAGTCGGCCGCATGTAATAAGGGCCTAAGCCTCATCTATTCCTACAGCGGGCTTCTTTCCTTCCACCTGCATCAGTCGGCCGCATGTGATAACGGCCTAAGCCTCATCTATTCCTACAACGGGCTTCTTTCCTTCCACCTGCATCAGTCGGCCGCATGTAATAACGGCCTAAGCCTCATCTATTCCTACAGCGGGCTTCTTTCCTTCCACCTGCATCAGTCGGCCGCATGTAATAAGGGCCTAAGCCTCATCTATTCCTACAGCGGGCTTCTTTCCTTCCACCTGCATCAGTCGGCCGCATGTAATAAGGGCCTAAGCCTCATCTATTCCTACAGCGGGCTTCTTTCCTTCCACCTGCATCAGTCGGCCGCATGTAATAACGGCCTAAGCCTCATCTATTCCTACAGCGGACTTCTTTCCTTCCACCTGCATCAGTCGGCCGCATGTAATAACGGCCTAAGCCTCATCTATTCCTACAGCGGGCTTCTTTCCTTCCACCTGCATCAGTCGGCCGCATGTAATAAGGGCCTAAGCCTCATCTATTCCTACAGCGGGCTTCTTTCCTTCCACCTGCATCAGTCGGCCGCATGTAATAACGGCCTAAGCCTCATCTATTCCTACAGCGGGCTTCTTTCCTTCCACCTGCATCAGTCGGCCGCATGTAATAAGGGCCTAAGCCTCATCTATTCCTACAGCGGGCTTCTTTCCTTCCACCTGCATCAGTCGGCCGCATGTAATAAGGGCCTAAGCCTCATCTATTCCTACAGCGGGCTTCTTTCCTTCCACCTGCATCAGTCGGCCGCATGTAATAACGGCCTAAGCCTCATCTATTCCTACAACGGGCTTCTTTCCTTCCACCTGCATCAGTCGGCCGCATGTAATAACGGCCTAAGCCTCATCTATTCCTACAGCGGGCTTCTTTCCTTCCACCTGCATCAGTCGGCCGCATGTAATAAGGGCCTAAGCCTCATCTATTCCTACAGCGGGCTTCTTTCCTTCCACCTGCATCAGTCGGCCGCATGTAATAAGGGCCTAAGCCTCATCTATTCCTACAGCGGGCTTCTTTCCTTCCACCTGCACCAGTCGGCCGCATGTAATAACGGCCTAAGCCTCATCTATTCCTACAGCGGACTTCTTTCCTTCCACCTGCATCAGTTGGCCGCATGTAATAACGGCCTAAGCCTCATCTATTCCTACAGCGGGCTTCTTTCCTTCCACCTGCATCAGTCGGCCGCATGTAATAAGGGCCTAAGCCTCATCTATTCCTACAGCGGGCTTCTTTCCTTCCACCTGCATCAGTCGGCCGCATGTAATAACGGCCTAAGCCTCATCTATTCCTACAGCGGGCTTCTTTCCTTCCACCTGCATCAGTCGGCCGCATGTAATAACGGCCTAAGCCTCATCTATTCCTACAGCGGGCTTCTTTCCTTCCACCTGCATTAGTCGGCCGCATGTAATAACGGCCTAAGCCTCATCTATTCCTACAGCGGGCTTCTTTCCTTCCACCTGCATTAGTCGGCCGCATGAAATAACGATCTCAGCCTCACCTATTCCTACTGCGAGCTTCTATCCTTCCACCTGCATCAGTCGGCCGCATGAAATAATGATCTCAACCTGACCTATTCCTACGGTGAGCTTGTTTCCTTCCGCCTGCATCAGTCTGACGCATGAAATAACGATCTCAGCCTCACCTATTCCTACTGCGAGCTTCTATCCTTGCACCTGCATCAGTCGGCCGCATGAAATAACGATCTCAGCCTCACCTATTCCTACTGCGAGCTTCTATCCTTCCACCTGCATCAGTCTGCCGCATGAAATAACGATCTCAGCCTCACCTATTCCTACTGCGAGCTTCTATCCTTCCACCTGCATCAGTCTGACGCATGAAATAATGATCTCAACCTGACCTATTCCTACGGTGAGCTTGTTTCCTTCCGCCTGCATCAGTCTGACGCATGAAATAACGATCTCAGCCTCACCTATTCCTACTGCGAGCTTCTATCCTTCCACCTGCATCAGTCTGCCGCATGAAATAATGATCTCAACCTGACCTATTCCTACGGTGAGCTTGTTTCCTTCCACCTGCATCAGTCTGCCGCATGAAATAACGATCTCAGCCTCACCTATTCCTACTGCGAGCTTCTATCCTTCCACCTGCATCAGTCTGCCGCATGAAATAATGATCTCAACCTGACCTATTCCTACGGTGAGCTTGTTTCCTTCCACCTGCATCAGTCTGCCGCATGAAATAACGATCTCAGCCTCACCTATTCCTACTGCGAGCTTCTATCCTTCCACCTGCATCAGTCGGCCGCATGAAATAATGATCTCAACCTGACCTATTCCTACGGTGAGCTTGTTTCCTTCCGCCTGCATCAGTCTGACGCATGAAATAACGATCTCAGCCTCACCTATTCCTACTGCGAGCTTCTATCCTTCCACCTGCATCAGTCTGCCGCATGAAATAATGATCTCAACCTGACCTATTCCTACTGCGAGCTTCTATCCTTCCACCTGCATCAGTCTGCCGCATGAAATAATGATCTCAACCTGACCTATTCCTACGGTGAGCTTGTTTCCTTCCGCCTGCATCAGTCTGACGCATGAAATAACGATCTCAGCCTCACCTATTCCTACTGCGAGCTTCTATCCTTCCACCTGCATCAGTCTGCCGCATGAAATAACGATCTCAGCCTCACCTATTCCTACTGCGAGCTTCTATCCTTCCACCTGCATCAGTCTGCCGCATGAAATAATGATCTCAACCTGACCTATTCCTACGGTGAGCTTGTTTCCTTCCGCCTGCATCAGTCTGACGCATAAAATAACGATCTCAGCCTCACCTATTCCTACTGCGAGCTTCTATCCTTCCACCTGCATCAGTCTGCCGCATGAAATAATGATCTCAACCTGACCTATTCCTACGGTGAGCTTGTTTCCTTCCACCTGCATCAGTCTGCCGCATGAAATAACGATCTCAGCCTCACCTATTCCTACTGCGAGCTTCTATCCTTCCACCTGCATCAGTCTGCCGCATGAAATAATGATCTCAACCTGACCTATTCCTACGGTGAGCTTGTTTCCTTCCACCTGCATCAGTCTGCCGCATGAAATAACGATCTCAGCCTCACCTATTCCTACTGCGAGCTTCTATCCTTCCACCTGCATCAGTCGGCCGCATGAAATAATGATCTCAACCTGACCTATTCCTACTTTGAGCTTGTTTCCTTCCGCCTGCATCAGTCTGACGCATGAAATAACGATCTCAGCCTCACCTATTCCTACTGCGAGCTTCTATCCTTCCACCTGCATCAGTCTGCCGCATGAAATAATGATCTCAACCTGACCTATTCCTACGGTGAGCTTGTTTCCTTCCACCTGCATCAGTCTGCCGCATGAAATAACGATCTCAGCCTCACCTATTCCTACTGCGAGCTTCTATCCTTCCACCTGCATCAGTCGGCCGCATGAAATAATGATCTCAACCTGACCTATTCCTACGGTGAGCTTGTTTCCTTCCGCCTGCATCAGTCTGACGCATGAAATAACGATCTCAGCCTCACCTATTCCTACTGCGAGCTTCTATCCTTCCACCTGCATCAGTCTGCCGCATGAAATAATGATCTCAACCTGACCTATTCCTACGGTGAGCTTGTTTCCTTCCGCCTGCATCAGTCTGACGCATGAAATAACGATCTCAGCCTCACCTATTCCTACTGCGAGCTTCTATCCTTCCACCTGCATCAGTCTGCCGCATGAAATAATGATCTCAACCTGACCTATTCCTACGGTGAGCTTGTTTCCTTCCACCTGCATCAGTCTGCCGCATGAAATAACGATCTCAGCCTCACCTATTCCTACTGCGAGCTTCTATCCTTCCACCTGCATCAGTCTGCCGCATGAAATAATGATCTCAACCTGACCTATTCCTACGGTGAGCTTGTTTCCTTCCACCTGCATCAGTCTGCCGCATGAAATAACGATCTCAGCCTCACCTATTCCTACTGCGAGCTTCTATCCTTCCACCTGCATCAGTCGGCCGCATGAAATAATGATCTCAACCTGACCTATTCCTACGGTGAGCTTGTTTCCTTCCACCTGCATCAGTCTGCCGCATGAAATAACGATCTCAGCCTCACCTATTCCTACTGCGAGCTTCTATCCTTCCACCTGCATCAGTCTGCCGCATGAAATAATGATCTCAACCTGACCTATTCCTACGGTGAGCTTGTTTCCTTCCGCCTGCATCAGTCTGACGCATGAAATAACGATCTCAGCCTCACCTATTCCTACTGCGAGCTTCTATCCTTCCACCTGCATCAGTCTGCCGCATGAAATAATGATCTCAACCTGACCTATTCCTACGGTGAGCTTCTATCCTTCCACCTGCATCAGTCTGCCGCATGAAATAACGATCTCAGCCTCACCTATTCCTACTGCGAGCTTCTATCCTTCCACCTGCATCAGTCTGCCGCATGAAATAATGATCTCAACCTGACCTATTCCTACGGTGAGCTTGTTTCCTTCCGCCTGCATCAGTCTGACGCATGAAATAACGATCTCAGCCTCACCTATTCCTACTGCGAGCTTCTATCCTTCCACCTGCATCAGTCTGCCGCATGAAATAATGATCTCAACCTGACCTATTCCTACGGTGAGCTTGTTTCCTTCCACCTGCATCAGTCTGCCGCATGAAATAACGATCTCAGCCTCACCTATTCCTACTGCGAGCTTCTATCCTCCCACCTGCATCAGTCGGCCGCATGAAATAATGATCTCAACCTGACCTATTCCTACGGTGAGCTTGTTTCCTTCCGCCTGCATCAGTCTGACGCATGAAATAACGATCTCAGCCTCACCTATTCCTACTGCGAGCTTCTATCCTTCCACCTGCATCAGTCTGCCGCATGAAATAATGATCTCAACCTGACCTATTCCTACGGTGAGCTTGTTTCCTTCCACCTGCATCAGTCTGCCGCATGAAATAACGATCTCAGCCTCACCTATTCCTACTGCGAGCTTCTATCCTTCCACCTGCATCAGTCGGCCGCATGAAATAATGATCTCAACCTGACCTATTCCTACGGTGAGCTTGTTTCCTTCCACCTGCATCAGTCTGCCGCATGAAATAACGATCTCAGCCTCATCTATTCCTACAGCGGGCTTCTTTCCTTCCACCTGCATCAGTCGGCCGCATGAAATAATGATCTCAACCTGACCTATTCCTACGGTGAGCTTGTTTCCTTCGGCCTGCATCAGTCTGCCGCATGAAATAACGATCTCAGCCTCACCTATTCCTACTGCGAGCTTCTATCCTTCCACCTGCATCAGTCTGCCGCATGAAATAATGATCTCAACCTGACCTATTCCTACGGTGAGCTTGTTTCCTTCCGCCTGCATCAGTCTGACGCATGAAATAACGATCTCAGCCTCACCTATTCCTACTGCGAGCTTCTATCCTTCCACCTGCATCAGTCTGCCGCATGAAATAATGATCTCAACCTGACCTATTCCTACGGTGAGCTTCTATCCTTCCACCTGCATCAGTCTGCCGCATGAAATAACGATCTCAGCCTCACCTATTCCTACTGCGAGCTTCTATCCTTCCACCTGCATCAGTCGGCCGCATGAAATAATGATCTCAACCTGACCTATTCCTACGGTGAGCTTGTTTCCTTCCACCTGCATCAGTCTGCCGCATGAAATAACGATCTCAGCCTCACCTATTCCTACTGCGAGCTTCTATCCTTCCACCTGCATCAGTCGGCCGCATGAAATAATGATCTCAACCTGACCTATTCCTACGGTGAGCTTGTTTCCTTCCACCTGCATCAGTCTGCCGCATGAAATAACGATCTCAGCCTCACCTATTCCTACTGCGAGCTTCTATCCTTCCACCTGCATCAGTCGGCCGCATGAAATAATGATCTCAACCTGACCTATTCCTACGGTGAGCTTGTTTCCTTCCACCTGCATCAGTCTGCCGCATGAAATAACGATCTCAGCCTCACCTATTCCTACTGCGAGCTTCTATCCTTCCACCTGCATCAGTCTGCCGCATGAAATAATGATCTCAACCTGACCTATTCCTACGGTGAGCTTGTTTCCTTCCGCCTGCATCAGTCTGACGCATGAAATAACGATCTCAGCCTCACCTATTCCTACTGCGAGCTTCTATCCTTCCACCTGCATCAGTCTGCCGCATGAAATAATGATCTCAACCTGACCTATTCCTACGGTGAGCTTCTATCCTTCCACCTGCATCAGTCTGCCGCATGAAATAACGATCTCAGCCTCACGTATTCCTACTGCGAGCTTCTATCCTTCCACCTGCATCAGTCTGCCGCATGAAATAATGATCTCAACCTGACCTATTCCTACGGTGAGCTTGTTTCCTTCCGCCTGCATCAGTCTGACGCATGAAATAACGATCTCAGCCTCACCTATTCCTACTGCGAGCTTCTATCCTTCCACCTGCATCAGTCTGCCGCATGAAATAATGATCTCAACCTGACCTATTCCTACGGTGAGCTTGTTTCCTTCCACCTGCATCAGTCTGCCGCATGAAATAACGATCTCAGCCTCACCTATTCCTACTGCGAGCTTCTATCCTCCCACCTGCATCAGTCGGCCGCATGAAATAATGATCTCAACCTGACCTATTCCTACGGTGAGCTTGTTTCCTTCCGCCTGCATCAGTCTGACGCATGAAATAACGATCTCAGCCTCACCTATTCCTACTGCGAGCTTCTATCCTTCCACCTGCATCAGTCTGCCGCATGAAATAATGATCTCAACCTGACCTATTCCTACGGTGAGCTTGTTTCCTTCCACCTGCATCAGTCTGCCGCATGAAATAACGATCTCAGCCTCACCTATTCCTACTGCGAGCTTCTATCCTTCCACCTGCATCAGTCGGCCGCATGAAATAATGATCTCAACCTGACCTATTCCTACGGTGAGCTTGTTTCCTTCCACCTGCATCAGTCTGCCGCATGAAATAACGATCTCAGCCTCATCTATTCCTACAGCGGGCTTCTTTCCTTCCACCTGCATCAGTCGGCCGCATGAAATAATGATCTCAACCTGACCTATTCCTACGGTGAGCTTGTTTCCTTCGGCCTGCATCAGTCTGCCGCATGAAATAACGATCTCAGCCTCACCTATTCCTACTGCGAGCTTCTATCCTTCCACCTGCATCAGTCGGCCGCATGCCAGTGCAGTGTAGTGTATTAAAAGGGCGTCTGGTCAATAGGAGGAGCCAAAAAGAGGCTCGACCTATCAATCAAACTTGGGCGCATTTAATTGATTGTCTGTTTTTCATCGTTACCGCCATTAGACCAAAATTTTTCCAAAATTGAGGATGGTACTTGGAACGGCGAAGCGGAGATTTCGTGACAAAAATTTTCCCGGACTACAATAATTTCATACTGTGAGTACACATACTCATGTACCGTATCTAGAAAATCAGCTTCAACTTTCGCTGCGCCATCATTATTGCCGCGAAAATGAGATATTTCTTCGCTAACGTTAGGCCTAGTTAAGACCGCGATCCCAAGAAAACAGCAAGAAAGGTATGTGTAAGATTTTGTATTATATTTATGCATACATTTTGGCGTATTTTTGATGCAATCTAGTTACGTTACGTAATTTAAAAATTCATACCGGCAGCCGTCTGCTACGAAGAAGCGGTTCCGCCGCTCTGCTGGTCAGTGGTTTATCCAGAATCCCAAGCATGGAGGGGTGTTTGAAAAAATTGGGGTCGTCATTATGTAGTTACGTCATTAGAGCTTAGCATATCATTACCGACATATGTCTAAAGTTGAAATCGCAAGGGGTACACTGGTGAAAAAGTTAGTGGTGTCATTGAACATACGGTGTAGGGGGATAAATTAGCAGCAACCATTTCTTCCTAACATGCCTCTCTCCATACAGATAAAAGTGGGAGCAAAATGCGTCGTTTCAATTCAGTTTGGTGGCACACAGCATATAAGACTGGATGGCCTGCAATAATAGGGCTGTGATTGGCTAACTACCTCAAAAAGTGCGTCGAGCCTCAGGTATATCCCATTAATAATCAAACTCCCTTTTAATATCCGGCAAGGAAGAATCCAGGTTACTGCCGCATGATCATCACTCAGACGACAATAAATAGTTTTAGCAAACCACGTTCTCCCGCACGGTATGTAACCGGTAACTATTTCCAGCAGTACGGCAGCTTGAATAGTGATATACTATATATCACTACTAAAGCTGCCTTAATGCTGGAAATAGTCCAATTCAAAATAGCCCAAAAATCTCATTCGGTTAAAGTGGATATCGCAATCACAATTCTCATTGAAAGTAATCAAAATTTCCCATTCCCAATCGACGATCTTGGGCAAATACCATATTGAGGAAATGCTATGAATTCATACATTGTTGTGATGGTGCACACGTACATTACTGAAACGTTGCAAAATTTACGTTGAGAGGACATCACAGATGCATACGTTGATGTGATGTTTACAATGGATGTTGCAAATAAACGTTGCAGATAACGTTCAAGTTGCGGACGTTAGCAACATCTGAGCAATGTTGCGAGCTGACATTTAGACAATTTTGCTGCAACTTTTTGTGCTTCCTGGGGATTCTCTTGTCCACTCAAGCTGTTGATATGGAAGTATGCACACGGCACTTTCAAACTGCTGTCCATGGCTACCACGAGGAAAACAAGAGTCTGTGTAGCTGGCTAGCATGAACATGGCCGTTACCCAGGTCAACAAAACCTTGAAACACTTGTACTTCAAACTGAATGTGTTTCTTTCGTCAAGCATCAGAGAACAAACAAGACGTTTCAACAACTTGTGTTGTTCCCGACTAGATCCTTGAGTGCATCGACGACCTCCTGTGTGAATCCTTATTCGCCGTGTATAGAACTGTATCACGACCTACAAGTGGCGCGAAAGCTTTCTCACTTTATTCATTGCAGAAGACGTCGCAGCGAATATATAGAGGGGAAAAAATAAAGAAACAAGTAAATGACACTAGATTTGAAATTCAAACTTACAGATTAAGATGGCTTCAATGGCTGCATATATAGATACGCATGGAACGATGCGACAGCACCAGAGGACACGTGTTTCGCCGTGTTTGCGGCTCATCAGCTCTGGGTAGCTGCGCATAGTTCGGAATTGGCAAACCAGGGGTCGCTCAGCGAGCGATATACACCTGGGAGCGTGACTGAGCACTCCTCAGTGCCACGGTGCAAGCCAGTGAATTATAAGGAGGGAAAAAGCCATTAAAAGAAACACGTAAATGACACCAGACGTGTTTGAAATTCAAAATTGCAGATTAAGATGGCTTCTATGGCTGCACGCAGAGAAACAGATACTCATGGAACGATGCGACAGCACCAGAGGACACGTGTTTCGCCGTGTTTGCGGCTCGTCAGCTCTTAGCTGCGCATCGTTCGGAATTGGCAAACCAGGGGTCGCTCAGCGAGCGATATACACCTGGGAGGGTGACTGAGCACTCCTCAATGCCACAGTGCAAGCCAGTGAATTATAAGGAGGGAGGAATTATATATATTGGGGGTCACTTCCATGCAGAGCGCTTTCAGTGCTTTGGATTGCTATTGCTTTGTGGGCCATCTTGGGGCAATCTTGCAAAAGGAGAAAGGTCCAGTGCCGCTAGTGTCTAGCATGGCTATATGCTTGGCCGTGTATAATATGATAATGTCTTGTGTATCCTCTGGGATTTTGCATCGTTTGCAAAGGGCGGAGCCTTAGCTGGTGCGTTCCTGTGTACGGCGCTCCAAGTCGTGTGCGATGTATGGCTGTTTTGACTGATTGTTGAATGGACCATTTCTGGGTACGCGCATGCCCAGCCACTTCTGGCGGTGGCCGCCATGTTCATTGACATGAAAACTGTGATGGCGAAGCTTTTTCTCGCAATGCCTATTGTTGTATCCGGTAACGCTCCCGACATAGCAGCAGACAGACCACCAAACTTCAAGAACAGTCAAAAACGGAATGCTTTATCACCAAAAGAACAGGTTACATGAGTCCCACCAAACATGGGCATCAGCAGTGCAGAAATCGGTTTCTGCTACACCTATAATGTGTCAACTGGCGAAACATGAAAGACATAACCAGCTGCATGGCCTCGTGCTCAGGTTCGAATCCTACCACTCAGGACGCCGCCACAGTTGCCTCGCGGTGCTAACACGGTTCTTCCGTTTCCCACCGTCAACATCTTTCTCTTTGCCAGTGCGTACGTGTGAAGCTGTTCGCAATGCCAGCTGGAAGCGTCGCTATGATAGTTGGCCATCACGTGTTGTGTGCTTCCACAGGAGCAGGCTATACCATTCAAAAGAAATGTTATCCTCTGAAAAAATGACAGTCGTCGTCTTCTTATCATGTCGTCTCTGGACGCTTTTGAGCTGCGAAAGTATCTTCGCCACGCCTTTCCTCTAATTGCGTTTAGCTTCACGTCTCTTTCCCTCGAATCCTCCACTTAGCGTTAGTCCGACACAGGGCTAGTTAGTGGTTAGGAAACTCCATGCCTACGATCTCCATCTGGTCCCGCCCTTAGTGGATAACAGCCCCGAAGAAGAAGAAATGGTCCATTCCATTTGGAATTATGCTGTCTGCTTCAGGATCGATGAATGCAAGGTAGTCCTTTGGTCTCATTGTTTGTTTTCATTCTGTACTTTTACGGAGAAGGCATCAGACTTTGTAAAGGGGATTGCAGATATCCTACTCTTGCTAAGGAAAACACTTGTTTTAAAATCGTTTCAATCCTGAAAATATGGACAGCAGTAGAACTGCTACTTCTTCGTCTGAAAAGATGCGAGCGCTTCTTCGGTGTTGGTGCTAGCGTTCTCTAACGCTGGGTTACGTCACGGTATCCGGACGAACCGACCAAGTATGGAACCCTGTTTTCTGCTCTTGGCATTTCGGTTTGCTATTGTCACTCTACACACTCTATTTAACGTAGAAGATGGCGTGTGGGAGCCCGTAACCGTTTTAGCATAGTTTTGTGGTGTCGGTTGACTGTCAGGCGTAGACGGGATGATGCCCACGAGATATTGAAAGGGTAAACTTGCTTTGATTTTGCCCGTTGCTGCCACGATATTGATGGGTCTGCGGAGATGACACTGTACGCCTCTTGTGATGTTTCTCAGCGCGAATATTATCCTCCGATGAGTCTACCAAGTGCTGACGTCAGTTCAAGAGTGAGGAGAACGTTTTGAGCGCGTTTCGAATACGAAGGTTTTTCTCTAATGTATGATGCATCGCAGCAGCGAAAGACCATGTTCGTCATCAAGTTGTACACACTCATCAGACTTGATCGTTATTAAGATATTGCTTTTCAACTTTCTTACAGTGCATGTTCAATAGTGTCAGCGAGGATGTAGAAAATAGATGTCTATTTTATCCAAAACTTGATTTAGTTACATGGAATAACTGGACGTCAGGCCTGAAAACCGATTGAAGCCAGGGCCAGCCAAACAGGAAGGCATAATGCGTGCATAACGTCGCATTTTCATTTTCCTGCATTTAACAATCAGAACATTTCACGATTCGTTCGAACCGTTTATGAAGGCTGCCACCAGAATAGCATATTTCGGGATGAACGCCCCCCTCTAGGCACTACGTTCACACCCTAGGCATCTGAGCACTCGATACCCAAGTTAAATCTGTATAAGCGACGAAAGTCACTGAAAAGGTTTGCCAGCTGTAGGACTCGAACCCACATCTTCTGGATTGCTGGACGCCTTCTCAGCGACTTCCAGGGTGCGTCATCTGAAGGGACAAACCAGCCACTCTGTCTCACTCATCCTCCGGGAGCAAAAATGTAAGAGTGAAAGGAGGATGAGTGAGAGAGAGTGGCTGGTTTGTCCCAGAGCCATTTATAGGGAGAGTTTGGCCATTCTCTGATCTTTTGCCGCCTCGTGGGTGGAGCCTATTTTGACGTCAGAGTCGTCGTTGCGCCGCCCAAAAAGCCTGAATCCAAGCAGAATCCGCTTATCAGCCATCTGATGCGCGCCATATTGATGCTGTCCGTCAGTTTTGTTGTCGCAATGAATGCAATCAACAGGAATAACCGGCTTATGACCCACAGCCGTCTCTCATAAGGGGGATTTTGTTGCCAAACTGAAAGAGTTCAAGGACGAAGGGCTTTCGAAGGACAATGTACGCACGTGTTTTCCCTCCTTGCATCGTAAACAACGATCAGCATCAATATGGCGTCGGCGACTGGCCGACAACGGGACAATAGAGCACCGCGAGGGAGGTGGCTTAGCCGTGACGTCGCATGACGCGCTTCAAATTAGGCTCCTCCTAATGGCCAAACTCTCCCTATAAACGGCTCTGGTTTGTCCCTTCAGATGACGCACCCTGGAAGTGGCTGAGAAGGCGTCCAGCAATCCAGAAGATGTGGGTTCGAGTCCTACAGCTGGCTAACCTTTTCAGTGACTTTCATCTTTTATCGTTAATTTCTTAGGCAAATTGAGGCTCTGTATGTATTTGTCCCTTCTATATGTTGTTGCAGCCTTAGAATCATGTTCATCTGTATAAGTATTTAGTCTGTGGTGTCTTCGCGGCGGTAATCGAGTCCATACGTGGGCATATTTCTTTGCAAGTGAAAAAGACTGTTTCATTACAGCCCCAATTTTCCAACAACCCTTCATAAAAAAAAGCCAGCTGAGCAGGCAAGACGCAAGACCTCGTCCCACTCCGCTCAACACTTTCTACCATGAAGCAAAAACTATCTCTTTGAGCGCGGTGTGGCGCCACTGCCTTGGCGGATTATAAACATAGAGATAGGTCACAAGTATAAAGGATCGAGGTTGCTTTTGGTTGCTTTCACCCAACATGTGGTGGGCCGCCGTTTCGCTTCTGCTCCTACAAGGTGGGTGTGTCTTGCGTTTCAGTGGAATTGATACGTTGATCGGTTGTGCGCAAGGTAGGACAATATTCTTCGGACAGCGCTTTTGTCGATCAGGTCATCTGCATGTCAGCAATCTGTCGCTTGCAGACGACAGAATGGTATGGCGCTGTAGACCGTCAAAGCGTTTCGGTAGCAGACGACGAGACAGCTTGACGTCAAGATGACGTCAGAAAGCAATGCGGGTGCTCAGCCACGTTTATCGCACTAGTAAAACTGTCGTCACCTGGATACATTCAGACTGAACGCGAATTTTCTTTTGCGGGGATATGTCAAGGTCTAAACACAATATTTCGGAGTTGTACGTCGCGAGGCAAGCGCGATCTAAACAACTCTCGTAGATGAGCTCTAACGCAAGCCCCTCTGCAGAAAGCTAGAGTCAGTCTTGATGAGAAATTTGAATGACACTACTCTCGTTAGGCCAAAACATGGGACCATTTCCATGTCATTTCACATGCCGGAAACCGAGCCATTCGTTTCTTCTTTTGTACATGCTCTGTAGATATGCGGAAAGGTCTTTTTTCCATAAGAGCGCGTTAATATATGTTCCCAGATGACACTTATTTCGTTGTCGTGTAGCGGATATTCTTCCCGAGGCACTGTAAGATTCATCTTCCTTGGGCAAATATACCCTTTAGTGTCCATATTCTACTATTTCGTACGTGTCTGTCGATTTACTATTGCTATGTGGAGTGTCGAAATTTTCATTGATTGTGATTCACTTTTGTGTTGACAATGCCGTGACTGGATGCGACTCTATAAGACGAATTTTGTTAATCTCAATTTGTACACACACATATTCTCAAGATGTTCTATACTATTGTCATCAATATTTTCTCCAATTAGTAAGGCAGTTCGTGCTAATCAATTATGTTAATCTTCCCCCAGATTTTCGGGTGTGAAATTTTTGTAGGAAGAAAAATGTGATTGACTTGAGCAAGAAAGGAGGGGACGTCTTCTTTGTCCATCGTCCTCCTAAACTAGTAATGGTACACAAACTACCCCAACTTTTTTGCACTTTGTTGAGCAAAGGTGTAAATTAGATGCTGCATAGTATGTGCCACACTTTCTCGCTCTTTTATTTGGACATAATTTTAATCGCCTCTGTGAGCTGTATGAAATAATCCAGTATTTGAAATTGGTTTCCTCTCACACGACGTTTTTATCCCCCTTGGATAAACCCACCTGTTATCACACGTCAGCATTTTTCGATGACTTTCGATGATTTGAGTGAAATTTACCGGGCTGTACTTGTTCTAAACGTCGTAGTAGCCAGTAAAGAGCTTTGTGTGACGTCATGCTACTTGTACGTAAAGAAATGCAGGAGAAAGCATGTTCTCAGAGCGCATTTCCCGTCTGGGTGTGGCATTCCGAGAACTTCCGGCACTTTTATTCCGTGTTGCAACTGTGGAAAAACCACGCTGGTCTGACCTTGGGCTGAATACACATCACGTGGTTGCAGTACTCAGTACTTGACTTATTTTCAAGATGGCGCTGCCCACTCACCTTGTAATACCAATCCGAACCCATTCCACGTCAGAAAAGGCCATATCGGAAACAAAATGGCACAGAAGGAAATGTACCAAGATATCCCATTTTCAAATTACGCGAGAATATATACGTGTCATAAAAAACATAGTGAAACAGCGAGTTTCAAAAGAAAGATATTGAGAATGTGACAAATCCTCCCACCTTACGACTCCTAATTATTATTCCCACAATGGTCCCGGTGTTCTCATGCTGTCCTTGGTGGTAAACATTATTGTCTCAACGTGTGTCGCGAATTAATTTATTATTATAACACGGCTGACTCTTCCAGTTAGGTCGTCTGCAACCGTTTTTTCTTGGACGCGCATGAAAAAGCAGGAACAAGTAGTGAAAGCTAAAGAGGTCATCCAGGAAATGTCCGAGAAACGCTTCCCTCCGAGGTGGCTTTTTGCCACAAAACCTCCTGGAGACAAAATCAATATTTTCGTTCCTTGTAATGGGTGACAGCCATTGTTTCCAATGTCTTGTCAAGGCCGTCAACGAGAAGGAATTGTTTTTATTGCGATGGGAGTAACCGGCGTTAGTTGCACAGATTGAGGCCAACGGCCTGCATCTCTGGTAACCATGGGAGACATTTCTCCCATTTCGCTGCGTATGCATTCGGGTAGTTGCTATCGAAAAGGAAAGTTTCACTATCATATGAGAGATATGGCAACTTTCAACAAGTTACTTGACTTGACCAGCTTCGATGCCTTTTTAAAAGTTATTTCAATTCTTGTCCCGTCTAGTTCTGCTTTTAGGTATGTCCTTCTATCGACATATTTTGCTTCTATAGGAGTTGAATGTACCTATTATGGCAAGTTGATTGGCGACATAAAAACCAATGCTCACGGACTCAAGGGGAAGGTCTACGCTGCTACGGAGAGTACCTTCTACCTCGTGGGCTTGCACTACGATGGCAAAGGACCAGGTGATGCTTTTTCTCCTACTCACCATTGTCCCGGACATTTTCAATTGACAGCGATAGCTGCGTATTTCTTGGAATAGAATACCGTGATCCATGTACTTTTCAACGTTTCACGAAATACATAGCAGTATACAGGGTGTTTGCTCTAACGTGTGCAGAAATTATATTTAAAGCGAGCGATAAAAGGAAAGCAAGTGGTACTTTCCTTTTATCGCTCGCTTTAAATACAATTTCTGGACACGTTAGAGCAAACACCTTGTATTTGCGACTGAGTAGTTGCAATTACAGCCTGGGACAAAAGTTTACGGCACTGACGTATTTCTTAATCGGAGCTTTCATTTCGTGGCAACATGGCCTAGCACTCGGAAATTGTTAGATCGGAGGCCGAGCTGGATCATGTGACCGGTGCCACCCGAACATGAGTGCTAGGTTTTAATTGGATCACGCTAGGCTAGGGTATCGCTGTCTTGGAGTTCCGTACTCTGCTAAACCACGTGATTTTAACATGCGGGCCAATGAGGGCACTCGCCACTATTGCAGTGCGGATGTGACGACACCGGATATAGTTGGGCAACCCGCTGCTCGAGAGTTTCGAGACCGGGCGAAAAAAGTGCAAATTTCGGGCGCTCGGAAAGCGACACGCGAACATGCGAGATTGATTGGCTTTCACCAAGAATAAAAGATGGGTTATTGTGTCTGCTCCTGAGACACCCCGGTGTTCCATAAACTTTTGTCCCAAGCTGCATAGGCGCAAACTGCGGTTGAGTGCGAGTGAACGTGAAAATCCTGTAAAGATTCGTCACCCTGCACGACCTCTGTGCCGGCAAACTCTCCGCCTATGCCAAGCTGTACAGTTTAATCTTATCTCTGGATATTATCCATGTCTGGAACACGGCAGGTGACTAATGTTATCCTCTAACAAATGTAGCACTGCCCTATTCTCGCATAAGCAAAAGTTGCAGGACTCATAATGCCACTGATGAAATATCGACTCAGTCGAAGATGTGGACATGATAGTGAACACTCTTTTTCTACCGATGTATAGATATGTGCCTTAGTCGTGGGAATTTGTTCAGAATGGATTTTTCCACATTACTTTCTGAGACGTGCGTAGCAGTCACAATTTCAAGGCTTTATTTCTGGACGTTTTATTTTGACCCGTTTCAAAACGCAAAATACAGCGATCCTCGGTTTCCCAGACTGAAATTGTGACCGTCTAAAAGCAGCTAATTTCTACAGAGGCTTTTTTCTGGGCAAGCCCTTCTACGGAGTTGCTTCCTAGCGGTACCATCGTGCCAGACGAGAAAGGACAGTAAGTATACTGGCAAGGACAAGGATGCGCCCACAATAATCGGTCCCGTTTCACTCGGCAGCTCAAATGTTCTACGTGCCTACTCGGGGGAGACTTTCACCATAACTCTCCCCGCTGGAAAGAAAATTACCGATTTTAAGTCGCTGGGCGTGTTTTGTCGAAAGTTTGCGGTAAGTGCACTAAATGGAAGTACAGTGTGAAGGTCACGAAGGTCTCTCTTTTAGGCTGACTTTGGCCATGTCGTTATTCCCGACAACTTTCAATTGCCAAAGGAGCAAGTGTTGACAGGCTTTACAAATGGTGCCCACGGCGTCCGATCGGGTCCCATCGTTCTTAAGGACTCACGGACTGTTTTTATCCCCTCTCTTCATTACGATGGAGCCGGACCTGGTAAGAAACACCAATGGTGGAGCTGAATGCTTGAAATTTGTCCTGCCGACGGCTCTGTTCGAAACTAAGAGCTCATTCTCGGTTTTGTGTCACTTTGGAGACAGTCGCTAACCTGTAAAGGTATTTGGGGAGCATTTCAGAGAACTCCTATTATCGTACCTCGAGTGACTCGTACCCATCAGATGACTTTTTCCCAATATTTTGTAACAGGTTGAATATACCTCGCAGAACGTTTTTGGCACCACTGATGCTGTACCCATCTCTCAAGAGTATCCAGTAATGTGGTGACGTCATCCGCTATAATTTCGTCGCGTCTTTTTCTGTCAATTGTACCTTTTCCTGAAGGAAAGCGCTCGAAAATTGGCAGTGTAACCACATTGGTAAAATAGTGAGGGCGAAATTTTTACACTTTACTTAGCTTTTGGTTTTCCTGCTATGACAATGCCTTTTCTATTCATCTGCATTTCACTGTTACATGTGAAACGGAGATGAGTCCCGCTACGCTTCAAGTAACAGAAAATATTTCTTTATAATTTCCTCCACACTTCTGAAGAACAGCGACCAAAAATAAAAAGAGTTTCCAACACCGTCGCTGCATGCTTATCACGTTGTACAGCGAACGATCTGAGAAAGCAGAGAACGTCGACAGTACAGGTGTTTGCGGGTGTCCACACAGGAAGGCAATCGTTTTCTTTGCAGATGCCTACTTTCTAATTGGTAGTTCACCGAAGGTGCAAGCATCTGGCGCTACTAAGGTGCCAGACGAAAATGGAAGGTGAGCATTTTTCAAGCATAGTTAGGTCCTGTTGTACACGTAATATGCGCAGTCTGGAAAAGCTGAAAGCCTACAACGGCAAGGATGTCACCCTCAAAGTTCCCGACAACATGACGTGGGCCGACGTCAAGTGGCTGTCCATGTACTGCATCCTTGCTAGTCAGGACTTTGCCCACGTGAACATTCCAGTGGATCTTCACGTTCCCGTCGATCTGAGTGGAATATCTCCTCACGGTAAGATGTGGAGCCCCGTGTAAGGTCCTCCGAGAAACAGCATCAATAACGCCATCTCCGAGACAGAAAAAACCGCGTTCCGACGACTCTTTAAATTGCGCAGAATGTCACTTTCTTTATCTACCCTCAAGTCACATGGAGTGGAAATAACGAGGAAGCAAATGAAAAAGTATAAAGTTACACATGAAATACGTCGTGGAGTCGGAATCTTGTTGAGCTTTGAGCGCGATCCAAGCAATCGGGCAAGTAACACAACTAAAGGCACAGAAAGGTTCTTTAGATCAACATCAAAGTGCAATCTGGAGTATCCGCTTCCTTACAAACCCCCTAAATGGGTACCATCGTTTTTCTTGTTTCGAAATCTGACCAATGCTCTGTCTATGAAGGTGGAAAAGCTGGAGCTGCTCATATCGCCTCCTCCATTGCCCTAATTGCACTGAGCGTGGGACTCATATTCTCTCGCTAAGCATCAGGTAAGATCATCTGTCCCCCAAACGGCTTCACTTAGCGTGCTTTCCACAATTTCCGGAATATTACGACGTCCTTGTCTTTGTTTTTCCTGCTACTGTGGAAACCACGATAATTCCTTGTGGAGGCAGCGTAAAACTTGCAGGTGGAATTTACGTTTGCCATACCATAGCACAGCGATGAAAGCCGTTTGTTGTTTGGACGGTTCATGGGAAATTTCATCTTTAATTTTTTTTTTTTTTTCAATCTTCCAGACAAGCCAGGAGCAACCGTTTGAAGAGGATTTTATTGGGGGAAATAAAAGTTTCCTTCTCGATACCTATGGTAGCGGTGCTATGAAGTTGACCTCTTCACTTGAGCATGACCAATTTGTGATAGTAACTTTTCTGGGGGAGTAGTTCGCACAGTGACCGGCAAGCATTCTTGTAGTTGCTGAAGAGATGGAAAAAGCTATATTGTACCAGGCTTGGGATTGGCAGGATTTACGGTGCAAACGCATTTTTTTTACCTCCTAAGAAGGTAACCAGTTTACGACCTACTGACCTAGCCAGTGTAGTTTCAAGAATTAACTGTCATGCTGCTAGTGCTAATGGTGAAGATAACACAGTCAAGAGATGATTCATAATTGAACTGGAGAGCGTCCCTGAAACTCCATGGAATGCTTTCAGTTGGTTATGCGTGGTTGGGTAAGCTCTGCTTCTTATGGTGGGGCATGCGAGAGCCAAACTGCGGAGGGAGAGGCAGTTCCGGTAGGTAATCACTGCACGTGCCTTGGAACACTCCTGCAACACTGATGACACCAACGGCCATCTGCAATGAGCAACTCTATTCCAACGAGATAAAGAGCATGAAAGAACTGATGTTCCGAACATCAGTTCTCTCATGTTCAACAGCTGCGCCTGCGTCGATCCCGTCGTATGAATGTGTGTATGAGTGTGCAAAAATGTAAGAGTGAAAGGAGGATGAGTGAGAGAGAGTGACTGGTTTGTCCCTTCAGATGACGCACCCTTGGAAATCGCTGAGGAGGTGGACCTTTTCCAGAGCGGAAAAGCGCCTCTAGCGGGAGGAGTCGGAAACACGGTTGGTGGCTCGCGCGACGCGCGGTGTCTGCACATTTGGTCAAACGCCGTGTGATTGGAGACATCTGATCGAACTCCGTTTGGTCGAAAGCCGGTTGTTCGACACCGTTTGTTCTAAATACTTCTTTTCGAAGAGAGTTCAGTGTGTTGTTCACACCTATTTTTCTGTAACTTTTGACGGTACTCTCTGAGCGTACGGAGTAGGCAACCAGTGTCATCTGCTTTCTTTCTTTTTTCTTTGCTTTTTCCGTTGAAGAGGGGAGACCACGGGTTATTCGCATATCTTTGTCTTTCACGAACAGCACAGTTGAATAGAACAGTGTGGAACAATCCGGCGTACCAGTAGGACACATCTTGAAGAAAATGGCCTCATGTTGAGCACAGCCAATAATCCGTGCTTCCTCTGGGCACCCTTCTCATTGTTGGCGGCATATTTAAAGGGAACGATCTGGAATGGGATAGCCATATATGCGCGAAAGCCACTTAAAGTCTGTGGATGCTCAGAGGGAAATTTCGCCATGGTTCAACGAAAGATATTGAATTGTCAGGCATATAAAACCTCCGTTCAACCTTGTTTAGAATATGCATCTGCACTGTGGGCCCTTACACATGCAGGCTATCAAAAAAGAAGAAAAGAAAAGACAGTACAAGGATCTGCTCCCCGGCTTATATTGTCTAGGTTACGAAGGACTTCTTCACTAACATGTATGTTGGAAGAGGAAATTTAGATTCACTTGAACATATGTGCAAAGTAAATAGACCAAAACCATTCTTTTTCCTATACAGTGGTCAGTTAAATACAATCATTAATAATATACATTGCTAAAATTTGTCCACATTCGACGCGAATAAATCATCGAAAAATGTCATATAATTATTTTATTTATTTATAAAAATATTTATTATCTGACATCAATTATTATTTGACAAAGTGTTGGGGATTATGGGGGAAAATCATATATGGCATGTTTAGTCACTATGTGTCAGAGCAGAAAAACCTATCAAGTGGTCGAACGGGCTAGGGTGAACAACCCATGCTCTTGGACCGCTTTTTGGACGTGAAAAAGTGGGTTAGCATGAGGAATGTGTTTATGGGCAAGTTTATGGCGGATGTTCCTTCAGATAATGGCAAAGAAATGTGGAACAAGGTCCATGAGGGCCTAGTATACTTTTAGAAGGCAGCAGTCGTATCAGACACATTAAACATCTCTAGGGTTTCCGTACACAGAATGGGTAGGGTGTGTGCCCTTTCAGCGGTACAAGAATGGCTTTTATGTGGTTGACGAACAAAAACAACCCATGAAGCTGAAGATAAGAAGGCTAAAATAAGGCAGCAAGAGCTACATGCACTTGTGCAACCAACGGCAGCGCATCGTTTGGTTGCATTTTTCGCACGGAATACGCGAACCAAAAGCGCCCCGGCCGTGCTATTCTGAGCACCGAGAGCCACCAAAGATGATGGCGGCCGCGCGGCGCTGCTCGCGCATGCGTCGCACGTCCAACTGGAAAAGGTAGAGCCCTGAACCGGCCATCTAGAAGATGTGGGTTCGAGTCCTACAGCTGGCTAACCTTTTCAGTGACTTTCATCTTTCAGAGATAATGAGGTTAATAAAGGTATAGAGCGGCAGTCCTATCTAAAGCCACCCTGAATGACTATCTAACCTCGCCTTGTTTGCAAAAGGCGTAGGCCAGGGGCGATAAGCGCATGTATGCTTCGAAATTCCGTGCCATTTATTAGTTTCGTAATGCTGGCAACAATTTTTCCCAAGCTTACTGAAGACCTACTTTGATAGAACCATAAATGCAAAGAGTGCTGGTGCAAACCTGTCTTAGGGCCAGTTCTCACTTAAGCAGGGAGAATAAAGACACCAAAGGGGCTGGTGTGTTAGTATATCCCACTAATACGAGGTACGATACTTGCTTTTGCCCATCTTAGTATTGTCCTATGGAGTGGCTTTTAACTGCATGTGAATTCAGGAGTATTTTCATATATTGGACTAGCTGCAGTGCCCTTCATGCAGTACTGAATCCAATCAGCAACCATCACTTGAAACTGCCAGATTTTCATGCAAATACATACTTTCAACTCTGCATGTTTTTTGTACACTGCTTAACGTAAGATACTGTTGCTCCAGCGAATTTGTTGCGTGTTTTAAATGCATGCAAGTGCATTTCTGGAGGTTATTTTGAGCAAGTTTAATGCATTTTTCATGCATGTGTGTTCAACCAGCTTTTTGTGCATATAAATCCGGCCTGTACATATGACATATGCATTATTACTTTCTGGAGGTGCTCTGGGAAATCCAACTTGGTGGGCACAGTGTCAGGCCTCAAACGAACGGTCTGCCCCATTCTGTCGCCTTTGCTGCAGACCACTCACGTCCTCGACGGCGTCCCCTGACATTCACCACCCACTTTTTTCAAAGATCTGGGAGGGAACCTGCATTGAACAATTTATGCCTGGCCGGGATGATCCTGGATGAGCCAAGGCTGATCCGGACAAGCAATCCGCGGTAGGTCCTACACCTGACCGAGGGTCTGGATCCGCCCCCGGTGGGGTTGTCCTGCGATTTTTAACTTGAGGATTAACATAGTTGTTCTAAACCACCATGAAAATGTACGAGAGTTGCCTCGGCCCCAGTAACTTCTGAAAGTCGGTTTCTGTCACGGGCGACGTGGCCGTCCTTATTGTTGCCAACACAGCTCGCGGCATGCTCTGCAATCTTTATCAAATGTCGGGTAAATTCGCGGTATTCCATTTTCAACAAAGGGCAATCGTATGAGAAGGGCAGGGACCTATACAGGAGACTTCATCAGTCGACGGCTTGGGACGGTTGGCAGAACACCGGTTAGCGTACGGAATGACAGAAAAATGAACGTTGGTTAACAGACTTTGTGCCATCCGACGCCTTCCTCAACCAAGCCAACTTATGTGCCCATAATTCAGGAGTTTTGCGTATGCGCTTTTCATAACCCATGCCCCTATCTTATTCTGTATATTCTCACGGTTTTGTGAACAGAGTAACGAAAACGATTTTGGTTATTTTTCTTTTATGCGTTGGCTACCTTTGGGCTATTTTCTGAATCATTTTTGGCGGAAGACGAGTTTGGCATCTGGCAACCCTGACGGAGAGATACATTTTGGATACAAGGATAGTGTACAAAATGACTTTATTTATGGGTATAACGACCCGGTGGAACCTCAGGACTCGAAGGCTCCAAGACAAATACAAAATTCCGGTGATGCTCCTGGACATACTTGGACAGGTCTATCGGACAGAGAAATCCAGGAACAGGTCATGGTAGCGGAAACCGAAGCCTGGAGGAGACGCATGGAAGCAAAACCAGCTTTGGAGATATACAGGACAGAAAAATGAATATAACAAACGTAATCGGCCTTTATAATAACACGCAGGAGAGCAGTCGTCTTTTTGAGGCAAGGTGTGGAGAAGTAAATTCGAGGACATTGATGCACATTGCGACCTATGTAATGTCGACCAGGTAGAGACCATCGAGCACGTAATCTTAGACTGCACGGCACTTGGAGGCAAAAGGACATCACTCAGTTTCTGTACCGCCGACGGACAAGACTTGACGCTGATGGAGACGAAGCGGAGACTAAAACAATGGACTACACAAAATAGTCAGATGCAGAGGAGCCCGGAAAAGTCCCGAAAACGAACAAACAATTTGACATGAAAAACATAGCAGCTGACTCTGAAACAGGACCAAGTACAACGCCATCTGTGGAAAAGGCAGCGCCTTCAAATTCAGCTCAAAAGGAAAATCGGGGCACAGTGCACACCCCGTCAGTAAAGAGGAATAACTGCCTGGCGAAGAAATTTTTGTTGGACCCTCGTTTCAAAGAGGCCCACCAGGGGTGCACCAACAATCCATCCAATCTCCTGAGCATGTTCCGATCTTGATGGTACTCGTAATGCGTAACGCACGAAGCGAACGTTGTTGTGATGGCACCTCAACAATGGAATGTGTTGAAGATGAGGGAAAACAGCTCTTGGACTCGGATCACTCGGATAGGCGAAGGTGCTTTGTACCACAGTAACGGCCATCTCCTGAATCTCGAGGACGTGTCGTCTTTTTTCTGTTCCGTGTCTTAGGTTTTATCGTCGTTTCCTGAAATCTTCCCGGTCGCTGTAAAACAACTTTGATGACAACCGCTAAAATCCCACATAATACAAATAAGGAACTACGACGACGTTTTCATTGTCCGCATCACTATTAGCGCAAGGTCATAGCACAATGGTTATAACCAGCAAGACCCATATTGTTCCTGGGGCAATAATATGAAAGCAAGATATTTTTTAGGAGGGAAACGTAAAGCAGGCAAAGGTGTGGATTGCAATGGTCACTCTACTGAAACTCACCGCACTGACATATAATCCAATACATTGTTGATAGCGGAATCCACAAAGCGCTGATAATACATTACGTTATCCCCGTCATCTACGTCAAGGTAGTACAGATCAAGTGAAAACACAACCGGAACGAACAAGTTTTACTTGTCCAGAAATTGGCGTCAAAAGATGAGCAATGGAAGAACTCATTCCAAAACCACTTGCACGACAAACACCGTCTGACAACACAACGGAGAGAGAGAGCGCTTCCTTGGAACGGTACTTCCGACCAAAGAACGTGGGGTCAGTGGGCCATCCACTGAAGAGTGCTCATAGCTACCGCTAGGTGGAAGCACCAAACGTTCTATATAAGCGATCCGTTGCCCCAAGCGCGTGAAAGAAAGTTGCGATGGAATGGTTGGGAGTGAGCTTCGCTCTTGTTCTGCTACAAGGTGTGTATGTTGCTGCTTGGAGGAAAGGTGTGCCGCTTGGAATACGACCGGGTTGCTTAGTTCCGCTCTTGCCCAAGCACGCGGCGTCTTTCAAGGCTGGCCTTTGCTCCACTTTGTCTTGCTCTGGTGTCGTCTGCGATTCAATTCATGCTTTCTAAATACTAGTACTGAAAACAGAAATTTTGATATTTCCAAGCATGACATTGCGTCAGTCTTTATAAATATTGTACAGAGAAGAACAGTTTTCACCGTCAGAGATTTTGTACCGTATAGCGGTTTGTAAAGTGAGCAAACAGCTTTCTTGTTTATCGAAAGATTTTTCTGAAAGTTTCAAGTATCTGTTGCGCATATGAAAGCTCGCTGCGTATTTTTATTGAATAAGTCTAGAGAGAAGAATTTAAAAAAAATGCGTTATGTTTTTCAAAGTTTCAGTGTATTGTCATTTGTATTTCGGTTTATTTGTAAGGAAAACGAGACTTTGGCGGAAGTTTAAAAAAATTCCAACATAAGTCGTTCGTTATACTGTGCTAGGTGGAATGGACGATCCTCATACACATTGTCCAGAGCTGCCAGCATGAGTCCGGACTGAACGCGAGTGATATGTATGTATGGATAATTTTTCCGCACGGGATGGTAGTTTACCTCCTCGGCTAATGTAACAGCGCGGTGACTTCCAGTGTAATGCTATGTTGAACAGGAGTAACTTTTTCCAAATGCATTATAGACTGAGTGAATGCAAAAAAAGTTTGGCTAGTTTTTCTAGCCAAGCAATCGCCTGCGGATGTTTCCTTGTTGACCTCATTAAGGAAATTTTATAACCTCAAAATGTGCAAAGTTGGAAGATGTCCTTGTAAGGAACTGTCCTCAGACTACAAGAACGATTGTTTGGTCTTTTCCAAGAGCGTGTGGAGGGATCATTGAATTTAGAACGGAATCATGATATCATCATAAGACAACTGCAAATTTGTACTCTCCAAAATTGTTCATCCGATGAGGACATCCTCCGCAATTTCCGTTTGCAAATAACAAAATGAGAAATAGCCTCCCATACATCTAGGCTGAACCTTGCCTAGAACAGCTACCTGAAACCTTAAAGCGGTGATTGTCTTTTAGACCACAACACTTTTTTTTGTCAACTGTTAGCTTGAATTTGTTGAGACTTTGACTGGGACGTTCTCTCACAAGCGTTCCACAACTTGTGATTTTGGAGTTGATAGAGGGGAAAAAGGGGGGAAATATTTCAGGAACGGGCTGTTCTTGCAAAGTACACCATGCATGCGCCTGGACCTTTTTTGCGACGGCCTGTGCGCATGACCTTGAGGCGCCGAAGAAGATTATCTCCATCTTCACTAGATGGTGCAATATGGGGACCGCTTTTGGTCCTTTGTTCGCTGGAGAGCCACTAGGGTACGACACGTATGTGAAAAAGGTCCATAGCCCGAGAAATGTCATGACGTTGGTAGACAGACTGAAACGAAACAAGGGTTCCACAAATGGGCACATCCCATGATCCCTTTCTGAACATTTGCAGGAGTGAAATCTATTTCGACATCGTCAACTACATTGATCGCATAAAACATCCGCAATGTTTCTGGCGAACAAAGTATGACAAACTCCATGACATGACGTGTATCCGCATACTCCTATACTTGTGAGAGCTGACACCGTGGGCTGCGAACTGGCACGCCCTCTGGCTGAGTGAAAGCTATTTCGTGGAATGCAGACTTTTTTGCTGTACAGCAACAGCTTCTCAGTTTTATTGCTGTTTATTCTAGACACACGTGACATGCTCTCATGAGGCCAATCAGTGAGAAAGACGCATATTCTCATAGGCACAGCAAGCTGGCCCTCAAAAGGTGGCAAAGAAGTAAGAGGCGTCTTTCTGTAACACAAAAAGGGAGATCTCACGGTGAGTCTTACATTTGAGGCAGAGACGATTGCATAAACTCTCATCTCATACTGACGTGAAACTGAACCATGGTAACTGATGAGCGAAAATCACGTCATGCGCTCAATGCTGCCCAATGCCATGAAAGATAGAGATGCTCCTTACAGCTCATTTCTCTGAGGCTTCTACGACACTTTTTTCTTCGTTTCCTTCTTGTGGTCGACATCTTTTGCTTCTTGTCAATCGCGTCAAACTAGAGGAGGTAGGGCCAAATATTCTCCAATCTGTGCGGTGCAATGTGTTCCGTAGCATCATTTAATCTACGGAAGGCATACAGAGCCCCGATTTTCAAAATGATTCTGTCGTCTGTGTTTTATTCAACGCGCAAGTACAACAGCATGAAGGCTTGCACCAGTTATTGTCGCTGATGCTGAAAGGAGCTTCAGCAGAATGCAATGGATCCATCTAGATATCTAGGATATTATCCTACGCTCAAACATGAGAGATGGCATGCAGGCTTTCTGAGCTTGCAGCTATATCAGTAGAAAACAATATCTCTATACTGTGATGTATTGATTAACCAACTTGCGAAGAACAAGGCTCGGCGTAGATAAGGAATCACTGTAGACCTATCTATACATAATATGAACCTTGCATATTGTATAAAGGAAATGCAGCATTCCAGTTTCTACATTGTAATGGGCCTCGAACATATGTTTGGTCACATTCTCTGTATATTCTGTGCTGCTTCCGATACATACGTCCTCATGAGGTACGTCATGTTTGTTCTTTTTCTTCTTTTTCGATAGATACTCCATGATGTCGATTGGTAAGATTAAGACTCTGTGTAGCGAGATAATTTTTCCATTGGGATGTTACAGTTATTCGTTAGCTGTAACAAAAAAACATATTTGCGAGTGAACATAAAAGTTTACGCTGGAGTGTCAACGACAAAAAAACGAGGATCGAATTGAAAGGATGAATCCGTCTTGTGACTGAGCAGTATACATCGTTTCCATAAAGCTATTTGAGATCTTTCTCACACTTTCCAAGCTCGGCCCGTTTGCATCAAACTGTTTGAGGCTTCGCTCATCCCAGTTGCATAAAGCGGAAACAAGTTGAGCATTTTGAGACAGGCGTCCACCAGGCTGTCCACCAGGCGACTCAACAATGGCGTTACAGGAGCTACCTTCTTTCTGTGTCGCTCGCGAGGCACCAAAATATCCTCCAATACTACGCTACGCTGTACGACCGCTTTGGTCTGCTCCCATTATTCTATATTATTTGTGGTAGCCTCCTACACGTTGCCCTGCACAGGAAATTTCCACAGCCAGGTGAATGGTGAAGCCATTTCATACGGTAAGACATTATATTGACAGTGGGCTACCATCTTCTCTTACACTTTTGTACCTTCGTTCCGGACAGGTGGGACAACACAATTTCACGCTGTTGCAGACATCATCCGAGCGTGAATGAAGAAGCATACGCGAATCGTCTCGGTCATCGTTTCCAACTACCAATTCCTGGATGCGAGGGTGTTGCTCCTCACCCTCAGCAAGCTAGGCGAAGGATTGGCATACTGTTTGGGGATATTGCACCCACTCATCAACTCAAGACCAATACAATAGTGTCACAGAAGGGGAATTGTAGAAAGGTATGTACCCTTGCCATTTCAATAATTCTGGTCATGTGATAAACAATCTTCATGGGTCCGTTATATATTTCACATACACGACTTTCGTACCACTTAAGCGCTCAGTGTATTTTTAAACTCTGTACCGGTATATTAATTCCACACCAATACTAAACTAGATAATCCTAGTAATTTCTAGTTTTAGTTGTACACACTGCTGACATTGAGTGTCCTGTGCTTGGCACTTGAAGGTACTCTTTTTCTTTTTCTAGAATGCTTCCATAAAAGGAAGTATGTCCCCAGATCTACTGTCTTGGTGCGCAAGAGTTGGCTCTGGTGGCTGCACTTGGTTCATTGTGTTCGACATATTCTCTGCTTTGGGACTTTGGTGAATAATGTTGGATGGATATTCAGTTGATGTTGCTGCATTTTTGTCATATGTAGCGTAATATGTTGAAACTGTGTCTCCCTGTTGATGTGTGCCTGTTGACACCAAAGTGTGCAGTGCTGCATCATCATTTCAACAGGAAAGGAAAGCAAGAGTGCATTTCTACAATACAATACAATACAACTACAATTTGTGCACCCAAGATTTTCCTGACATGTTAAACAAATTCAAACAACTTATCTTAAACAAATTTTCACGTGGATGGATAGAAAGAAATGAAAAGGATGTCCTCAGAATTAGTTGCTACTGTCTGCCAGATCATTTTCAAACGGCTGTACATATGTCATCTCTCTAAATGTGCGAAATATTTACTCGTCAACATTTGATGCGTGTCACAGCACTTTTACTGTTGTTAGTGCGATCAATAAATCACGGAGATATAGGTGCAGTAATTTACATTCAGAAATTGTTCACTATGATGAGCACTGAGATCTAAATGCAATTGGAGGTCAACTCTCAGGACTGCACCCCAGGAATGAGGCTTCCAGACAAGTTAAATTACCCATTGTAAAAGAAAGTGTTTGTGTATTGGTAAATGATTGTTGAGCAATAAAACATTTCAGAAGTTGCTCCTATCTGCTTTATTATTTCCAGATGGTAGAGAATATAGACTTTGTTGTCAGACGCCTGAAATCCTTCTGAAACACAAAGCGTTAAGTAAACGTTTTGGCAGTGTTTATGAGAGTTCTTTTAGCCTTTTAGCCTTTAGGCACAATGCATGGGAATGCTAGGTAACTGCGATTCCTCTTTTCTGTTGGATGCCTGCTGCTCCCATGCACCTGATAACATCCTCTCGCACAATTGTTCTTCCCATAATGAACACATGCAGTATGGCTTAGAAAGAAGAGTCTTCCACCATTGTTGTTATCTATTAAGAGTTGGATAACATAGACTGTCTTCCGAGGCACTAGTAGTGCAGGCATGGCCAGAGGACATTCACTGTATAAAGCCGTGGGACTCCCTCTGGTGACGAGATGGAGGTAGCTACACCACAATCACCGTCCTTCAGCTGAACGCGTGGCCAAGTAGTGACCTCTTGAAAAAGCAACGGTAGTGTATTACAAAATAAAAGGAATTTCCCCACTTTTGCATGCACCAAAATGGTTGAGTCTGAAACGGCGCTACTGAACGAGTAAAAAGAAAAGCTCCAACATAACAAACTCTTCCATTCTGCTCAGGTCAAAAACTCCTTGGAGCCAATGGAATGAGTTTGAGATTCGATTTATACAAACAGACCTTTTGTTTTCGAAGCTCCTTTTTCAAGGTCCGCCAAGCTGAATAATTCCTAAACAGTTGGTGACCATCCCTGAGGCCAAGAACTGAGTAGTGAGCTACCCATATGCAGACGCCTAATTTTGAAGTACACGCTGACAGCATACCAATGCGCTCATGGTTCCCATGCGGGGATGACGGAAGATAAGGAACAGCCGTAACCCTGTATTCTGCCGGCAGGAAAGAGGATATCCGAGATTAGAAAGCAATCCATTTAGAAAATTTCACCTGTTGCAAAAGGTCCATGCCATATCGAATTCAAACGGAAATGCATGGATGGAGGCAACCTCGAACGAGCGTTCTTGTCACAGCTTTGCGGCCAGCACTATGGAAATAAAGGGAAAAAAGGTGAAGGGGACAGAGAATCTATATTGAGAAATAAAGCTGGAAGAAACTTTGCTATCGTACCTCCTTGTGCAATGAACCGCACAGAAAAAAATTGGGTTTGATGCTCTAACAGAAAGTAGTGACATTCCCTGCCGCCTGAGTGTTGGAAGGTCCCACCATTTTTCATCTGTACGGCTCTGTTATAGCGACACGCCATTTAGTAGCAAAAGGCTGCTTCATGACACGTGGCTTCATGGCACGTTATATCTGCTGCCTCAACGCCACCCACGGTCTTTTTCGCCTCCGATAATTAAGAAGGAACACAGTCATCGATTTGCATGGACGAGTCGTTTAATTGTTCTAAGCATATATAAATGGTGAGCGACTTTCGATGCGTGAAAACACCCGACAGCGCTCTACGCTCATGAGGAGAAATCGCCTATTTACTCGCATAATTTGCGCACCCCCACTTTTTCACTGCGTAGTTTGTGCACCACGAATTCCCTCCATCCCACTGCGCAATGCAAGCAATGCGAGATTGAAGCCGTTTCCACCAAACATTGGATCTGACATGGCGTCCAAGAATCCAGCAAACAGAAATGAGGGTTAGGTGGGACCTTTCACAGAGGCGAGGTTCAACTTTCTTAGTTGAGTGCAAAGAAGAGTTTATTCTCTGATGATCGCAGAGGAAATTCTCTCTCTTTCCCTCACACGAAAGGCGACAACCCTACTGCGCACCGAACCTTATCTTTGGTTGACATCGACCAGAACACGTGCACGCGTGCTGGGCCTTTTCATTCATCTCGCATATTTCGCCAGCATTGGCCAGAATCATTACGACCGATCTTTTTCACTGACAGTAATGGCAAATGAACAGTTTGTCTAGCTCTTTCCGATAAAGGGCTTGATTTCAGTTGATCGCGATTTTCGGAAGCCCAGTTGCATGTCTGTGCTTTTGGGAAAGCCTCCTCTAGACAATGCCTGGTAGATATAGGCCTGGAATTTCCGAACATATTCTGGTCACGGCATTTGTGTGTGGGGGCGTATCATACCCTTAGCTACATTCATTTTTTTCAGGCAAAAACTTCAGCAGCAAGGGGATTCAAATGGGGACAATAAATCAATGACGTACTTATTCGCTCCAGTGTACGGCTTTAGGATCACCGCTCTACTATTTTTTTTTAAATATTTATTTCATGAAAGAAAAAGTCAACTCTTGTGTGGGATATAGTTGGAATATGAGGAACACTGAAAGCCACGATCTCTGAGTAAATTGAGTCGCATAACGTGGCTTTTTCAAAAGTGAGGCTGCCTACTTTGAAGCTCTGCTGCTCGGGTAAATGGCAGCATTTCGAGAGCCTCAAGTATGACGTTTCACCTTAGTGAAGCCATTATTATTAGCGCCATTGAAATGTAAGAAAAGCGAGTTGACGGAATAACAACGGACGGAAGCCCCGCTTTAGGACTTCCCGGAGGGGAAAGTTCCTGCCTATCACCTGCTTTTACGTCGTTTCCATTACTGAGTTTTCTGTAGGCGTTGGAATGACGATATTGAAGCCCAGGCCTTTAGATGAAGGTGATCTGAAACGCTTTCATTCATGAAAACCCCTCATGACCTATACAGCAAAGGATTCCTTGACCGACGACCGTACCGGAAAGTCATACCTGACAGCAGACAAGGGTAAAACCTCCGGACAGACTTTCCCTCGGGTTCTAGCCATAAGCTAGAAACACTGCTCTTTACCAGGCGGCCAGAGGTGGGGAAGTTCTCACTACTTTTTCAAAACGTGTGGCTATTGTCGCCTGAGCATCGCAAGGCATGGTGCGAATGGGTGCGCATGGGTGCGAAAGAGTGCAGTGAATATTCGGTCGGTTTCGAGCCATTATTTACTTTTTTGCGACCACAATTTTTGGAAAATGTTCACCGTCAGCAACGTACCCATTAAAAAAAGTGCACCTTGTATACCTGTTTATTGCCCCTTTAATATTGTCGATGGACAAAATAACTGGTCTACCTGGAGGCCTTTGCCCCCCCGTACCGTATCCCGTTTTGACAGTACCATCAGTCTATTAAACTATTGCAGTATGCTATCCCACCAACTCGTCAAACTTTCTGCGCTCTGTAATACATCCATTTATAAAAGAAGACGCATTTTTCCAACCTACCTGCCAGAATCTTTTATGTACCTCATCGAATGCCGTGCAGCCTTTATTTTTCATTAACATAAATGTTAATTAACAAAAAACGTCCCCCAATTTGAGCGAAGCAGACGGGCGAATCATATGTTTATCAACAAACGACGATCCTGTATCGTCACCGTGTATATGCAAGACATGCCTGACCATTGCTACAATTTAGTGTCGATAGACTAAATGAATGCAACGAATGAGCTTTTGGACTTGCTCGCAATATATAGGGTAGTATTTATCCAAATTTTTATAAAAAAGAGCAGCATAGATGTTGATGACTATGTGGAGACCTGTGTTTCCACAAGCCCGTCCGTCGTACCCAGCAGAAAAACACAGCAACGGCGGCTGCTCCCTGACACTCCCGGCCAAGAAACATCTTTTCGAGGGTCCCACGAGGAATATCCACGTTTAAAAGATCATTCATGATACACGCTCGTGCGTTCAACGATCCGTTCTAGAATTTTGCTCTGCCTGAAATGAACCGAAACCACAGCGACTGGGAACGACCACGTGACCGCTCAGCTGGGCCACAGTCCTGCTAACTCAATATGACCAATGAGTTGAGGAGCTGAGCGCACATGGCTCGTATCATGTCTCGCAACGGTTTCCACACAAATGCCTGGAGTAGACCTCTTCAACTATTACATACTCCCATTGAATTATAAGAAAGAAAACGACATTCTCGCTGAAAAGGTTAGCCAGCTGTAGGGCTCGATAAGATGCAATGCATAACGTGTCACACAAACAAAATAAGAGTTTTGTTTCATGACATCAATTATCTTTGGGATGTGATCATGTTTTCAGAGACTTGGCGTAAAAATGATCTTTTTCATGAAGAAGGTTATCAAACTTATTATTTAAATCGTACAGTAAAAAGGGGTGTAAAAGATCACAGTTGCAGTATCCTATCTGCCACATTATTAGATGGAATCATTACAAACCATCGACCTGGAGATACAATAACGGGTGTCTTACAAACCGACATTAGTAGCCACCTACAGATTTTTGCACTTTTTAACCGTGGGGAAAGTCAACAAAATCATTCTATAGCGTATCAATGTATCTCTGATAAAGCATTAGATGCTTTTGAAAGGGATATAGCAAATACAAAGTGGGATCGTGTGTTTACTTATGACGACCCCGACAAAGCGTATGACTGTCTTTCACCTTTTCATTTTCCTATGAAGACACGCAAGTCATCATGTAAGAGTCGACGGCCTTGGATGACGAGAGAATTATTGAGACTGGTGCAAAAGAGAAACAAAATGTATGGAAAATTCATAAGTATGGAAGATCTAGCGACTTATAAACGCGTTCGAAATCAAGTATCGAACATTCTAAAGCGCGCAAGGAAGGCATATTACAACAACTTGTTCACTGTTGATATCCAACGAAACTCAGAATTAGTCTGAAAAAATTTAAATGATGTTCTAAACAGGAAAATAAGGGGTCCCACAATTCAATCCATTAACATCGACGATAAAATCGTAAGCGGTCGTGATCTAGCAGATACCTTGTAAATGTCTGTCGCACAAACTTTACGCCAGGAAGTGTATGGGGCGCAATATTTTTAGCAATTGTAAGTGAAAACCAAGTATTTTCTGCAATGTTTAACCTTACAAGGAGTCTAGATATATACGACATGCAGATTCTTCCTATAAAACGGGTTCTTCGTTTTATATTGAGCCCCTTAACATACATATTAAAATAGTGTTTTTTAGCTGACTCTTTTCCAAAGAGTCTTGAAGTAGCCAAGGTAACAGTTTTGTATAAAGGACTACCGATCGATATCAGTTCTACCAGTATTTTCAAAGGGATTTGAGAAAATAATGCACGATCGCTTACTATCCTTTTTAAATGCGCATTCCATCCTCACCGATTCACAGTTTGGTTTTCGGAAACAGGGTTCAGCAGAAATCGCATTACTTAAGCAAAAACATATAATACTAAATAATTTCGAGAATAGGCAGCTTCCATTGGGATCTCTCAAAGGCCTTCTACTCTACGATATAAGAGGTACAGCGCTATCGCTATTCGCTTCGTACCTCGGATATCGATATCAACACGTTGCACTTAATGGCAAAATATCTAGCGCCATGAAACTGGAAACTGGAGTTCTATAAGGAAATATATTGGGGCCCTTGCTTTTTAATGTTGTCAACTGTGCCCCGGATTTTGTTATCTATGCGGATGACACTACTATCTTACTTACTGGCACTGATGGCGATGCTCTTATAAATGAAGCAAATGCAGTTCTGCGGAAGATAACTATGTTATCAATGCCAAGAAAACAAAGTTAGTATTGTTGAATAAGAAAGTTTCCAGCAGCGTCCAACTAGGGAATGATGTGGTAAAGAGACTAGGCGTGTATTTCACTGAATCGATGTCGTGGACATATCATGTTGAACAAATCAGGTTGAAACTATTGGGGCACTGTATAGAATCCAGGTATAGTTGTGTTTATTGCTGCTGTTGTAGGTGACGAGTCTCGTCAAGCTTCAAGTCCTCCTCCTCCTTTTCACATCTTTGTGAATCAAGTTACCGGTCCAGGGCTCTACCAATTGAGCTAAGCTAACACGCCTTTTTATTATCGCAAAATTATCGAGTCATTAAATATAGCGCCATCTAAAAGAGTACACTCGTTCTTGGAGTGACACTGCGCCAGAATTCATGGAGCCAGTCTGGCACATGACCTCTACACTCTGCATAGGATTTAATTTGTGTCAATTCGTCTGCTGTAGGTGTCTCTAAGCTACCCAGCGACCCAAAAGGGTGCGTCATCTGAACGGACACCCCCTTTCACACTCGTACACTCATTCGTACGACGGGATCGACGCAACTGTTGAACATGAGAGAACTGATGTTCTCAGGCTGGAACAACATAGAAAGGACAGATACATACAAAGCCTCAAATTACCTAAGAAATGAACGATGAAAGTCACTGAGAAGGTTAGGCAGGCTGTTGGACTCGAACCCACGTCTTTTGGTTTACCTCTCTGCCAGATGTGGATTCGAGTGCTACAGCTGGCTGACCTTTTCAATGGCTTCCATATTTCATTACTAATTTCTTAGGCTTTGTATGTATTTGTCCTTTCTGTGTGTTCCAACCTCAGAACATCAGTTTTCTCGTGTAACGTAAATTTTGGCCAACTGAAGTATAGAAAATTTGCCAAGTACAGGTCACTTTTTCACCCCAACAAGACAGGGATATTTAGGAGCTACCCCATGGGGAAAAAACAGCTACGGAGCTTCCAGAGGATAGCGCGCGACCAATTTTTCACCGCAATCGTTGTCACTCCGACGAATTGCCTTCCCTCTCCCCATTTCAGGAACTGTCTCCAACCTCCTTTCGTCGGACTGAGAGCGATTGCGCTCAAAAAGTCGTCATGGTCCGGTGCTCCGAAAAGCATGATGTTGGGCTATTTTTTGCGGTGGGATAGTTGGTGAAAAAATGACTTTTACGTGGCCAGTTTCCGGGTTCAGTTCGCAAATATTTACATAATTAAATTTACCATACATGACATTCACATGAGGAGGTAGTAAGAACAAATGTCGCTGACCGCATGATTCTAGGTGGCGTAGTTTTCTGGGACACCCTGTAGATATCGTCATCCTCTAACATATACGTAAACGCTTACAATGCATGTTCTTTTGTGGCGCTTATAGTTTGTAGCAATCAACTTTTTCACGTGACATCCTCACATCAGTCCTGTTGACTACGCGTTTCCAAACTCACAATCATCTGATAAGGCGTGAAGGTTGACATGGCGTATCGATGAGCTCGATCACGCTGCATATTAGTGCACTCACCGGATAACATGACACTTGTAGACAGAGCAGGTGTGATGTTATGTGCGCTGACATCCGGCATGATCGAGCATATTGGCCATCACGTGAGTGCTTAGCAGGTGCTTGAAGAGGCTGCTTCTGATTTGCCACCCATACTCTTGCCACATAGTATATAATTCCCTTTTGGAGAGTACAATTACTCCTCCTGTAACCCCCTACGGGAGGGAGTGAGAGACTCCTTTTTTGAGAGTATATATATATATAACGTCGCCCACCTACGCATTGCTGATGAATGCAATAAGGCTGATGCAATAAGGCCGAAACAGCTGTCCAATGCTGGTGTGGCGACGTATATATATATATGGCAAGAAAAAGGAGTACAAACTTCTCCTGTTGGATCTTGAACGCGCTTCCACCACGGACCCTTAGGAGATAACGCCGTGAGATTACGCAGTATGGTAGATTTCAGAGGTGGGCAGTAATACTATTTTTTCGTATTATAATACTAATACAAATACTTTTCGAAAATGTGTATTATAATACATAATACTAATACTGTGTTATTATACATTATGGTAATAAAGGAATACATAACTTTTTGAAAAGCGTACACAACATTTATTTCACGATTTACAGTGCCTGTTGTATGAAACAATAGATGCATTACTGATTATTTGGCTTTAATAGAGACTTTTAGCAGACCGTTGATAGCGTGACTTGCGTCGAACCGTATCAACCGGAGCCAATCGGTGGATTCTGAGTCACGCACAACTGCGATTGGTTCGGATAGGCACGATAACGTTATCAACGGTATACTAAAACTCGCTAATAAAATTTTCTAAAAAATTCAATCTTTGAGTCAGTGGTGGATCCTGGGGGGGATTTTCCTCCCTCCCCTCCCCTACTACGCGCCCCGACAAAGAAACCCTCAAACCGAGGGTCTGGATCCGCTTCGAGTGCTCTTCTGTTTGGTCGAAGCCCCTAAGGGTTGAGGGCAGCTGTTCCTCCTCCCAGTATGGGGGAGCGAAGACACTTCCTTTCTTCCTGGGGAATTTTATGACACTGACTAATCCCCGAAAGAACAGGTGTTCAAAGAGCTTATCCACCTGACCGGATTATCGCGATGCTGATAGCGCATTCGGGGTGAACGAACACATCAAAATCCGGGAAGTATTACTGGGGTATTAGAATACTTGTAATACGCTTTTCTGCGTATTATAATACTAATACAAATACATTTTTGAAATATGTATTATAATACGTAATACTAATACAAAAATGTATTACAGTAATACTATTATAATACAAAGTATTATAATAGTGCCCAGCCCTGGTAGATTTATACTCTTTGCGTAAGAATGTGCTTATCCGGATCATAATTTCACCCGGGGCGTTTAGGAGCTTCAAACAGTATCTCTTTCGCCAAAAACAGCATTTGATTTGGCCAACCAGTAAAAAAGCATCCATCCACGGTATGATCTAGGTAGAAAGGTGCCCCACCCCACTTGAAAGTTTGTTGACCCCGTTACCCGGGTAACCGACGACGCATTACAAATTCTCTGTAAAGTGCGCGGTGTCATAACCCTAAATGGGTTGCCCACTCCATTAACCAAGTAGGAGTCATTACTTATTGCGCTATTCAAAGCGAACCATTTTATTTTATTCCTTCCATCGCATACAGGTTAATGCAAAAAGTGTGCATTAAATGACAAAAAGAGGGGGAAACAGAATGTGGAAGGAAACAATTTTGGAAATTCTTTTTAATAGTGCTGGCTCTTGTTGAGCCATTGTAGGGCATTGGCAATAACAAACGAACAAAAATGAAGGATACTGGCATCAAAGCTGCCTGGGATCGTACGATTTCAAGTTAAAATGAGGGTCAAGCTTTTCCATATTTCATACTGTAAATTATTCCATTCTTCAATTGCCCTTGACAAAAATGTATTTACGGATCTTTAAGCTGAATGCGTTAGTGTGTATTTCCTTTGAATACTTGGATGGTCTGGAAATTGACGCAGTCTTGTTTGTCTATGCTGAAACAATGAAAAATCAACCTACCTTTGGATACAACAATCGTACATCAGACTCCTTTGAAGGTATTAGAACAGCACTTGGATTCAGCTACTTTCTCAACCAATTTATCAAAGGAAATATGCCGTAACGATGGGTAACAGACATATAGACGGCTTTTTTTTTTTTTTTTTCGGCCGGACTCCGCAACAAGATCACCACAAAGGTAATCTTTGGGGTGTCGGGAACATGTGTACGATTTAAATACGATTCAAATGAATTATTACGAGGCGAGTGCCTCTGTGAAGCCAGAGGGCGCTGAAAGCAACACACTGCTGACAAGAATGCAAGCTTCGAAGCGGACGACAGTGCTGGGTGACGTCACAGAGTCCGGAGCATGGAGCTCCGTTTTCTGCTCCTCGCATTTCGGTTTCGTTTTGTTATTGTCATCATTTAGGAATGAATTGCTCGCGCGAAATAAATGCGAGTGTTGTATCCGGTATCGAGGTGGTGGTTCGTGTTCGGTATGATGCTCGGCGCTAATTTATTTTATTCGCTCCCTTTAAAGGCAACTTGGTAAATGACACAATTGCTCGCTTTGCACTTGACAAAATGAACACAAGGAACAGATAGTGATGTGCATTCATCAAGTTCCACGAACGCCCGGTGTCGCCAAACTCAAGAAAGGTTGGGAATAACTGTCGTCAAGGGCACACAAGTTGACGTCTAGGACACGTCACCGTGACGTAACCATGACGTCCGTCAGCACCTCTTTTCCCTGAGTTGTTTGCTTTCGTTAATTTCTGGCCGTTTGAGGCTTACTTGTCTGTGTCGTCCCTAATTGTTGGCCTGCCAAATCTCGTTGTTTACGTCCGGAACAGGGCGCCGCTTTGAGTCAGAGCGAAAAAAAGGCGGCTCCACCCAAGGGTTCGTTTCGAAAGACTACATACGCCGTCGAGGAGCAATAGCACGCCAGGAGGAATACTGCAGCGCCACCATGCGCACTTTCTGCCGCAGCGTAGTGTCAACACCACAGAAAGCAACTTGACGTTCAGGACCGTGTTTTCAACGGCCGTACACAATAGACATCTCCCTGTTTGTAAACAAGTGACGTCATAGTGTTCGACAGCGCCACCAATTTGGTAGAGTTGAACTACGCTCCAAGCTAAGGGCGAACAAGGTCTTGAGGGGATTCCGATGGTCTCTGAAAAGGACGCTACTTTTCTTTCAATAGGAGGCAGCGAACCCATTCCTCCCCTTCCGATATGTTTCCGTTTCAGTCTGTCTACCAACGTCATGATTCCGTTTCTCGGGTCTATTACGATTCAACGGTCGTGGCCATGGAGATCGTCTGCGAGTTGGGATTGAACGTCCCCTTTCTCAAAAGGGAATCAACACTTTAGGTCTGCAGGTTCCAGGTGGGCTGCAATCATTTGTGAATTCGCAGACGAATTTTGTACAGCAAAGGAGGCTATCTATTGTTGGTAGTGCCAGTCTTAACGGAAGCAGAGTGGATTATATTATCTGGCGTGGAGGGTGTCCAGCCACCCGCGGCGCAGTAATATTTTGAGAGCTGACTGATTCAATTTCTTATAGTTGACGCATGCGTTGTATGGAGACGCTACGTGCGTTTTGAGAAATATTTGTGCCTTTCAGGCTCCTGAAGATGGAAGAGCCATCTTTAGAAAGGGCTACCGGTAGAATGGAGCAGAACAATGTTTTGCCTTAGTAGTTCCAGTCTCAAGGCGCTGTTGTACCATCTGACGATTTCCTTGTAAACAGGGAGAGGTCTATTACCTCTACCGAAGAAACGTCACCGTGATTCTAAACGTAATTCTACAGACATAGGTGGACCAAATTCCTGGATATCGAGTGCTTGGCAAGTATATAGGCCAAGTATGAATCCCCAAATGAACGCCGGATCTGCCGAGAGTCATTGCAATTGGTCCTTGGATTATGAAAGTTGGATTGTACTCCAGACATGTCTCAACGTTTATAATCTCAGTCGCAAAGACGTAACATTCTTGTTCTGATCTGACTACCATATTCCTCTCTTTCCAAAGAGTGAACAAAGAGGAAAGAGAAAGAATGCATGAGAAGAGCCGACTACTGGCTGCTGACAAACATTCATTTCATAACTCCACCGGCTCTCACACCCTCTTTGTAAACCCGAATAAAACATTTCCCCAAGATACCCAACTGTATGATTTCACTCCGAGCCAGTAGATCTACGGCACATTTGACACGTATTTCGAGCCTATCCGACAATATTCTACCATCGCCTTGATGGGGAAACAATCCCTTTGGCCTTGCTTTATTCTGACACAGCACATACCATGTGCGTGATGAGAGAACACGCTACTTTGGAAAACTTAGCACAGTCGCCACAAGTGGCGTTGACTACCGTAAACAGGAGCGCCCCCTGGCACCTCCGTTTCACAAAGTCCTTCACGCTTCTTTGTATTAGTGGTACAACCAAATGAGGTCACGTTTTTAGTCGCTTATCGTATCTTCATTGGCGTTCCCAGTCAAAGAAAAGAAGGCTTCACTTGGAGAGAAACTCGTGCCCTTGAGTCTCGAAAAGATGGAAGAGCTATCTTTAGAATGGAGGAGAACCAATAAATATGCCAGGAATTACATTGAGAAGCCGCATTTAAACGTGGCCTTCTTGCGATTCATTGGTTTTTTGCTATAGTACGTAGTTCCACTGTACCAAATTGGCGGCACTGTTGGACACCATTTGTTTGTAAATAGAGAGAGGTCTATTTGAATTTAGCCACCTTCCACGCCCGCGCCAAGACCGCAGACTTATCGCTCTCCGTGACGTCACCGCTTCCACCAACTTCCGCTCGGTCGCCTCTCTCACGCGGCGTACTTCCGTCTTCAGGGGCGTCTTCCTGGAAGCACGTGAACATTGCAGTGATGGGCAAAGTACCTCAAAATTGTACTTAAAGTAAAGTACCAAGTACCTGGTGTCATTAGTACTTCAAGTACAGTACAAAGTACCCAATTCCAAATGTACTTCAAGTAAAGTACAAAATACTAGGCAAAGTACTTCAAGTACTCATCAAGTACATCGCCAATTCAATTTGTATCACTTT
This sequence comes from Ornithodoros turicata, assembly GCF_037126465.1. NCBI lineage: Eukaryota > Metazoa > Arthropoda > Arachnida > Ixodida > Argasidae > Ornithodoros > Ornithodoros turicata. The sequence continues at coordinate 773,398 of NC_088201.1, forward strand.
CCATATCGCTGTTTAGTATCTGTGTCTTGCTCTTTTGGGAAAACTTTAGTGAGCATCCTTGACAAATGCTCTGAAACCATAAAGACCTAGGCTAAGTGCTAATCAGATGTTATAATTTGCAGTTACATGTAGAGAGACAATCAGTCAGCTGTGCTGTGACTATGCAAAATAGTATTATACCCTGACTGATCCAAGATCCCCGCCTAGTGTGGTGTTCCGGTACTAATCTTCGGGTATAGGAAGATAGACAATTTCAGGGGAAAAAAGTACAAGCCAACAGATATTGTACATTTCTGGGCATTCCTTGCTGCTTTTTGAAATACAACATGTTTAAACAAGAATATGAAGAACATTAAAGAGGATGAAACACGATGTAAGCCTTCATTTTTATACGACTGTGATATGCAGCAATGTAATCCATGTGGCCAATTAAAAAAACGCAAAATATAAAAATGAAAGCATGTATGTCTTTCAGATTGTTCATCGTGTAATGCAATCACACATGGTGATATAAATTGATTATTAATTGCCAATGAAGGAAACAATATAAAAAAAAAGCATGCAACCTTGCATTGGGAGAGCTGAAATGACAATTGGCCAAGTCATTGTGCTGCCAGTTTGCATTCCATGCATTTTACTCAATCATAGCAGAGTTGATACTTTTTCAACATTTCAAGCCTCGCAACAATAGATTTGCTTCAACAAATATGCCCTTTAAAAGCACAAAAATCCTTTTTGGTAAAATGTCATACTGGGAATCTTGGTACTGCATTTCACTAGAAGCGCTAAAATGATGTCAAGAAGACGAAAACTCAGATATATAGCCCATCTGTGTGTTTTCGTGTTCGTGTTGTCATTTTAGTGTTTTTAGTAGGGTGCATTTTTGATACTGTTTTGTGATTTTTTGTCTGGAGTCCAGATTTGGGTACTTTAGTACTTGATGGGAAAGTACTCAAAAAAAGTACTTCAAGTACAGTACAAAGTACACGATTTAAAATGTACTTAAAGTAAAGTACAAGTACACGATTTAAAATGTACTTAAAGTAAAGTACAAGTACACAGAAATGTACTTAAAGTACTACTTGAGTACTTGGTACTACAAGTACTGCCCATCACTGGAACATTGCAGTGCCGCTCATTGCAAAACGATGCTACGGTGCTCACGCGCTTCCAGGAACGCACCCCAGGTTTTGACCATGGATCGACACTGACACTTTTCCTTGAAACGCCGCTTCCAATGATAACGCAATAAAGAAATGCGTGATCATATTGATTCATTGACAAGTGTGTGAATTTATCATAAAAGAAGAGGGTTTATAGAGATCTGTAACTAGTTGATGATGCTTTTTGATTTCGGGAAGAATTTGTCATTAGTTAAAGTGACGATTAAGAAACGAAAACGAGATATCCCGATAGGCTATATGCCCCAGATAGCCAACATGGGAGCCACAGTGGAAAGCGTCTCAATTTAAATAGTGGACCTGGTGAAATGAAAAAAAAAAAAAAATGCAGGGGTGAGCGGCACCTATTACGGCAAATTTCTGGCTGAGCTGACAACACGTGCGCACCGTGTAAGTGGGAAGGTGTACGTAGCTTCCGAAGACAGCCTCTACCTCGTGGGCCTCAATTACGACGGAGCTGGTCCCGATGCTTTCTTCTGGCTCAGTCCCGGAGAGGAGGCTTCACCGGACGGTGTGCTCACACCCGACGAAAATGGATCGTAAGTGTTTTTTTCTTTTTATCTCGCTTTTGCATTCTCAGGTTTCCTGGCAGGACTCATGGAGAGTAACTACAGGTTTCCCGCCTCGTTTTAATCGAAATTTTTCATCTAGGGGCCAGAGGGAATAATCCACCCGCCAAATATTTCATCCAGGTGTCATGTCATTCAATCCAAATGCAAAATTTGTAATCCGGGCGCCATTTATTATAATCCACCAACGAAACAAGTTTTTGGCAAGTGTATTTGATGATGCGGCATCTCAAAATGATTTTGTTTCCTGAGAGTCTCCTAAGAACACAACATCCTTGTGTATAAATGTAGAGAGTTCCGTCAATCTGTCCTCTGAGCATGAACACAAAGCATCGGACGACGTTTCTGGCCTGCTTTGATATCCTTTGAGCCGGGTATGTGGTGAGGAAAGAACACTGGCGAGTCTTCCAAAGCAGAGTTTTATTGGCCCTGCTAACGCAACTACGGCGCGATCACATGAGCAGCTGTCACAAACTGAAAATTATTGCCACCCAGGAGCCTGTGAAACATGACCTGAGGGCAAACACACAGGCAAGGCACGGTGTTAGATGGCTAAAGACAGATGTCTGGCATAATCCTGACCTTGCACACCGTATGAAAAAAAAGTTGCATTTATTTCACTACTGAAATGGAGCGATGATTCTTGCAGACGTCATCCGTTGAGGAGGTACTCGAACCAAACGATCCTTCTTACCCTGGAGGAGGGCACAAGGATAACCGATTATGGCTCCTTTGCCCTGTGGTGCAGAGAGTTTACGGTAAGGATCTCGTTGGGGATGAATTGTATTGTTGAGGATGATTTGGGGTATTGACCGCATGAAAACTTTGGACGACAGGAAAACTTTGGTCAAGTACGCATTCCTCGCAACTTGGAGCTACCTGCCGAGCAGACCATCGGCAACTTCCAGAATGGGGCTCACGCCATACGATCAGCTGCCGTAACGTTACTGGATTCGCAGACAGTCCATATAGCTCAATTCTACTACGATGGGACGGGACCCGGTAAGACACACTTATACCATCGAGTTGTATTAACTATGTGAATCCTCGCAGATGCCTATTTTATGGTCGGAAACAGCGACCATGTAACAGATGTGGCAGCGACCAAGGTGCCCAATAATAAAGGCAGGTAAGAAACGATCGAGAAACGACAAAAACTGGGCAGAAAATGAAAGCCGATGCCGTTTTCTTCCAGCACCCAGAAGTTAGGCAGATACGACGGGGAAGACATTGTGCTCCATCTCCCGGCCAGTCTCGACTGGTCGGATGTCAAATGGCTGTCTGTCTACTGCATCAGTGCGTCTGCAGATCTTGCACACATCCGGGTTCCGAGGGAACTTTCGGTACCCGTCAAGTTGCCGGGCAAGTAACCGCACCCAAGTCATTCCGAGACAGTGAGGAAAATATGTCCCCTCAGGAACATGCACTTTTGGTACGCGTGGAATTGTTGCGAAATTCTCGGTTGCGGTCTTGGAGTCCTCCAACTCAAAAGAGTAAAGTACCTAACCAATTATTAAGTATTTTTACGTTCAAGTATGTGGGCCACTTTTCACTGGAAACGTGTCTGTTACGTGCCAGAGAATACGTTTGTTGGTACGTCGTGCACACGTGACATTCTTGTTCCACTGGTGATGGTGACATATGTGGGCAACGTCACGACGGACGGGAATGTGCGTCCTGGGCCGACTTCTAAGGGAACTGTATGTCTGAAAGCGTGTGATGAAAACCCAGGGCACAATCAGTGCCCGATGATATCCTTTCTGGGGAAGACGATTAGGCCACACATTTGAAACCATTTTCTCTCTCGAATGGTTTCAAGAGCGTGTTATCTCTGTCAAGTCCTGCGATAGTCGTAACGTTGCCAGCGTTCCCGCTCGCAACATCCTCAGTGTATGATGCGAATCTCGACGGTCAACTCTCACCGGCATGAGGGTACCGGGGTCGTGTGACAGATTATCCTTCGTGCAGGAGGAGTTCCAAGGACGAACGGTCGCTACCTGGGTAACCTTATAGGGCCATTACAGAACACAGTTCATGGAGTTTCAGGCAACGTGTATGCAGCCAAGAAGAACGTCCTCGTCTTGGAAGACTTTGTCTATGATGGCTTAGGGCCAGGTAAAATAATATCTCGACAACAACGATGGCTTGTTGTGATTGGATGTGTTGTTCTTGCAGACGCGTTCTTCATGGTTGGCACGACGAATGAGCCGTCTCCCACTGGAACTGTGCTTCCTAATGAAGCCGGCAGGTAAATTTACAAAAAGGCGTTTCTCCTTCACAAGGTGTCGTTTTCTTCCAGCGTGTCCAAGTTGTCCAGGTATGAAAAGAAAACCATAGTACTAACCCTACCATCAGTCATAACAAATTACAAGTGGTTCAGCGTCTACTGTAAGAAAGCAAAGGTAAGAAGGCCAATCGTTTCCCAACACCTCTTGGACATATTGCATTTGTTTTGCGCCAGAGCCGTATATAAAAAAAGGCACTCTTGCCAACGTGTGGGCTCTTCATTGGTTGCTGTTTTCTATATATACTAAAACTTCCCCAAAGTGACGGCGTATAGATATATAGGAACGGCGAAGCAAGAATTTAATGACAATTTCTTTTCACAAATTACACGAATTTCATTCTTCAAGTCTATATTCTATTGTAACTATCATAGAAATGTCCTTTAAGTTACGCTCCAGTGTCGATATTTACCTGAAAAGAACATATTTCGTCGTCGTCGTTAGGCCTATCAAAAACAGCGATCACAAGAAACTCGGAAGAAAAACGCCGTAAAATTCTGCGTTGTGTTGCTAAAATTTATTTATGTACACATCTTTGACATTCTTTGGCAATTTTTTATTCCACCGACTTATCATTCGCAATTAAAGGACCATGGCGACAGCTGTACCAAAAGGCTGTTCTGCTCGTTCAGCGTCTTCCCGACATGCCTCTCTCGGTCCCGATGGCAGTGTGTAGGTACACAGGGGTGGCATCCAATGTATTGCTCCGTATACGAAAGCGTGCTCGGCGAATGCACCGCTTCCTGTACAGGTCCTGGATCGGCGGCCAAACCGTTTGTAAACAATGCAGTTGTTGTTTCTGTGCGACCTTTTGGATGTCTTTCGATCACCATAATTATTTTTATCCGATAATCTTGCTGTAAAACGCGCGGTTTTGCACATAAGGCCTCATACTGTTGACGACTTCCAAAGATGTGATGACGACCGCACGTTAAGACCCGCTGAGCTGATAAGAATAATCGCGACAATAGACGAGATTATCTTGAGCACATTGAGCACGTTTCTTTCGAAAACGAAGCCTTCCGCATTCGCCTTCTGCTCCTGGAAACTCTCGATCGTCTATTGTGGCGATTTAAAATCTGAGCACGTTTCTTTCGAAAACGAAGCCTTCCGCATTCGCTTTCTGCTCCTGGAAACTCTCGATCGTCTATTGTGGCGATTTAAAATATGAGCACGTTTCTTTCGAAAACGAAGCCTTCCGCATTCGCCTTCTTCTCCTGGACACTCTCGATCGTCTATTGTCGCGATTTAAAATCTGAGCACGTTTCTTTCGAAAACGAAGCCTTCCGCATTCGCCTTCTGCTCCTGGAAACTCTCTATCGTCTATTGCGGCGATTTAAAATCTGAGCACGTTTCTTTCGAAAACGAAGCCTTCCGCATTCGCCTTCTGCTCCTGGAAACTCTCGATCGTCTATTGTGGCGATTTTAAATCTGAGCACGTTTCTTTCGAAAACGAAGCCTTCCGCATTCGCCTTCTGCTCCTGGAAACTCGCGATCGTCTATTGTCGCGATTTAAACTCTGAGCACGTTTCTTTCGAAAACGAAGCCTTCCGCATTCGCCTTCTGCTCCTGGAAACTCTCGATCGTCTATTGTCGCGATTTAAAATCTGAGCACGTTTCTTTCGAAAACGAAGCCTTCCGCATTCGCCTTCTGCTCCTGGAAACTCTCGATCGTCTATTGTCGCGATTTAAAATCTGAGCACGTTTCTTTCGAAAACGAAGCCTTCCGCATTCGCCTTCTGCTCCTGGAAGCTCTCGATCGTCTATTGTGGCGATTTAAAATCTGAGCACGTTTCTTTCGAAAACGAAGCCTTCCGCATTCGCCTTCTGCTCCTGGAAACACTCTCGATCGTCTATTGTGGCGATTTAAAATCTGAGCACGTTTCTTTCGAAAACGAAGCCTTCCGCATTCGCCTTCTGCTCCTGGAAACACTCTCGATCGTCTATTGTGGCGATTTAAAATCTGAGCACGTTTCTTTCGAAAACGAAGCCTTCCGCATTCGCCTTCTGCTCCTGGAAGCTCTCGATCGTCTATTGTGGCGATTTAAAATCTGAGCACGTTTCTTTCGAAAACGAAGCCTTCCGCATTCGCCTTCTGCTCCTGGAAGCTCTCGATCGTCTATTGTGGCGATTTAAAATCTGAGCACGTTTCTTTCGAAAACGAAGCCTTCCGCATTCGCCTTCTGCTCCTGGAAACTCTCGATCGTCTATTGTGGCGATTTAAAATCTGAGCACGTTTCTTTCGAAAACGAAGCCTTCCGCATTCGCCTTCTGCTCCTGGAAACACTCTCGATCGTCTATTGTCGCGATTTAAAATCTGAGCACGTTTCTTTCGAAAACGAAGCCTTCCGCATTCGCCTTCTGCTCCTGGAAACACTCTCGATCGTCTATTGTGGCGATTTAAAATCTGAGCACGTTTCTTTCGAAAACGAAGCCTTCCGCATTCGCCTTCTGCTCCTGGAAACACTCTCGATCGTCTATTGTCGCGATTTAAAATCTGAGCACGTTTCTTTCGAAAACGAAGCCTTCCGCATTCGCCTTCTGCTCCTGGAAACACTCTCGATCGTCTATTGTGGCGATTTAAAATCTGAGCACGTTTCTTTCGAAAACGAAGCCTTCCGCATTCGCCTTCTGCTCCTGGAAACACTCTCGATCGTCTATTGTGGCGATTTAAAATCTGAGCACGTTTCTTTCGAAAACGAAGCCTTCCGCATTCGCCTTCTGCTCCTGGAAACACTCTCGATCGTCTATTGTGGCGATTTAAAATCTGAGCACGTTTCTTTCGAAAACGAAGCCTTCCGCATTCGCCTTCTGCTCCTGGAAACACTCTCGATCGTCTATTGTCGCGATTTAAAATCTGAGCACGTTTCTTTCGAAAACGAAGCCTTCCGCATTCGCCTTCTGCTCCTGGAAACACTCTCGATCGTCTATTGTGGCGATTTAAAATCTGAGCACGTTTCTTTCGAAAACGAAGCCTTCCGCATTCGCCTTCTGCTCCTGGAAACACTCTCGATCGTCTATTGTGGCGATTTAAAATCTGAGCACGTTTCTTTCGAAAACGAAGCCTTCCGCATTCGCCTTCTGCTCCTGGAAACACTCTCGATCGTCTATTGTGGCGATTTAAAATCTGAGCACGTTTCTTTCGAAAACGAAGCCTTCCGCATTCGCCTTCTGCTCCTGGAAACACTCTCGATCGTCTATTGTGGCGATTTAAAATCTGAGCACGTTTCTTTCGAAAACGAAGCCTTCCGCATTCGCCTTCTGCTCCTGGAAACACTCTCGATCGTCTATTGTGGCGATTTAAAATCTGAGCACGTTTCTTTCGAAAACGAAGCCTTCCGCATTCGCCTTCTGCTCCTGGAAACACTCTCGATCGTCTATTGTGGCGATTTAAAATCTGAGCACGTTTCTTTCGAAAACGAAGCCTTCCGCATTCGCCTTCTGCTCCTGGAAACACTCTCGATCGTCTATTGTGGCGATTTAAAATCTGAGCACGTTTCTTTCGAAAACGAAGACTTCCGCATTCGCCTTCTGCTCCTGGAAACACTCTCGATCGTCTATTGTCGCGATTTAAAATCTGAGCACGTTTCTTTCGAAAACGAAGCCTTCCGCATTCGCCTTCTGCTCCTGGAAACTCTCGATCGTCTATTGTGGCGATTTAAAATCTGAGCACGTTTCTTTCGAAAACGAAGCCTTCCGCATTCGCCTTCTGCTCCTGGAAACACTCTCGATCGTCTATTGTGGCGATTTAAAATCTGAGCACGTTTCTTTCGAAAACGAAGCCTTCCGCATTCGCCTTCTGCTCCTGGAAACACTCTCGATCGTCTATTGTCGCGATTTAAAATCTGAGCACGTTTCTTTCGAAAACGAAGCCTTCCGCATTCGCCTTCTGCTCCTGGAAACACTCTCGATCGTCTATTGTCGCGATTTAAAATCTGAGCACGTTTCTTTCGAAAACGAAGCCTTCCGCATTCGCCTTCTGCTCCTGGAAACACTCTCGATCGTCTATTGTCGCGATTTAAAATCTGAGCACATTTCTTTCGAAAACGAAGCCTTCCGCATTCGCCTTCTGCTCCTGGAAACACTCTCGATCGTCTATTGTCGCGATTTAAAATCTGAGCACATTTCTTTCGAAAACGAAGCCTTCCGCATTCGCCTTCTGCTCCTGGAAGCTCTCGATCGTCTATTGTCGCGATTTAAAATCTGAGCACGTTTCTTTCGAAAACGAAGCCTTCCGCATTCGCCTTCTGCTCCTGGAAACACTCTCGATCGTCTATTGTCGCGATTTAAAATCTGAGCACGTTTCTTTCGAAAACGAAGCCTTCCGCATTCGCCTTCTGCTCCTGGAAGCTCTCGATCGTCTATTGTGGCGATTTAAAATCTGAGCACGTTTCTTTCGAAAACGAAGCCTTCCGCATTCGCCTTCTGCTCCTGGAAACACTCTCGATCGTCTATTGTCGCGATTTAAAATCTGAGCACGTTTCTTTCGAAAACGAAGCCTTCCGCATTCGCCTTCTGCTCCTGGAAGCTCTCGATCGTCTATTGTGGCGATTTAAAATCTGAGCACGTTTCTTTCGAAAACGAAGCCTTCCGCATTCGCCTTCTGCTCCTGGAAACACTCTCGATCGTCTATTGTCGCGATTTAAAATCTGAGCACGTTTCTTTCGAAAACGAAGCCTTCCGCATTCGCCTTCTGCTCCTGGAAACACTCTCGATCGTCTATTGTGGCGATTTAAAATCTGAGCACGTTTCTTTCGAAAACGAAGCCTTCCGCATTCGCCTTCTGCTCCTGGAAACACTCTCGATCGTCTATTGTCGCGATTTAAAATCTGAGCACGTTTCTTTCGAAAACGAAGCCTTCCGCATTCGCCTTCTGCTCCTGGAAACACTCTCGATCGTCTATTGTGGCGATTTAAAATCTGAGCACGTTTCTTTCGAAAACGAAGCCTTCCGCATTCGCCTTCTGCTCCTGGAAACACTCTCGATCGTCTATTGTGGCGATTTAAAATCTGAGCACGTTTCTTTCGAAAACGAAGCCTTCCGCATTCGCCTTCTGCTCCTGGAAACACTCTCGATCGTCTATTGTGGCGATTTAAAATCTGAGCACGTTTCTTTCGAAAACGAAGCCTTCCGCATTCGCCTTCTGCTCCTGGAAACACTCTCGATCGTCTATTGTCGCGATTTAAAATCTGAGCACGTTTCTTTCGAAAACGAAGCCTTCCGCATTCGCCTTCTGCTCCTGGAAACACTCTCGATCGTCTATTGTGGCGATTTAAAATCTGAGCACGTTTCTTTCGAAAACGAAGCCTTCCGCATTCGCCTTCTGCTCCTGGAAACACTCTCGATCGTCTATTGTGGCGATTTAAAATCTGAGCACGTTTCTTTCGAAAACGAAGCCTTCCGCATTCGCCTTCTGCTCCTGGAAACACTCTCGATCGTCTATTGTGGCGATTTAAAATCTGAGCACGTTTCTTTCGAAAACGAAGCCTTCCGCATTCGCCTTCTGCTCCTGGAAACACTCTCGATCGTCTATTGTGGCGATTTAAAATCTGAGCACGTTTCTTTCGAAAACGAAGCCTTCCGCATTCGCCTTCTGCTCCTGGAAACACTCTCGATCGTCTATTGTGGCGATTTAAAATCTGAGCACGTTTCTTTCGAAAACGAAGCCTTCCGCATTCGCCTTCTGCTCCTGGAAACACTCTCGATCGTCTATTGTGGCGATTTAAAATCTGAGCACGTTTCTTTCGAAAACGAAGCCTTCCGCATTCGCCTTCTGCTCCTGGAAACACTCTCGATCGTCTATTGTGGCGATTTAAAATCTGAGCACGTTTCTTTCGAAAACGAAGACTTCCGCATTCGCCTTCTGCTCCTGGAAACACTCTCGATCGTCTATTGTCGCGATTTAAAATCTGAGCACGTTTCTTTCGAAAACGAAGCCTTCCGCATTCGCCTTCTGCTCCTGGAAACTCTCGATCGTCTATTGTGGCGATTTAAAATCTGAGCACGTTTCTTTCGAAAACGAAGCCTTCCGCATTCGCCTTCTGCTCCTGGAAACACTCTCGATCGTCTATTGTGGCGATTTAAAATCTGAGCACGTTTCTTTCGAAAACGAAGCCTTCCGCATTCGCCTTCTGCTCCTGGAAACACTCTCGATCGTCTATTGTCGCGATTTAAAATCTGAGCACGTTTCTTTCGAAAACGAAGCCTTCCGCATTCGCCTTCTGCTCCTGGAAACACTCTCGATCGTCTATTGTCGCGATTTAAAATCTGAGCACGTTTCTTTCGAAAACGAAGCCTTCCGCATTCGCCTTCTGCTCCTGGAAACACTCTCGATCGTCTATTGTCGCGATTTAAAATCTGAGCACATTTCTTTCGAAAACGAAGCCTTCCGCATTCGCCTTCTGCTCCTGGAAACACTCTCGATCGTCTATTGTCGCGATTTAAAATCTGAGCACATTTCTTTCGAAAACGAAGCCTTCCGCATTCGCCTTCTGCTCCTGGAAGCTCTCGATCGTCTATTGTCGCGATTTAAAATCTGAGCACGTTTCTTTCGAAAACGAAGCCTTCCGCATTCGCCTTCTGCTCCTGGAAACACTCTCGATCGTCTATTGTCGCGATTTAAAATCTGAGCACGTTTCTTTCGAAAACGAAGCCTTCCGCATTCGCCTTCTGCTCCTGGAAGCTCTCGATCGTCTATTGTGGCGATTTAAAATCTGAGCACGTTTCTTTCGAAAACGAAGCCTTCCGCATTCGCCTTCTGCTCCTGGAAACACTCTCGATCGTCTATTGTCGCGATTTAAAATCTGAGCACGTTTCTTTCGAAAACGAAGCCTTCCGCATTCGCCTTCTGCTCCTGGAAGCTCTCGATCGTCTATTGTGGCGATTTAAAATCTGAGCACGTTTCTTTCGAAAACGAAGCCTTCCGCATTCGCCTTCTGCTCCTGGAAACACTCTCGATCGTCTATTGTCGCGATTTAAAATCTGAGCACGTTTCTTTCGAAAACGAAGCCTTCCGCATTCGCCTTCTGCTCCTGGAAACACTCTCGATCGTCTATTGTCGCGATTTAAAATCTGAGCACGTTTCTTTCGAAAACGAAGCCTTCCGCATTCGCCTTCTGCTCCTGGAAACACTCTCGATCGTCTATTGTCGCGATTTAAAATCTGAGCACGTTTCTTTCGAAAACGAAGCCTTCCGCATTCGCCTTCTGCTCCTGGAAACACTCTCGATCGTCTATTGTCGCGATTTAAAATCTGAGCACATTTCTTTCGAAAACGAAGCCTTCCGCATTCGCCTTCTGCTCCTGGAAGCTCTCGATCGTCTATTGTCGCGATTTAAAATCTGAGCACGTTTCTTTCGAAAACGAAGCCTTCCGCATTCGCCTTCTGCTCCTGGAAACACTCTCGATCGTCTATTGTCGCGATTTAAAATCTGAGCACGTTTCTTTCGAAAACGAAGCCTTCCGCATTCGCCTTCTGCTCCTGGAAACACTCTCGATCGTCTATTGTCGCGATTTAAAATCTGAGCACGTTTCTTTCGAAAACGAAGCCTTCCGCATTCGCCTTCTGCTCCTGGAAGCTCTCGATCGTCTATTGTGGCGATTTAAAATCTGAGCACGTTTCTTTCGAAAACGAAGCCTTCCGCATTCGCCTTCTGCTCCTGGAAACACTCTCGATCGTCTATTGTCGCGATTTAAAATCTGAGCACATTTCTTTCGAAAACGAAGCCTTCCGCATTCGCCTTCTGCTCCTGGAAGCTCTCGATCGTCTATTGTCGCGATTTAAAATCTGAGCACGTTTCTTTCGAAAACGAAGCCTTCCGCATTCGCCTTCTGCTCCTGGAAACACTCTCGATCGTCTATTGTCGCGATTTAAAATCTGAGCACGTTTCTTTCGAAAACGAAGCCTTCCGCATTCGCCTTCTGCTCCTGGAAGCTCTCGATCGTCTATTGTGGCGATTTAAAATCTGAGCACGTTTCTTTCGAAAACGAAGCCTTCCGCATTCGCCTTCTGCTCCTGGAAACACTCTCGATCGTCTATTGTCGCGATTTAAAATCTGAGCACGTTTCTTTCGAAAACGAAGCCTTCCGCATTCGCCTTCTGCTCCTGGAAGCTCTCGATCGTCTATTGTGGCGATTTAAAATCTGAGCACGTTTCTTTCGAAAACGAAGCCTTCCGCATTCGCCTTCTGCTCCTGGAAACACTCTCGATCGTCTATTGTCGCGATTTAAAATCTGAGCACGTTTCTTTCGAAAACGAAGCCTTCCGCATTCGCCTTCTGCTCCTGGAAGCTCTCGATCGTCTATTGTGGCGATTTAAAATCTGAGCACGTTTCTTTCGAAAACGAAGCCTTCCGCATTCGCCTTCTGCTCCTGGAAACACTCTCGATCGTCTATTGTCGCGATTTAAAATCTGAGCACATTTCTTTCGAAAACGAAGCCTTCCGCATTCGCCTTCTGCTCCTGGAAGCTCTCGATCGTCTATTGTCGCGATTTAAAATCTGAGCACGTTTCTTTCGAAAACGAAGCCTTCCGCATTCGCCTTCTGCTCCTGGAAACACTCTCGATCGTCTATTGTCGCGATTTAAAATCTGAGCACATTTCTTTCGAAAACGAAGCCTTCCGCATTCGCCTTCTGCTCCTGGAAGCTCTCGATCGTCTATTGTCGCGATTTAAAATCTGAGCACGTTTCTTTCGAAAACGAAGCCTTCCGCATTCGCCTTCTGCTCCTGGAAACACTCTCGATCGTCTATTGTCGCGATTTAAAATCTGAGCACGTTTCTTTCGAAAACGAAGCCTTCCGCATTCGCCTTCTGCTCCTGGAAGCTCTCGATCGTCTATTGTGGCGATTTAAAATCTGAGCACGTTTCTTTCGAAAACGAAGCCTTCCGCATTCGCCTTCTGCTCCTGGAAACACTCTCGATCGTCTATTGTCGCGATTTAAAATCTGAGCACGTTTCTTTCGAAAACGAAGCCTTCCGCATTCGCCTTCTGCTCCTGGAAGCTCTCGATCGTCTATTGTGGCGATTTAAAATCTGAGCACGTTTCTTTCGAAAACGAAGCCTTCCGCATTCGCCTTCTGCTCCTGGAAACACTCTCGATCGTCTATTGTCGCGATTTAAAATCTGAGCACGTTTCTTTCGAAAACGAAGCCTTCCGCATTCGCCTTCTGCTCCTGGAAGCTCTCGATCGTCTATTGTGGCGATTTAAAATCTGAGCACGTTTCTTTCGAAAACGAAGCCTTCCGCATTCGCCTTCTGCTCCTGGAAACACTCTCGATCGTCTATTGTCGCGATTTAAAATCTGAGCACATTTCTTTCGAAAACGAAGCCTTCCGCATTCGCCTTCTGCTCCTGGAAGCTCTCGATCGTCTATTGTCGCGATTTAAAATCTGAGCACGTTTCTTTCGAAAACGAAGCCTTCCGCATTCGCCTTCTGCTCCTGGAAACACTCTCGATCGTCTATTGTCGCGATTTAAAATCTGAGCACGTTTCTTTCGAAAACGAAGCCTTCCGCATTCGCCTTCTGCTCCTGGAAGCTCTCGATCGTCTATTGTGGCGATTTAAAATCTGAGCACGTTTCTTTCGAAAACGAAGCCTTCCGCATTCGCCTTCTGCTCCTGGAAACACTCTCGATCGTCTATTGTCGCGATTTAAAATCTGAGCACGTTTCTTTCGAAAACGAAGCCTTCCGCATTCGCCTTCTGCTCCTGGAAGCTCTCGATCGTCTATTGTGGCGATTTAAAATCTGAGCACGTTTCTTTCGAAAACGAAGCCTTCCGCATTCGCCTTCTGCTCCTGGAAGCTCTCGATCGTCTATTGTGGCGATTTAAAATCTGAGCACGTTTCTTTCGAAAACGAAGCCTTCCGCATTCGCCTTCTGCTCCTGGAAACACTCTCGATCGTCTATTGTCGCGATTTAAAATCTGAGCACGTTTCTTTCGAAAACGAAGCCTTCCGCATTCGCCTTCTGCTCCTGGAAGCTCTCGATCGTCTATTGTCGCGATTTAAAATCTGAGCACGTTTCTTTCGAAAACGAAGCCTTCCGCATTCGCCTTCTGCTCCTGGAAGCTCTCGATCGTCTATTGTGGCGATTTAAAATCTGAGCACGTTTCTTTCGAAAACGAAGCCTTCCGCATTCGCCTTCTGCTCCTGGAAACACTCTCGATCGTCTATTGTCGCGATTTAAAATCTGAGCATGTTTCTTTCGAAAACGAAGCCTTCCGCATTCGCCTTCTGCTCCTGGAAGCTCTCGATCGTCTATTGTGGCGATTTAAAATCTGAGCACGTTTCTTTCGAAAACGAAGCCTTCCGCATTCGCCTTCTGCTCCTGGAAGCTCTCGATCGTCTATTGTGGCGATTTAAAATCTGAGCACGTTTCTTTCGAAAACGAAGCCTTCCGCATTCGCCTTCTGCTCCTGGAAACACTCTCGATCGTCTATTGTCGCGATTTAAAATCTGAGCACGTTTCTTTCGAAAACGAAGCCTTCCGCATTCGCCTTCTGCTCCTGGAAGCTCTCGATCGTCTATTGTCGCGATTTAAAATCTGAGCACGTTTCTTTCGAAAACGAAGCCTTCCGCATTCGCCTTCTGCTCCTGGAAGCTCTCGATCGTCTATTGTGGCGATTTAAAATCTGAGCACGTTTCTTTCGAAAACGAAGCCTTCCGCATTCGCCTTCTGCTCCTGGAAACACTCTCGATCGTCTATTGTCGCGATTTAAAATCTGAGCACGTTTCTTTCGAAAACGAAGCCTTCCGCATTCGCCTTCTGCTCCTGGAAGCTCTCGATCGTCTATTGTGGCGATTTAAAATCTGAGCACGTTTCTTTCGAAAACGAAGCCTTCCGCATTCGCCTTCTGCTCCTGGAAACACTCTCGATCGTCTATTGTCGCGATTTAAAATCTGAGCACGTTTCTTTCGAAAACGAAGCCTTCCGCATTCGCCTTCTGCTCCTGGAAGCTCTCGATCGTCTATTGTGGCGATTTAAAATCTGAGCACGTTTCTTTCGAAAACGAAGCCTTCCGCATTCGCCTTCTGCTCCTGGAAACACTCTCGATCGTCTATTGTCGCGATTTAAAATCTGAGCACGTTTCTTTCGAAAACGAAGCCTTCCGCATTCGCCTTCTGCTCCTGGAAGCTCTCGATCGTCTATTGTCGCGATTTAAAATCTGAGCACGTTTCTTTCGAAAACGAAGCCTTCCGCATTCGCCTTCTGCTCCTGGAAGCTCTCGATCGTCTATTGTGGCGATTTAAAATCTGAGCACGTTTCTTTCGAAAACGAAGCCTTCCGCATTCGCCTTCTGCTCCTGGAAACACTCTCGATCGTCTATTGTCGCGATTTAAAATCTGAGCACGTTTCTTTCGAAAACGAAGCCTTCCGCATTCGCCTTCTGCTCCTGGAAACACTCTCGATCGTCTATTGTCGCGATTTAAAATCTGAGCACGTTTCTTTCGAAAACGAAGCCTTCCGCATTCGCCTTCTGCTCCTGGAAGCTCTCGATCGTCTATTGTGGCGATTTAAAATCTGAGCACGTTTCTTTCGAAAACGAAGCCTTCCGCATTCGCCTTCTGCTCCTGGAAACACTCTCGATCGTCTATTGTCGCGATTTAAAATCTGAGCACGTTTCTTTCGAAAACGAAGCCTTCCGCATTCGCCTTCTGCTCCTGGAAACACTCTCGATCGTCTATTGTCGCGATTTAAAATCTGAGCACGTTTCTTTCGAAAACGAAGCCTTCCGCATTCGCCTTCTGCTCCTGGAAGCTCTCGATCGTCTATTGTGGCGATTTAAAATCTGAGCACGTTTCTTTCGAAAACGAAGCCTTCCGCATTCGCCTTCTGCTCCTGGAAACACTCTCGATCGTCTATTGTGGCGATTTAAAATCTGAGCACGTTTCTTTCGAAAACGAAGCCTTCCGCATTCGCCTTCTGCTCCTGGAAACACTCTCGATCGTCTATTGTCGCGATTTAAAATCTGAGCACGTTTCTTTCGAAAACGAAGCCTTCCGCATTCGCCTTCTGCTCCTGGAAGCTCTCGATCGTCTATTGTGGCGATTTAAAATCTGAGCACGTTTCTTTCGAAAACGAAGCCTTCCGCATTCGCCTTCTGCTCCTGGAAACACTCTCGATCGTCTATTGTCGCGATTTAAAATCTGAGCACGTTTCTTTCGAAAACGAAGCCTTCCGCATTCGCCTTCTGCTCCTGGAAGCTCTCGATCGTCTATTGTCGCGATTTAAAATCTGAGCACGTTTCTTTCGAAAACGAAGCCTTCCGCATTCGCCTTCTGCTCCTGGAAGCTCTCGATCGTCTATTGTGGCGATTTAAAATCTGAGCACGTTTCTTTCGAAAACGAAGCCTTCCGCATTCGCCTTCTGCTCCTGGAAACACTCTCGATCGTCTATTGTCGCGATTTAAAATCTGAGCACGTTTCTTTCGAAAACGAAGCCTTCCGCATTCGCCTTCTGCTCCTGGAAGCTCTCGATCGTCTATTGTCGCGATTTAAAATCTGAGCACGTTTCTTTCGAAAACGAAGCCTTCCGCATTCGCCTTCTGCTCCTGGAAACACTCTCGATCGTCTATTGTCGCGATTTAAAATCTGAGCACGTTTCTTTCGAAAACGAAGCCTTCCGCATTCGCCTTCTGCTCCTGGAAGCTCTCGATCGTCTATTGTCGCGATTTAAAATCTGAGCACGTTTCTTTCGAAAACGAAGCCTTCCGCATTCGCCTTCTGCTCCTGGAAACACTCTCGATCGTCTATTGTCGCGATTTAAAATCTGAGCACGTTTCTTTCGAAAACGAAGCCTTCCGCATTCGCCTTCTGCTCCTGGAAGCTCTCGATCGTCTATTGTCGCGATTTAAAATCTGAGCACGTTTCTTTCGAAAACGAAGCCTTCCGCATTCGCCTTCTGCTCCTGGAAGCTCTCGATCGTCTATTGTGGCGATTTAAAATCTGAGCACGTTTCTTTCGAAAACGAAGCCTTCCGCATTCGCCTTCTGCTCCTGGAAACACTCTCGATCGTCTATTGTCGCGATTTAAAATCTGAGCACGTTTCTTTCGAAAACGAAGCCTTCCGCATTCGCCTTCTGCTCCTGGAAACACTCTCGATCGTCTATTGTCGCGATTTAAAATCTGAGCACGTTTCTTTCGAAGCTGCTGCAACATACTACAAACAATATGTCACGAGGCGCTCTCCGAGCAAAGCCACACTGCGAGCACGGCTGTCAATTTTGAGCTCCATTTAGTCGCTAAGAGGCCTGAAATTGAGTTGCATTGACCTTAGACTACATCAGGGGTCACGCAGAAAATAAATGGCCCTAATTACCACAAAATGACCAATTGTACTGTAGAATAAAAAATACATAAAAAGTTGTTCTGAAGCTGAGACAGTATGTGCAGAATTCGTTACTGGAAAACTCCACTTGACGTACTAAGAAAAATAAATACCGTACTGCCTTTCCAAATCCGGTACCAAATACTATATGAAAAACGATTTGAGAAAAATACCTAGTTTTTCAGTAATGATTATATAACCATGTTAAGGAGCACTGAAATTATCCCCTATTTAAAAAGTGTATTGTTGTATCGTTTCAACTTGAAAAAAGAAATAGAAAAACCAGCTAGCTAGCATTATTGACAATGGATGTCTTTGAGTTTGCTACTTTAATATGACTACTAAAATACGATTACATTTGTATGCCACCTCTATTGTGTTTTAGTGTGTCACTATGGAAATTAGTGCAGGAATTAAGATGGGCCCATCTTAATTCTAGCTACTATGGTAGTTAGGAAAGTTCACGCCAGGACCAGCTTAAATTACTGTGACCGTAATTTGTTTATGTTTCTGAGCCAAAAGAAGTGCGTGTAAGGGACAGTGTTTTGTGGGTACAACCAATGCCTGAAAATGTTGTTTTATTCCTAATTTATTCATAATTCAAATGATAGGTTCCTTCTGATAGGTTTCCGCATTTTGTGACCATAGATGCATTATCATGTGTGCATGATTTTAGCCCACCATTTACGGTTGCCAGGGTAGTTGTGGATAAACTGAAAGCCCTATCATGTGAATCACAGAGTGCTTCAATTGTCAGGTGAGCTTTGGTCACGTGGTGATACCAACAGACCTGGACTATCCCAAGGAGTTGGTTTTGTCCACCGCTTGGAAGGGGGCGCACAGAACACGTTCTGGCCCAGTCATTCTCAAAGATATCAACACCTTATTCCTTAGCGACTTTGGATATGATGGATCTGCTCCAGGTATGCAAAAGCTGAACCCTCACCTTTTCACTAAAGACTTTTCCTGCAGATGCATATTTCCTCTGTGGCAAAGGACAGATCAACGGACGAGGAATCAAGGTTCCAGACGAACACGGAAGGTAAAACGTGAAACAAATAACATATTCCTCAAAACCTCATTTCAGAATAACAGTTGACCATCAATTACAATTGCCACCAACCTCACAAGGAGAACAACCCATTCAAGATGCGGCCTTGAAAAATTTCACAATACCTGTGTGCCACTCAACTCACTTGTGCTGTGTGGCATATTCTAAGCCTAAGCCAATTCTGAATTAACAATAGGAAGTCCATAGAGTGACAATCAATGAGGAAATTTACCCATTTTACTATGGGAATTTCAGGAGGTATGGTACCGACGTATGTTATTTTGCACTTGAGAAATATCGAATCTAGGATTTCAGGAACGGTTATCTCGCTGCTTGTCATAGGGCGACGTTTATGGTGCCACATGGTATATCGCAGTGCGGATTTTAGCGTGTTATTTCAGTCCATAACCAAACATATTTCAATTCAAATGTTCCACTTGCCGCAGGACATCAAAACTGAAAGGCTACAACAACGTGGACCTGACTCTTAAATTTCCCGATGGCGTGACAGCTTTTGATGTTGATTGGTTCGCCATCTATTGCATCCGATTTGCAGAAGTGTTTGCCAGCGTCAGGATACCATCGAACCCTAATGTCCCTCCAGATATTGTACAACTCACTATGGCTCAAGTAAGATTCCTAACACTCATTGTAATTTCCTTTTTCTTGGATATCACGTATACTTGCAGCGTCCAACAGTGAGAGCACAACAGCTGCAAAGTGTATGTACACTAAAAGCGCACTTATATTAGGAGGGATCTCCTATCATCAGGAATTGATAGTAGTGGTCATTTCTTCCCTGCGTAGTCAACTCAGTTGGACAACTGTGAAGAGATTCTTCCAAACCACCTTCAAGTAGGCTGGAAAATTCAAGGCAGCGACATTGTTCTCCATCTTCGGGCACGAGCCTGTAAGTACCATTCACTGCATGTCATGCCCTCATTGGCATTTCCCTCGACTATCACTTCCGAAAGATCTCTACGGTGGCAAGAAATGGAAATATTTCCATGGAAAGATTCAATAAATGCGGATTGTTTGCAGCAAGGAACGAATGGGCTTCCTTTGGCATCAGTGGCAACAGAGACAAGAGCCAAATGGTTGGTGGCGATGTAGCCGTTGCCTATTATGACCAGTCCAAAGTTACTCTTAAAGACTTCACCCTGGAGAGCAAAGCTCAAGTAAGATTTGGCCAAAATTGATGAAATAGACACGAAAGTATGGGTTGTTGCAGTGTTCGACGAACGGTGGAGTTTGCCCCGATGACAAACGAGGTGGCAAGGACAATTTAAAACTGATTTCTTCCAGCCATACGAATGGAATTTTGGAAGTAGTCTACTCTCGACCACTAGCTGCAGGTGAAAACTCTTTCAAAATTAATCACTTTGACGTCTTAAAATAGGATCAACTGCCTTTCAGGTGACAGTGCCGATAAAAACATTCCTGGTAGTGGGGACATCGCTATCATTGCAGCCATTGGTCCTAAAAGCGACGACAACACTGTGCTCTACCACACAACACACTACTTGAAACGTACATGAAAGACTTGACGTCTATAACAAGCATAAGGCTCACACTGGATTCTTCCCAGGTGATACGAAGCTAACGTTTAGCCGGGAGCCGCAAAAGAACTGCGTTGCTTTAAAAGAATCAACCGGTATTCTTTCTGAGGATGCATTTGCAGCCAGAAAAATCGCGGGCATCAACGAGTTCACTGCAGAGATCGGTCCCACTGGCGGAATTAAGGGCTACGAAAAGATTACAGGTCAGAGCACTTTCACATTTTCTTGGTACATACAAACTGACAGATCTCAAATGGTTTCGACTACGTATTCTGAATTTTATGTAGCGTAGAATGCAATCAAGCTGGTGGCAATTTCAATAAGGTAAACATATGTATACTTAGGGAGTGACTATTTCGGGTTAAACCACCCGGTTATTCCCCCGAAGTCACCTCCCACGAGTTCGGGTTTAATTCACCACGAAATCCTCGAGTGACGTTTCCACTGAACACGAACAAAGGTTGCCCTGTGCAACACATGTAAAAATGGGTCATTCACGTTCCCAGAAATGCACCCATGCGTGTCAGCACTGTCTATCCCATCGGGTTTTAGCGCTGGAAGGTGCACAGTTTGTTACCAGAAACGTAACCTTAACCCAAGAGCGGAAACTTTAATCTCGGTGACAAGAGAGCCCATACTGGGGAGGGCTGCTGTACAATGTCGTTGTCTGGACTCTCTGTTGCAACATAGAACCCTGGACTTGTTCGTATACGAAGAGCTCTTTACAGCAATAGCTGTACAAGGGTACTTGTTTCTCAAGGACCGTGTAGGTCCTGACTTCCAACTCGTTGTTGGTGCAGCAGCAGGTTGGAGATCACAAAAGACGTCAGGAGCCACTCTGCGTCCTTGACAAAAAACGTGATACAGGTGCCATCAGTGTCTCACACGCTATGTGGAGGGCTCGACATGCTGCCATAGTATATAGTGCACTGAGGGGACAAGAAGCCGCATTGGCTGTACAACAAACATGTTATTCAGCAGTGAGGAAACACTGCTGCGATATGATGAGACCAAGGCGAGAAGCCAAGGGACATAAACTGTCCCAGGCACCTGAAACACGTCCATCGCACCGGCCGACGTGAATTTTGCGGACAAGTCTTTCGAGAACGAGTTTGGACATGTTTGTGACACTTGCGTTGAGCTGTGGTTTCGCACTGGCATGGCACCCGCCCTAGCGTAACACCGCCAACTGTTGGAGTGTGTAGAAAGCAGAACGTGTAGAAAACTTGTCTACATGCGTGTGTGCAATAAAACTGTGAGCCTCCCCTTATTGTGCGTGCATGATACAGCTATCGCTGTTACTTCTTCGCATGTGGGCAGTGAAAAGACCCAGATTTTTTGTCTCGGACGGGGTAATGTTTTTAAGAGATGCCTTTCACATTAGCCATCTAGGGGCTAATGTGAAAGGCATCTCTTGAGGGAGGGAAGGAGAAAATGAGCTTCGGGAGAAAGTGAGCGTAACGAGCAATGTCTCCTTTTTGATTCAAGTTAGCTGTCCACAAAGGTTTTGTAGTGCTGCCATGCGCAAAGCAGCGTTTAACTATTGCCAAGGAATGTTTTATGGCGGGCAGACCCCTCAGAATCATCGATTAAGGAATGTAGAGCAAAGTTGCTAATAATAGTTGTCTCGCAGGTTTCTCGGGCTGGGGAATTTCCTGGTGGATCAACGGGCAGCTCATCCCCGTGCTCTACGTAGAGCGTGGAATCACTTATACCTTCAAAGTGAATGGCGGACACGACCCAGACAACTCTGCCCGGTATCATCCTTTCTACATCACAGACAATCAAAAAGGAGGAGGATCCAAAGTAGATCCATCAGAGCTCGGAAAACCAGTCAGTGCAAAACAATGGTGGAGCTATGAATGGTGATTTGAATGGTGATCTTTCAGGGTCACTTACTTTTGGCCGGTGTTGTCATGGGAGCTGATGGCAAGCCAGATGTCAGTAAAGGTAATGTACGTGCGAGCAACTTTCTCTCTAGTGGAATCAACTTGCATTTCTTGAACTTGCAGGCATCGGGCGCTACTGTGAGTGGGAACATAAAGACGTGGACAAGAGTGACCAAGTGAAGAGCTTTGAAGAATACAAAAACACTTTGGAACTGAAATGTGAGGAAGGACAACCGGGAACTTTCACCTGGACTCCAGATAAAGACACACCAGACACCGTCTATTATCAGGTGGGCCCTCAGCCTTGCAGCAAGGGAGATCATGGAATGTGTACTCGCCGTTGTAGGCCTCGCATATCTCACGACTGACGGCCCAACTTCTAAGGGAATAGGGAGTTTCTTGCATGCTGCATGGGACCAATCGGGGCCTTTCGGAAACGGGAGAAAGAAACCGCTACATGCAGCTTTCGTCCAAAAATTGGCCGACAATTTAGTGGTAAATGCGTTAGCATTAACGGACCTTTCAGGTGCATACTTGACTTCCGGGTATCCACTTGCGATTGTCAACTTCCAGTCTAAACTTCCGGTTGTCATTTAATCTTTCTCTTTATTACATATATCTTACATTCATTACCTTTAGACTGAACTTTGTCGTTTTAATTGCCTTCAGTTACTCCTACCTCTTACTCTTAACTTGAATTTTAAATCATTTACCCTCTTATATCCCCTTTACATATGTTGAGCATCTCACACATTTTGACACTCCTAATGCTAACGCAATCAGAGAAAAAGAGAGAAATCAGTCAGTCTTTGGAGGCAATGTAGGTCTCGAGCACTGTTGTATCCTAGGAAGGAGAGATAGGTCAACAAGAAAGTGCTCACTGAAACCCTACAATCCGTTAAAACCAACTTGTTATTGATCCCAGTAAATTCAGTTGCAAGTTGTTCTTGTCTCTGTCCTCCCATCTGCTACATCCCCATTTCTAAAATACATACATATACTAAAATTGGAACAATACAGAGCATAGCCCCTGTGCAAAGATGGCACACAATAATTGGGAGTCTACTTCTGTGGCTACCAAAGAGAATGGATTTTTTTCATACTACCTTGATTTTCTTTGGGAAATACACGATGGTGAGCGTTTTTTATTGGCTACCGAGAATTGTCTGCTTGCGAGGGAAGGAGCTGTCTCCTGCGCAGTTTTTGCTCGAAAAAGAGGCCCATCCTTTCTAAATAGCGTATCTTTTCCTCCTTATTAGTGTTTCACTCACTTCTTCTTGGGATGGAAGATTCGAGTACTAAACCCTGGAGAAGACCCGCAAGATGACGACAAGAAGAGCAGTGCCACAATTGCTCGGCTTAGTGTAACCCTTGTGTCTCTTGTTGCAGCAATGCAAGTGTCATACGCTTCATAGCCACCATTTCACACCATTCAATAAAAACCTATTTTGAATAACCTGACTGTGATGGTAGGCCACAAACATGAAGATCAGCTGCCAGTATTTACAGCCTTCATTAACGGTCCCAGTAGCGTAGAAAGAAAAAGGATTCATTTTACTGTACAAAAATGATTCCTATACAGATAGGGTTGCCACCTTTCCAAATGAAAAGGGCAAGTAGGTGAGGGGTGGACAAGCATATGTTCCTGTGTGGGGCTGGATTATTGATGATGAATGCCACACTGGACTGTATTGGAGCAACCGGATTGGACTGCCACTTACTTTGAAAAACGCATTGATGCAGACGGACCCTTCTTTGCAGGCGGAGATCTCGTGATGGTTGTATACAGTCTAAGTTCTAGCTGGCTTGACACAGCCACCAACAGCTTTTGCGCAACCACTGCTCTTGTCCCCTCCGAATACAAGACTGTAATGAATAACTAAGAAAACGACTGGCGACTGCGGAGTTGGGTCTGTACTCGAGATTTATTCGAGCTGCAGTGGAATGTTGAAGGGAAAACCCTGAAAAAGCTCACGTGAAAGGTCTTGAGCCACAAATACTGGCAAAAAGTTGCCAGTATTACCTTTCTACTGGGAACCGGCAGAGCAAGCAAATAACCGGCCCTGACGGTATAATACTGGCCTGGTAGCAATCCTATATACAGAGGTGGATGCTTGGAGCAAAAAATGAACCCATTCAGGAACCCATTCAGGAACCCATTCAGGAACCCATACAGAACAGAATCTGGAAGGGAATTCCGACAACATGGGAGACTTAACATACACTCTCCCGAGCAAAGCGCAGACGTCCCATTGGCCACACTTCTCGTGCAAGGGTTAGGAGAGTTTCCGTATTCGTGGGGCCCATTTTTTTCTGCTTCTATTGCCCTCATCGCTGTGACATTGTTGCAAAGAACAGTCTCTTACGTTTATCTGAGATAATGTGGGATGGCCTAACGCAACTCCTGGTTCATGCAAGACAAGATCATGATGGGTGAAAGAAAAGCTTCTAGAGCAAGCATAGTCAAGGTACAGATCGGGCAGAAAGGCCCTCAAGTTTGACTTTCATTGCAGATTGGGAGGCTGTGGAACTGTAATTAGATACCATCTGTTGAGGTGGTCCCATTATGGTCCCATTATGTTTATGGTCCCATAAGTGTTTAATGTGAGCAGGATACTGCAAAGTGACTGGATTTGGAACATGTGAGTTGGTCAAGATATATCACAAGAAAACTTCCATCTCATACTTGCTGCAGAGTTAAGAGAATATGTTAGAGGGAAAATTCATAACCTTGCATTTACTTTCATTTAGTCCCATCTACCACCAGTGACATATATACTGCTCTTCCTGTAATAAGGCTTGGTCGTTTGGAGAGCTGTTACAAAGTCATCAGCAAAAAGCTTTATATAAAAAGTTAAAGAAGCTGATAGGTCATTCATTACAAAAAGTAGGTGTTGATCCCATGCGCTGACATTGCACTGACATGTGGGGATTTTGATGATCGAAGCCCCTGTGTCTGCGGCACTACCTCGTTGATCTATTGCATTTTCGATGGGAATACACCTTTTTCAACGCTCCTCTGCGAACTCTCGTTTTTTTTTTTTTTTATGAAACTTGTTTTGGTTACGTGCCAGTTGAGGAGATAACTTGACCGCGTAAAGCACTGCCAAAGCAACTAAGGAATTTCCTCAACACCCAGCTGAGCGAAAGTTGAAACGAGAAATTGTTTTACCGCCATGTGCTTTAGTGTCCAAACTCCTATTAGATTGAACTCCGCGCCATCTTGAGGGAGGTAAAAAAGAGAGGCGTGACGTGAAACGTAGTGGGCGGCCGGAAGGAATGGCTGTCCTCGACGACTTTGATGGAGAGATGTAAATTAAACACTGGTCAGTGCAGCGAGGGACTCATGGGGGGCATTGGAAAGCGATTATTGGCTGTACTACTGTTATGGTCACCCATCGTATCCAATGTCCGCACAGATACGACAGCAGGTTGTGCTTCCTCTTTGATATTTATGTAGCAGCTGACATAGGCATGATTGCAGAGCTGGGACGGATTTGTAGTCACTCTGAGCAGTGTGCTACCTTGGGACCGGACTTGTGGTGTCATCCTCAGTCTCACAACTGCACCTGTCGAGGTTCTTTGCTCTGGGTAGCAAGTCTTCATCGCTGTTCCGAAGGTTCCGCTGTTCCCAACAAGGTTGAGCGCGCGCAATTGAAAAAGCCTTTGTTGTTTGCAGCTGTTCCTCTGAAAGAAGAATGTCAAGCAACGGAGCAGTGCGTTGCCTATGATCGACACAGTTACTGCGGAGAGTTTGGCCGAGCTCAGCTACCGCCCAAGATTTGTCAATGTCAGTTCGGTTATGACATGAAAGAACGGGACAAGCAAGTTGGATGCATTGAAAGTAAGTGTTATCACTTGTTGCATGAAATGAATGAGAATACAGAAAAGCTTTTTTCAGTCCCCAATGCTTTTGGAACGCCACTGTTCGACAGCCGAGACACTGTGCCCATTGTGATGGGGTGCTTGGCTGCTGGCCTCGCTTTAGTTGCCTGCTGTGCGGGTATCGTCCAGTTGCTAAGGTAATAGCATCACTTTGGCTATTGGACGAGTCATGGGATTCCGTTCCAGGATCAAGCATCGCTCAGGTGGCAGAGCCCAGCAAGACCCACGGGAGGCAGTGGTACTTAATTTGAGCCACATGTTGCATCCTTATTCAGATATGCCCTTCCCTTTCACAGCTTGCAACGGTGAGAGCATTTACTTTCGATTTTGCTCCACTTGTGGGAATTCCTTTCAAAGCATTACTCGAGAAAATTGACAAGATATATTAGTGGGGAACACTTGGTATCACATAGAGTCTCGTTTGAGAGTGAAGAAGAATGCTCGTTATGTGAGCAGGAACTCCTGTACGATGGTCATAAAAGCTCTTCCTGCTGAGTACACACAGCTTGTGTGTCGGCTCTTTTACTGGGGAATATTTGTCCTCCCCAATCATCTCCTTCCTATTTGTCCTAACAACTACTATCTGTTTTCTCTTACTTCGTGTCTACTTTTGTTTGGCCCCTGTGGCAGTTCTTGGGCACTAATAAAACGTGGTTATTATTATTATATTTCTGTCTGGGAACGGACGAAAACATCCTATTTATGACAATGAAAAAATGGCTAGGAAGCAAGCGAGCTGGTGAAGATGTTCCCTAGTCTCGGGGTTTTACATTATCCACCATCTTATTTAGATCCTTATTATGACCATGTTCAGGCACAAATGGACTGAATGGGCTTGCTGTCCGGAGCAACATCCGCGCTTGGGAATAAGTTAACTAAGAAACTCATCATCACGTTGCACCATCGTATTAACAGATTGTGCGTTAGAGAGTATACATTCCAATTAGTACTTGACTATAGTATTGATATGAATGCTTCCATTCCATCCTCATATTGCAGGTAGTGGATGTAGCTGGTTTACAATTTGTATTCAATAATTGATAGTTCCTTCCAGTTAACTTTTAACAGATACAGGAAACAAATACTTTCATGTTCCACCAGCGCAAACGAGAAGACTGGACGGGTGCTAACTTCCAAAAGGTTTATTTTGTAAAAAAAAACCTCCGGTTATATATCTTGTACATGGTTAGAGTGATCTCAGAAAAGCGAGTTCTTTATGAGATAATGTGCCATCTTCTATGATTTCCCTAGTGGTCTTATTAGCGCACACTCACATAGAACAGGTTTACAATGCAATGCCCATTAATTTTCCGCAGGAGGGGGGGATGGAATACACTACACGTGGGTTGTTATGTTTTTTGGAGCACGATCTGACAGTTTTCCTACAGAGCCCAAGCAACTTGTCTGGAGCCCCTGTGCAGGTAGGGTACGGTTTGTGTCTTCTCGCTTCCCTGCTCTTCTCATTTTAGGCATTATGGAGGAGATGCCCTTTCAACGATCACAGATAATAGGGCCAAAGATAAGATACGGGAAACCACACACACAAAGGCATGGCCATGTCGCTGTCACTGACATCATCGCGTTGTCCCGCGACTGCTATTTCAAATGACACAAGACTACATCCTAAACAGGATAACACCGACCAGAACATGTGGAGGGAACATATCAGGAAAACTTCTGGCAACGTTATGCGTCAGCATTCCGCAAGGCGGCTTCACCTAACGCACGCGTGCTGGGCCTTTTGAATCATCTAGGAAATTTCGGCAGCATTGGCCAAAAACAGAGAAAGAATCATTACGACAAACCTCTTTCACTGACAGTAATGGAAAATGTACAGTTTCTGTCTATTTTCTTGCCTCAATTTTTTATTTTGATACGACGTTTTCTGCTGCCCCGTGAGATTCGTATCATGGAGAATCTATCTCATCCGAAGGCCCATCTTTTAAAAGAAACTTGACATCTATTAACAGATTTTGCACCTGTTTTTCGAGTTGTGTCGTTACCAAACTTTAGCGTCATTTTTTGGTAAAAAAAGAGCGCAAATTATGCGAGTAAATACGGCGTTTTCACTGTCTTTGTAGGATTAATCGACATTTGCCATCTTGCACACCAGGCTGTGACAGCATTTAAAGATTCATCAAGTTTTACTTGATCATTGTGGAAGGAAACCTCATTGTAAAGGATGTAGTCATCGGCGTTTAATGTTGACACTGACGTGGTCGGTTATGTCATTAATAGGGCCCGGAAATTTAGGCACTAAAAACGACAGAAATAAGCGGGCATTTAGGTCTGATAAAATACCAAAATAGGCACTTTAATCTGGTACGATCTTTGGCTTTCTTGATATTTCGGAATGCTCTATCGAGGAAAATTTGCTCGTTTAAAGGCTATGCCTTGAAGTGTGGTACACGAACGCTGAGGTGGCCGGGAAACACTCTATATTGGATAATACCTTTAGATTTCTGCCCTTGAAGATCTTGAAAGACCCAGAGAGGCCAAACCTTTGGATGAAATGTACGCAAAAAGGAACAAAAGGCACAAACACGCAGTAGTGAAAAGCAAAATGCAGCACGAGTCTGAAAGCCGCACTCGCGCTTACACCTCTAAAAATAGCGTCTAAAAATGTTAAAAAGGGCCGCAATTCGATAGAGTCGATAAAAAGGCAGGCAACCCCGAAAATGTCAAATTTAGGCGTTTCTAGGCATTTATAGGCATATGCCTAAAAATCCGGGCCCTAGTCATTAATATGTGCGAGAACTAATAAGGGCCCTAAAACAGGCCCTTGCAGAATGCCTCAAGTAACTAATTGGGTGGAGGAAGATTTATTGTTGTAACAAACAAATTGATATCTATTTGACAAGTATGAGTGAGTACATGCGAGTAAGTGCGGACTGTTAAAAATAGACTGTAGTTTTATCGAGGGTTTGGTATGCGACACGTTATCACATCTGCTTGCCTGCCCCAGTCAATAGCCAGGAATAAGTAGCGAATGAAATCAATTAATAAAGCAATAGTGGAAGCTATTTTTCCTTTTCTGAAACCAAACTGAAGGTTGTTAAGTCAACAATTACTCTCAAGGAAATTCACATTTGAAAATTCAGTATGCATTTGAAGACTTTAGAGCAGGCTGGGAATAGAGAGATTGGGCAGTGATTTTTGAGTGCAGAATCATTTGCAATTTTTTTGTATGCGGTGGTAAGCAGGTTCAGGCAAGGTGATCATGTCAGATTTTTTATTTTTTTCTATATACAGGGTGTCCCAGAAAATGTGTAATTGAATTTTAATAAAAAACTACACCACGTAAAATCATGCGCCCAACGGCATTTGTTCTTACTAGATTTTTGCCACCTCCTGATGTGAATGTTATGTAACATAAGTTTAATTACTTACTGAACTCGGAAATTTGCCAAGTAAAAGTTACTTTCTAACCCCACCAATGTCAAGAGCGTTTTTTTTTTCTTTCACTACACTATGCGAGCTTGTGATGAACAACGCGTGTGAGGAATATAAACCACATCACGAGTGGGCGAATACGGGAAATACGCAACCCAAGTTGCAAGTTTTTGCCTTACCACCAATCACTAAACAAGCGTTAGGAAGTACGTCTGGCATGTTCCAACCATCTCTTTTATAGGAATGAAAAGAGCATTTAAAGACAAACAAAACAATGTTACACACGTTAACCTTCTGGTATTTGTAGAAAAGCAGTTACGCGACGAAAAAGTGCAATTTTTTGCAAATGAGGTGCCTTTACGATTTTTTATCTGGACATCTGCAGAACCTACAGCCTCAAAGATAGAGCAAACGGTACTGCAGCACATGGGCAATAAGTGCTGAAAAAATGTAGGCCTGAAAATTGCGAGGAAGCGCAGTGCTCAAGATGGTCAGTCTTGAAGATTATTTATTAGAAAAACAAGTGTAAGCTATTTCCTTCGCCAATGTGCTTTCTAAGCACTAGCCTTTAATATGTATTGAAACGAAAAAAAATCTGAGGGGTCGGTAGGACCACCTGCCTGAACCTGCTTGAAATCACACTATGGGAATTACTTTTGCTATTTTCCATTCTTGAGTAATAACGCTCGAACAGTATATTTAATAAAGACACCCATTGCACTTCAGAGTAGACAGGACACTTGTCCTGTACACTTGGTGCGTCGTCTGCATCTTTACCTCAAACTCAAGGTCATGTCTTCTAAGAACTAGACCAACTGGCAATTTTTGTAACAAATTTGAGTGCCCTCAAAACGGTTCTTTCATTCACTTTTATCTTTGCTACAAATCTTTATCTGGGTTACCCCTGCATATTAATAAATTAGCAATATATCGGTAAATATGTTTGAAGCGAGGATTACAGGCAGAGCTGCGTAATTTGTGTCCCACTTTTGATTCATGTGGTACATTTGATGATGGGAATGGTTTCAGGTACGTCTGCAGTGCCCACAGGCCTTTACGGAACACCTGCTGGTCCAGACCAAGTAAGGAGATATTATCTTATCAGGGCAGAAAGAATGCCTTTCTTTACTTTGAAGAAGGCACAGCAGAACCAAGACTTTATTTCATACCTTCAAATGCACTCAGTTGACACTTGTTTTTCTCCCAGATAGGCCAGCGCCCTCTTATGGGTACCACTGAGAGTGTATGGTGCCACAACTTAAAGGAGCACTGAGGCGTGTTCTGCAACGAATAAAATAAGCTCTTAAAAAAGAACAGGTGGCCGTCTGAGAAAAAAGGGAATGCAGACAGGATTTGGAGCTGCATTAAATGTCACCTCAGTGTTCCTTTAATTCCCTTCCGTGCCGGCCAGCACTATCGAACAACACTAGAGGAACCTTATTCTGCAAATGATCTGGATGGGCAGTGGAGGTACGGTCGTGCCTCGTTAATATGGACACTTTCGTCCCCGACCAAAAACGTCCATATTATCGAATACCAAGGATAGAACAAAAACAATGCGGAAGGTTTATTGAAAAATTTCCCGAATTAGTGCCTGCTTGAAGGCATACTTTGTGGCACATGAGCAAAATGTCAGCAACACGTAAAGCCTGCTGCTCATTACCCTCCAAGAATTTAGTAGTACCACTTGAACCGTAGCAGATGTTACCGTCAGCTTGGCATTGCTCAAATCGTCCATGCCAGGGCCTGACAACTTGCCTTGACAACTGTACTGCCCATGTTCTCGTAAGCTACTACGTTTAACTAAAGGCACAACTCCTTGCACAAGGGTCAATCGAAATATTCATTCAACATCACATCATGTCCAGCCTTTACACTGCCCATAACGTCACATCACCATCAGAATATTACTCATCGTTTGACATGACAGCCCATTATACCATAGGTCAGAATTCAACTTGAGAGTTGAACCTCATTGTGTATGGCTCCGGTATAAACTTTCCTGGTGCTGCACTGCTGCTCATAGACATATAGGCATATTTCTGTCTTCTGCTACGTATGTGATGAAGAGGATCCCATGGTGGGAGGAGAGAATCTTGACTTTCTGCGTGCATCCCCCTTTTTTCTTTTCCTATTCGAGTGGTTTTTGATGTCTATGATAAAAAAAAGTTGGTCATGGTTTGGGCTATTAGGGGATTCTATAGTGCATATAAATGAATATTTCCTACGTTACGGCATATATGGAAAATACTCTCACAGTGCGGATGTCTCCTCCTGCTCTAATTGCGTGTGTGTTTTGGTGTAAGGGCTTTCTGATCCTTTCTTACTGAAGGTTTTACTGGCCTCTTACGCGAGAGGACCTAAGTAGGACCTTGCTGGACCATCCATATTAACGAGACAAAAACACATTGAAAAAGGGGTTCATATTAACGAGGCACGACTACCATAATCCAGAACATGAAAGGACAAATGAAACTATGTGTGGGGTTAAGATGCTGAGACTGGAAGGTGATGACCCTTCCTGCTGTTCTCTCTTCATGGCACTCAAATGGAGTATGTTGATGATTTTTCCTCAACTGCTGTCCTCTGCAATGTATATACTTTGTATGTTGATGATTGTCCTAAGACTATTTTTGAAACTGTTTTCAGCCCGACCTACCTCCCAGTTACGAAGAGGCCATCAAGGACACCCCAATTATCCCACCTCCATACGAGGAACGCAGAGAGAATAAGCCAGATGAGTGAATGGCTGTGTCATCAACAATGGGTGGCAACTGCCTCAAGAACTGGCCTCATGCTATGGTGATGCACGTAATGACAAACAGTGTTTCTTGTACAGTCTTTCCTTTCCTCTTCTATGTGCAACTGAAATCTGCTATGCTTTGTGACACAGACGCTTAGAAAAGAGAATATTTGGCACCCTGCAGTAGCTTCCCTGCTTGTATGCCATTCGAGAGTGTCCACACTGTAGCCAAAGATGGGGTTGTCAACTGCAAGCGGCTGCTGGTCAAGTCACCCAGGTTATGTCATGTACAGTTGTTGTGTAAGGAGTAGTTTGGATATTCCCCGGTTATTTATTGCAATTTCATCATTGACAGCTGTGCAAGTATGTTGTACATGAGAAGGTAACGTTGGTGGAATGTGGTTTTATTTTCAGTTGTGCGCTAAATTGCCCATTTTTGTTGGGCAGGAGCAATGAAGGAAATAGCCGAGTGCAGCCTTGAGTGGCAGGTAATGCCCTTGTTAGCTACCCAATTGAGTTCAGAGTGACTAAATAGAAATCGAGGCCATCCTAACAGCAGGATTCTTGTAGCAATTTTTTGTCATCTACTTCTACTGCCTTTGAAATTCTTGACCAATTCTGTATTAAAATTTTTAGAGCGTGTGTTCAATAGTACTGCACGTCTGTTTATTGCGTGTTATAAAACTGGGAAATACTGTAGCGCCGGAAACAAAAAAAAATGTATTGCAAAAAGCTTAGAACATGAACGAAATACTGCTTCGGAAACAACGAGCGTAGTTTCTATACCAAAAAGTGAACCATTTTCCGGAACACCACCGAGTGACCAACATTACAAAATTGAGTAGAATTATCGGCCCATTTTGCTTGGAGGCAATAAATGGCAGGAGAAGCAATAATGAGGTGGTGTTGGACAAGTCTAATAAAGAGCTGAAATGAAAATGTCTGCCTGCTGTTATTTGGGGTTCCCACATCACACTCTCAATGATTCCACTGCAGATATGTAAAGCCCTTAGGTTTTTCCTGTGGAAAATTTCTTAATAAAAAAATGTGAAATTTGCAAGATATTTCTGCGGCTTTGTAAATGAATAAGGGACAAATGATATTCTAGGAAACTAAGAGAAGACAAACAAGAAATGACAATGAGCCTGTGGGGTGCTTTTCCAGAGAATGGCGGTATTTATCGATTAGCTTTTTAGTCCTGCTTTTCCATTTTGTCAACAGTCCCATTAAGTGTGTTGCCATATATACAATTTTTGGCAACCTGTAGTCTTGAACTAATCTCATCTGGCTTGGAAAGAGGAGAGACCTAGGTCATCTATCACAGCTTCGTTGGGGGTTGATTGATTCTTCCGTTCCAGGAACTCCCTCATACTCGATGAGATGCAAAGTATTGGTGGCTAGGCACCAGTTTCCAGAGCTCCCTTCCCACTTGCGTGTAATGAAAGCTCCACTGGGCTACCATACTCAGATACCCCTTTGCTCTTTGTGTGCAAAAAATATGGGTTCACGTTGCTTGGATTTCGTTCGGGCACGCCAAAAATCGAACCGGTTCAATGCTCCCATTTCATCTATCCCATAAAACTGCTTTGATGAGGAAATGCGTGGCTAATAGCTTACTGCTGCATTGACGTTTTTAGTGGACAGGTATTCCTTTTAGCGAGAGAGGAGAAATGGATGAATATTTGCACCACACACAGGTGGCGAAACTCGTTGTGAACCGCGGTTCACCAACGGAGTGTCCCCAAAATAACCGGGAATAGGCCATAGAAAATGCATGGGGTCAAAAGTTCCAACAATTTTTATGTGCTGTGTGCGCGAACAGACGGCGTCCGCGAGGAATGCGGAATTTCGGTGGATCTTCTTTTCTTATGAAGTGACGGAAATGTGGCACACTTGAGTGCCGCACCCTGTGTAAGGGAAGGTGTGTTTTGGTGGCAGACTCTTCAGAAAACTGTAAAGCGGCCATCTGCGGCCACCCTGAGTCAAATGCACTTTCAAAGCAAGCGCGGCTGTTGTCTGCTAGCGGACGGAAGTGCTACGCGCGCGTTTACGCTCGCGTTCCAAGCGACGGGTGATGGAGAACAGGCGAAAAGAATGCCGGGAAGAGAGTGAGGTGTGCGAAGGCACCCGTAGGTAAACAATGAGCGCATGGAGATGGCATGGCCGCCGCTGCCAAACCTTTCCGTGAAACACAGGTCTCTAGAGGAATTTGTGGAACCCAGCGCCGCATATCAATAACGGATTACGATGCACCTTGCATAATTACATCCAGGTATGTAGATTTCAAGGTTCAAATCGAGTGGCGGACCTAAACTAGACATGGACCGCTGGAGCATGGCGGGATAGGGGCTTTACCTAAACCTAAAGCGAGGCGGCAGCGCCTCATACGACAAACTGGTCAACTGGTCAACATCCTCTGAAGCCAATGGCGGCGCGTTTCCCTGCAGGGTGCTTCACCCCATAACACGGGCAGCATTCGATGACCGGCCGACTAGCACTTTCTCGTCGAAAGGCAAGCTACTCTTTTCCGGAAAGCAATCATCTTCTTCTCCCCCGTGTAAAAAAATAACGTCCGTTGCGGCGCGGACGATGTACTTAAATGGCGTTTTGCATCGCCTCCCTTCGTGTTTTGAGCGTAATATGTGAGCTTTCTTTCATGAAGCGTTCACGAAACGGAAGATGAGCTGCTGTCATATGCAGTAGAGCACTGGACCAAAAAAAGATGTTGGAACCTCTCGATCGTGATTCATTTTAATGGCAGACGGAGCAAAGTGACACGCGTTTTTTGGAGCACGCGCACACAAATTTTTCTCACCGTCTCTTCGGATTCAATTAACGGGGCTTCCTATTATGTAATTCTCCGCTACACAATGCCAGTCAAGATAACTAGTAGGAATAACTATACTTTTCTTTGAAATCTCGTGTTTTTCTTCTATAATTTTGGAAACTGCTTCGGTTTCCTCCTCCTACCTGTTGCGGACCGGTATTCCTCGATCACATAACTGTTCCCAGTTTCAAATATCACCACTATTCAGAAATATGCGCGTGGACTGTGCGACAAACTGGTGGCGCCGCGATGCGGCAAGTACCTTGCGTGACAGCCGTCGTCGGGTAGCCAGCTCTGTTATATGTGAAGTGCGCGAGCATCTTTTTTTGCCGCACAGGAACTGCTGCACCGCTAACTGCGCAAACACTTGGGACCAAATGTTTCATTTCTCGTGAATTTTAGGCTTCCAATACCACCGATGGCAACCAGTTTTTTTTTTTTTTCGAAAGCCTCGATGGCGTCATTGGAGCACAGTTGAACAGAAGCAAAAGATGAAGGATAGATTCTGCTTTTAACATTATGGGCATAGAAAAAAAAAGCCATGAAAGTGTGTTTCATACAGATTTATTGAGAAATTGGTTCTGAAATCATGTTGACTTCCACCACTTTATTTTCGCATTGAGGTGGGTCTGCAGCAGAGTGGGTAGGGACCACGGCCTACCCATCGACCCGGTTATTGCTTCCTCAATTTCTGCAGCACTCTGTACTTTAGCTTACCTTAGTATTTTTGTACAAGCAGGGTATGTCCAACGAGAGATGCTTCCTTATGATCATCATTCTACGTGGGTGCGCCAATGCCGTTATTGTCGGCGGCGACGTTGCGTCCATTTTGGGTCGGCGGCGGCGTTCAGCGCAGATCGGTGGCGTGCTCGTCCTCGCGTTAACTTTACCTCTATGCCATTAACGAACTACATGTTAGCGACAAAGCAAGCGAGATGGTGTCATACACCCAATGGTACGAAATTAAAAGTGAACAGTGATAAAGAAGGTCCCCCAAATGCAACTAGTTCACTGTCTTCATATTTAACGAACTGTACTGTGAAATGCGGCCTCGTTATGAATTTCTAACATATGACGTACTCTGTCATGCGGTTCCACGCGCCGTTGAATTGTTAGAGCCTGGATAAATGAAGTGCGAGTTTCGAGACAACGCCGTCCATCTCTCCTCCTAGATAGCTGCTAAGATACGAACCCACACATTGCTTCAATCTCTCCAGAATTATATATCGAAAGAACACAACAAATTGGTGCAACTCGGATTTATTGAAGGTAGAATGGCAGGTTGTAAGAAATTATAAACAGTAAATGCAAAACGGATTACGCAGAACTCATGCTCCAGATCACCTAGGGGTGTACACAAAATACAGGGGTACCATTGAGCCGCACTACACAATTCTGCATACCTTTGTCATGCAAAAAAGAAAGAAAAAAAAAAAAGAAACACATACACTGCTGGCCTCCCTCCCCCAACAGGAAAGTCACGAGGTCGTATTAAAACCCCATCGAGAACCATATGCTCCAGATCCAAGAGTGAAGACACGCAACAAACACGCAGTTGTCAAAGTGTCCAAGAGTACAGGAGCCTGTCCCGCTGTGGCCTTGCCGAGGCACTGTTTGCAGAAATATATGATTATTCACGGACAGCGTCTGCTTCGCTCTAGACAATGAAGTACCCACAAACACGCTTGGCCGTCACCCTAATAGATTTCGACGAAATGGGGTGTAACTAAACAGAATCGCAATGCGCACGAGAAACGTACGTACTTCCATCGGGCGATGAGCAGGAGTCTGAGCGAGTCCCCCCGTCGCCAAATTGGCCGAAGCCACTGCGTGACCACCAATGGCGTATCTGTTACTGTTTTTCGCGTTTATCACTTCGTACCTTCTTTCTGGTCAAAATCATGCGGTTTTGGAAACGTACTGGATCCTTTCTGCGTCGGCAGTTTGGGTCTTTCTCGGAGGCACGACGTCTACCAACGTCATGATGACGTTGGTAGACAGACTGAAACCGCGGCCTTTCAGGGATCATCGTAAGACCTTGTTCGCCTCCTAGCTTCGGGCATAGTTCAACTCTACCAAACTCGTGGCGCTGTCGAACATTATGACGTAATTTGTTGACAAACGAGGACAGGTCTTTTTGAAGCAAACTACTCGATCCATGAGATCACCGTAGATCACTACAGGAACACCGCTGAAGCACGTTTGGAATACATCAGCACACTGATTCCTAAGAAAGATGCGCGCTAGTCAGCAATGAGGAGCGTTTAAAGCGCAACAAATGCTCCAAATCAAATCGCTTCCCATTGGTTCTAATGGGAGCACTCTCAATTATGCGCCTTTATACATAGAGATCCGTGGCTATACGGTAGTCGTACGTCCGCTTCTGCGTGTTCAAAATTCAAATTTCCATCGTCCAATCATGATGTAGATTTCGCGGGCCGATGAGTAGCGCCCCTAGCGGATCGTGTGGACGGGTTCCCTATTGGGTTTGCCGATTGTAACATGGTCGTGGTAGGGACGTGGGTCGGAGTGGGCGGGGCATGTTGTTGGATAACATGCGTCGTCCATTTTGCGCAGAGTTGGGAATAAAAGTCGTAAAGTAATTAAGTAAGTGTGCTTTAGCTGCTGTAACTTGACTAGTTCTGCAACTTGGTTACTTTTTTACGGTAACTTTTTCCTCAAAGCTTGGAGTGTTACTTTTTTGGCGACTGAAAAGGCTCCAGTTTATGACATGATGCCACTACATGTCATGTTGAGCATTCCAGATTGGGAAAGAAATGTTGTGACGCAGGGTCATGTCAAGTGGAGAGGCGGGCATCGCTCGGTCTCCGAGCCACGAGTCCTTCGGCACCGACCTCTCGCTCCTGTCCCTCTCGAGTTTAGGTTCTGAGCTGAGCCGGCTAAGGCATGCCACTCGACCCACAAGTCGACTGCTTCAGGTCCTGCCTTTCTTTCATGTTGTTTTTCTTGGACGTCCTCAGGAATGAAGCCATTGTCTATCCAGGTGCCGAGTGAATGCAGACGACGTCCTATCTCTGGTGAAATTCTCTTGGAAGAAGAATCCCAAGTGATCCGTAATTGCAGTGCTTTCTCCTGTGGTCTCATCAAGAGCTTCAGTACAGGTGATATTGCTGACAACCTGCAGGCTGAGAACCTTCGAGCTACCGTCTCAGAGGTTGGACGGCTCGACTTGGCCTCCCGGTCCTGTTCCACGTGGGTAGCAGTAGGTGACTCGCAGTTGCCGTCACCGCCTGCTGAACTGCCATCCTTTACGGCAGACCTAGTGTGCTCGGTGAACAAGAAGGTCCGCCAGATGTACATTCGTCGAAGGTTGCTCTCAACCTACAAAGCCCTGGAACGGCTTACCAAGAGCGAGCTCAACCTGACTGTGCCGCAAGTGCAGATCACGAGCGATGAGCTGGACCTGTCTTCTGTAGGCTTCCACGGTGCCAACAGGACACTCACGCTGACAGCTGTTGAAAGAGATCGGGGAAAACCACTTACCAAGTATGAACGGAACATGATGATCTTTAACTGGTTGCAGAACCTCGACGAAAATGCCTTTGATGAGTCCGCGTAGCTGGCTTTCATTTCTTCCAACGAGATCATGCGTTGAGAACTAAACAACTAGAAATCTGTTGCCATTCACTCGGTACTTGATTTTAAGAGTTTTGTCCGCTGTTTAGGATGATATTTCATTGCAGTTTCTTTTTGATCCACACATGTGGGGAAAAATCTTTTTTTTTCTTTTTTTAAGTGACGAGAGCAGCATAGATGTAGTTTTTGTAGTTGAGTTACAAGGCAAAGCGTACTGGGTGCATACCAGAATGTCTGGAAACAACCTTCTTAAATATCGTGAAATTAGCATATACGTTGAGATCCAAACGAGCGCTTGTTCTGGCCAGTTGATCATCACCATCTGACTTAGAACATGGTTTTGGTTCACTTGCATAGCAAAATTAAAAAGAAAAATCCCTAATTACCTCGTTAATTAGTCATCTTGTAGTTACATGGGATGTCTGCCTGGCCTCAACTGCTCCATGCTGCTGTATTCTAAGAGCAGCATGGAGTTCCGTGCCATAGTATGTGGCTATTTAAAAACAGAATTGGCTCGCCATTCCCCATCCAAGTTAGTGAGAGAAGCTCTACATTCATACAGTTTAGGAAATGGAAGATGCACTTCTCCATTTCCGCATGTATACCACAGGTCTTTCTGCGAGCACACACGTCTCACCAAATTTTTTATAGTGCACATGTATTATTTCAACGCATTATTTCATTTCGTTTATTTATTAGGTTTAAACCTATGGTGCAGAAAAAAAAAGACACACACACTGTAACATGATGAGTTTGAGCCCCGTTTCTTGAGCTGGACAGGAAAAAGTGAAATACGTATGCATTTACCTAATATCCTAAAATTGTATGTTTATAGGCATGTGGAAAAACGCCTCTTACGTGAGACAAAAATTTATTCACTGGTGGCAAAGAGAAGGAACCTAACAAAGGATGTTGGCAACTCATATGATATTAACTGTGTTCCATACTCAGTTTGTGGCAATTGAACGATCAGTTTTGCACTAGTTTTCGTAGATTGTAAAAACGAAGGTGAAGTTTGCACTTTAAGACAAACCGATATTTGTACAACTCTGTCACTCATATGAGAGATAAAAGTATGCTTTGTACTGGAATTGTAACCTAAATGAGCTCGTACTGCTTTTTTCTGTGATACTAAAAGGGATTCTACATTTTTCTTACTCGACATTCCCCACACAAGGTGACGGTACTTTACATGACATATGATGTACATTATATATTATCATGCAGTTTAACCTTAATAGGAAGATAGGAGTGT
Source organism: Ornithodoros turicata (assembly GCF_037126465.1). Classification (NCBI taxonomy): domain Eukaryota; kingdom Metazoa; phylum Arthropoda; class Arachnida; order Ixodida; family Argasidae; genus Ornithodoros; species Ornithodoros turicata. The sequence goes on from NC_088201.1 coordinate 812,957, forward strand.
CTAGAAAGTGTTGTAACCGCTATTTGATTGCAGTAAAGTTTTCCATTGTTGCTGGAAGGTGGTCCGTTGGTGTGCTCACGGATCGGAGATATTCCCAAGACAGGGCTTTATGTACATAACTATATACAATACAATACTACAGTGTCACAGGGCTTTCGCCTCGTTTTGATGAAATCGTTGCGCCCTCCACACACGTGTGTCCTTCGCTTGAGACATATGGGACACAACCCCAACTCATGGTTGGCCTAGTTTGAATTTAGACCGAACCAGACACGCCCGCTATTTATGGCTAACAGACCAAGCTGTCAACCCTTGCACCATGCAACTTTGGACAGTGCATCTTCCTTGGTTCACTCTACTGATTTATTACCAGCAAGCATCTGGTCGCGAAGACCCCCGAGGTGTCTCTCGGGTGGCTACTCCACTGAGTTGCAAGTGCGCAATATCTTTGAAATTTTATGACGAAGACCTCAACTGGAGCGATAGATGAGAGGGGAGGCATAAATATACATACAAACTTAAATTCAAGAAATTCAGCAAGATTACGACGAAATGAGGCAAAATTAGTGACTTCGGCAGGTCGGATATATAGTTTGGGGAAAAAACCAGTGCATGAAGTAGGAATTGTGCCAACGGGTGGGCTCTATACTTTACCGGAATGAGGCCCAATGGAAGAAGCATAGTACAGTTTGTGAAAGAGACATCAGCAGGAACATTTCCTACGTGAAGGGTGAGAGTAATTGGAATCGATAAACCTGGTGGCGCGATTTTGAACGGATTCTAGAAAACTGATGCGATCAGCACGATGAGGGTCCCAGACGCTGGATGCGTATTCTACTTTAGTCCGAACTAATGTCTGATACGCAGGACACCTGACAGCGGCTGGTGCTGATTTTCAAGTACGACGAACAAATCCTAACGCCCGATTTGCATAATTTTCATTATCCCTACCTGAGTGACAACCATTCTGTCCATGGGAACATCGATACGGCGCGTCATGGTAGCATCCGAAAGCAGAGGTACCTCTTTTGTAAAAACACTAGCGATCGAAGGCCTCGTTGAAGGCAACTGCGCCATCACCATCAGCAAGTTTAGAACCCTCGGCGTCCGTCAGAGATATAGGATCAAATCGAGAAGGGATTATCCAGAACTTGCGAGGGTCGTCAGAAAGTATACCCGCAAGCTGAACTGAATAGAAATAATGTTTAGCCTGGCGAACAGCCTTAGTAAGTTGGAAAGCAACCACCGTGAATGGCCAGCATGGGCAACAGGTAATAGGTGGACAAAACAAAAGTGGAATGTGTACGATTTGGAAATGGACTTCGTCAACTCAGTTTGGGAGCAATGGATGAGCCGATGCAAATACCTTTCTTTGGGCTGAGTGTACTGCTCACCGTTGAAAGCAACCACTGTGGAGGGCCAGCTTGGGCAAATGGTAATAGGTGGACAAAACAAAAGGGGATTGTGTCCGATTTGGAAATGGACTTCGTCAAGTCAGTTTGGGAGCAATGGATGAGCCGATGCAAATACCTTTCTTTGGGCTGAGTGTACTGCTCACCGTTGAAAGCAACCACTGTGGAGGGCCAGCTTGGGCAAATGGTAATAGGTGGACAAAACAAAAGGGGATTGTGTCCGATTTGGAAATGGACTTCGTCAAGTCAGTTTGGGAGCAATGGATGAGCCAATGCAAATACCTTTCTTTGGGCTGAGTGTACTGCTCACCGTTGAAAGCAACCACTGTGGAGGGCCAGCTTGGGCAAATGGTAATAGGTGGACAAAACAAAAGGGGATTGTGTCCGATTTGGAAATGGACTTTGTCAAGTCAGTTTGGGAGCAATGGATGAGCCGATGCAAATACCTTTGTTTGGGCTGAGTGTACTGCTCACCGTTGAAAGCAACCACTGTGGAGGGCCAGCTTGGGCAAATGGTAATAGGTGGACAAAACAAAAGGGATTGTGTCCGATTTGGAAATGGACTTCGTCAAGTCAGTTTGGGAGCAATGGATGAGCCGATGCAAATACCTTTCTTTGGGCTGAGTGTACTGCTCACCGTTGAAAGCAACCACTGTGGAGGGCCAGCTTGGGCAAATGGTAATAGGTGGACAAAACAAAAGGGGATTGTGTCCGATTTGGAAATGGACTTCGTCAAGTCAGTTTGGGAGCAATGGATGAGCCGATGCAAATACCTTTCTTTGGGCTGAGTGTACTGCTCACCGTTGAAAGCAACCACTGTGGAGGGCCAGCTTGGGCAAATGGTAATAGGTGGACAAAACAAAAGGGGATTGTGTCCGATTTGGAAATGGACTTTGTCAAGTCAGTTTGGGAGCAATGGATGAGCCGATGCAAATACCTTTCTTTGGGCTGAGTGTACTGCTCACCGTTGAAAGCAACCACTGTGGAGGGCCAGCTTGGGCAAATGGTAATAGGTGGACAAAACAAAAGGGGATTGTGTCCGATTTGGAAATGGACTTCGTCAAGTCAGTTTGGGAGCAATGGATGAGCCAATGCAAATACCTTTCTTTGGGCTGAGTGTACTGCTCACCGTTGAAAGCAACCACTGTGGAGGGCCAGCTTGGGCAAATGGTAATAGGTGGACAAAACAAAAGTGGATTGTGTACGATTTGGAAATGGACTTCGTCAAGTCAGTTTGGGAGCAATGGATGAGCCGATGCAAATACCTTTCTTTGGGCTGAGTGTACTGCTCACCGTTGAAAGCAACCACTGTGGAGGGCCAGCTTGGGCAAATGGTAATAGGTGGACAAAACAAAAGTGGATTGTGTACGATTTGGAAATGGACTTCGTCAAGTCAGTTTGGGAGCAATGGATGAGCCGATGCAAATACCTTTCTTTGGGCTGAGTGTACTGCTCACCGTTGAAAGCAACCACTGTGGAGGGCCAGCTTGGGCAAATGGTAATAGGTGGACAAAACAAAAGTGGATTGTGTAGGATTTGGAAATGGACTTCGTCAAGTCAGTTTGGGAGCAATGGATGAGCCGATGCAAATACCTTTCTTTGGGCTGAGTGTACTGCTCACCGTTGAAAGCAACCACTGTGGAGGGCCAGCTTGGGCAAATGGTAATAGGTGGACAAAACAAAAGTGGATTGTGTACGATTTGGAAATGGACTTCGTCAAGTCAGTTTGGGAGCAATGGATGAGCCGATGCAAATACCTTTCTTTGGGCTGAGTGTACTGCTCACCCTTGAAAGCAACCACTGTGGAGGGCCAGCTTGGGCAAATGGTAATAGGTGGACAAAACAAAAGTGGATTGTGTACGATTTGGAAATGGACTTCGTCAAGTCAGTTTGGGAGCAATGGATGAGCCGATGCAAATACCTTTCTTTGGGCTGAGTGTACTGCTCACCGTTGAAAGCAACCACTGTGGAGGGCCAGCTTGGGCAAATGGTAATAGGTGGACAAAACAAAAGTGGATTGTGTAGGATTTGGAAATGGACTTCGTCAAGTCAGTTTGGGAGCAATGGATGAGCCGATGCAAATACCTTTCTTTGGGCTGAGTGTACTGCTCACCGTTGAAAGCAACCACTCTGGAGGGCCAGCTTGGGCAAATGGTAATAGGTGGACAAAACAAAAGGGGATTGTGTCCGATTTGGAAATGGACTTTGTCAAGTCAGTTTGGGAGCAATGGATGAGCCGATGCAAATACCTTTCTTTGGGCTGAGTGTACTGCTCACCGTTGAAAGCAACCACTGTGGAGGGCCAGCTTGGGCAAATGGTAATAGGTGGACAAAACAAAAGGGGATTGTGTCCGATTTGGAAATGGACTTTGTCAAGTCAGTTTGGGAGCAATGGATGAGCCGATGCAAATACCTTTCTTTGGGCTGAGTGTACTGCTCACCGTTGAAAGCAACCACTGTGGAGGGCCAGCTTGGGCAAATGGTAATAGGTGGACAAAACAAAAGTGGATTGTGTACGATTTGGAAATGGACTTCGTCAAGTCAGTTTGGGAGCAATGGATGAGCCGATGCAAATACCTTTCTTTGGGCTGAGTATACTGCTCACCGTTGAAAGCAACCACTGTGGAGGGCCAGCTTCGGCAAATGGTAATAGGTGGACAAAACAAAAGGGGATTGTGTCCGATTGGGAAATGGACTTCGTCAAGTCAGTTTGGGAGCAATGGATGAGCCGATGCAAATACCTTTCTTTGCACTGAGTGTACTGCTCACCGTTGAAAGCAACCACTGTGGAGGGCCAGCTTGGGCAAATGGTAATAGGTAGACAAAACAAAAGGGGATTGTGTCCGATTTGGAAATGGACTTTGTCAAGTCAGTTTGGGAGCAACGGATGAGCCGATGCAAATACCTTTCTTTGGGCTGAGTATACTGCTCACCGTTGAAAGCAACCACTGTGGAGGGCCAGCTTGGGCAAATGGTAATAGGTGGACAAAACAAAAGGGGATTGTGTCCGATTTGGAAATGGACTTTGTCAAGTCAGTTTGGGAGCAATGGATGAGCCGATGCAAATACCTTTCTTTGGGCTGAGTATACTGCTCACCGTTGAAAGCAACCACTGTGGAGGGCCAGCTTGGGCAAATGGTAATAGGTGGACAAAACAAAAGGGGATTGTGTACGATTTGGAAATGGACTTCGTCAAGTCAGTTTGGGAGCAACGGATGAGCCGATGCAAATACCTTTCTTTGGGCTGAGTGTACTGCTCACCGTTGAAAGCAACCACTGTGGAGGGCCAGCTTGGGCAACAGGTAATAGGTGGACAAAACAAAAGGGGATTGTGTCTGATTTGGAAATGAGGACTTCGTCAAGTCAGTTTGGGAGCAGTGGAGGAGCCAATGCAAATACCTTTCTTTGGGTTGGGTGTACTGCAGTCCATTGAAAGCAACCACCGTGGAAGGCCAGCTTGATCCACAGGTAATAGGTGGACAAAAGAAGAGGGGATTGTGTCTGATTTGGAAATGGACTTCGTCAAGTCAGTTTGGGAGCAATGGATGAGCCGATGCAAATACCTTTCTTTGGGCTGAGTGTACTGCTCACCGTTGAAAGCAACCACTGTGGAGGGCCAGCTTGGGCAACAGGTAATAGGTGGACAAAACAAAAGGGGATTGTGTCTGATTTGGAAATGAGGACTTCGTCAAGTCAGTTTGGGAGCAGTGGAGGAGCCAATGCAAATACCTTTCTTTGGGTTGGGTGTACTGCAGTCCATTGAAAGCAACCACCGTGGAAGGCCAGCTTGATCCACAGGTAATAGGTGGACAAAAGAAAAGGGGATTGTGTCTGATTTGGAAATGAGGACTTCGTCAAGTCAGTTTGGGAGCAGTGGAGGAGCCAATGCAAATACCTTTCTTTGGGTTGGGTGTACTGCAGTCCATTGAAAGCAACCACCGTGGAAGGCCAGCTTGATCCACAGGTAATAGGTGGACAAAAGAAGAGGGGATTGTGTCTGATTTGGAAATGAGGACTTCGTCAAGTCAGTTTGGGAGCAGTGGAGGAGCCAATGCAAATACCTTTCTTTGGGTTGGGTGTACTGCAGTCCATTGAAAGCAACCACCGTGGAAGGCCAGCTTGATCCACAGGTAATAGGTGGACAAAAGAAGAGGGGATTGTGTCTGATTTGGAAATGAGGACTTCGTCAAGTCAGTTTGGGAGCACTGGAGGAGCCAATGCAAATACCTTTCTTTGGGTTGGGTGTACTGCAGTCCATTGAAAGCAACCACCGTGGAAGGCCAGCTTGATCCACAGGTAATAGGTGGACAAAAGAAAAGGGGATTGTGTCTGATTTGGAAATGAGGACTTCGTCAAGTCAGTTTGGGAGCAGTGGAGGAGCCAATGCAAATACCTTTCTTTGGGTTGGGTGTACTGCAGTCCATTGAAAGCAACCACCGTGGAAGGCCAGCTTGATCCACAGGTAATAGGTGGACAAAAGAAGAGGGGATTGTGTCTGATTTGGAAATGAGGACTTCGTCAAGTCAGTTTGGGAGCACTGGAGGAGCCAATGCAAATACCTTTCTTTGGGTTGGGTGTACTGCAGTCCATTGAAAGCAACCACCGTGGAAGGCCAGCTTGATCCACAGGTAATAGGTGGACAAAAGAAAAGGGGATTGTGTCTGATTTGGAAATGAGGACTTCGTCAAGTCAGTTTGGGAGCAGTGGAGGAGCCAATGCAAATACCTTTCTTTGGGTTGGGTGTACTGCAGTCCATTGAAAGCAACCACCGTGGAAGGCCAGCTTGATCCACAGGTAATAGGTGGACAAAAGAAGAGGGGATTGTGTCTGATTTGGAAATGAGGACTTCGTCAAGTCAGTTTGGGAGCAGTGGAGGAGCCAATGCAAATACCTTTCTTTGGGTTGGGTGTACTGCAGTCCATTGAAAGCAACCACCGTGGAAGGCCAGCTTGATCCACAGGTAATAGGTGGACAAAAGAAGAGGGGATTGTGTCTGATTTGGAAATGAGGACTTCGTCAAGTCAGTTTGGGAGCACTGGAGGAGCCAATGCAAATACCTTTCTTTGGGTTGGGTGTACTGCAGTCCATTGAAAGCAACCACCGTGGAAGGCCAGCTTGATCCACAGGTAATAGGTGGACAAAAGAAGAGGGGATTGTGTCTGATTTGGAAATGAGGACTTCGTCAAGTCAGTTCGGGAGCACTGGAGGAGCCAATGCAAATACCTTTCTTTGGGTTGGGTGTACTGCAGTCCATTGAAAGCAACCACCGTGGAAGGCCAGCTTGATCCACAGGTAATAGGTGGACAAAAGAAGAGGGGATTGTGTCTGATTTGGAAATGAGGACTTCGTCAAGTCAGTTCGGGAGCACTGGAGGAGCCAATGCAAATACCTTTCTTTGGGTTGGGTGTACTGCAGTCCATTGAAAGCAACCACCGTAGAAGGCCAGCTTGATCCACAGGTAATAGGTGGACAAAAGAAGAGGGGATTGTGTCTGATTTGGAAATGAGGACTTCGTCAAGTCAGTTCGGGAGCACTGGAGGAGCCAATGCAAATACCTTTCTTTGGGTTGGGTGTACTGCAGTCCATTGAAAGCAACCACCGTAGAAGGCCAGCTTGATCCACAGGTAATAGGTGGACAAAAGAAGAGGGGATTGTGTCTGATTTGGAAATGAGAACTTCGTCAAGTCAGTTCGGGAGCAGTGGAGGAGCCAATGCAAATACCTTTCTTTGGGTTGGGTGTACTGCAGTCCATTGAAAGCAACCACCGTGGAAGGTCAGCTTGATCCACAGGTAATAGGTGGACAAAAGAAGAGGGGATTGTGTCTGATTTGGAAATGAGGACTTCCTCAAGTCAGTTTGGGAGCAGTGGAGGAGCCAATGCAAATACCTTTCTTTGGGTTGGGTGTACTGCAGTCCATTGAAAGCAACCACCGCGGAAGGCCAGCTTGATCCACATGTAATAGGTGGACAAAAGAAGAGGGGATTGTGTCTGATTTGGAAATGAGGACTTCGTCAAGTCAGTTCGGGAGCACTGGAGGAGCCAATGCAAATACCTTCCTTTGGGTTGGGTGTACTGCAGTCCATTGAAAGCAACCACCGTAGAAGGCCAGCTTGATCCACAGGTAATAGGTGGACAAAAGAAGAGGGGATTGTGTCTGATTTGGAAATGAGGACTTCGTCAAGTCAGTTCGGGAGCACTGGAGGAGCCAATGCAAATACCTTTCTTTGGGTTGGGTGTACTGCAGTCCATTGAAAGCAACCACCGTAGAAGGCCAGCTTGATCCACAGGTAATAGGTGGACAAAAGAAGAGGGGATTGTGTCTGATTTGGAAATGAGAACTTCGTCAAGTCAGTTCGGGAGCAGTGGAGGAGCCAATGCAAATACCTTTCTTTGGGTTGGGTGTACTGCAGTCCATTGAAAGCAACCACCGCGGAAGGCCAGCTTGATCCACATGTAATAGGTGGACAAAAGAAGAGGGGATTGTGTCTGATTTGGAAATGAGGACTTCGTCAAGTCAGTTCGGGAGCACTGGAGGAGCCAATGCAAATACCTTCCTTTGGGTTGGGTGTACTGCAGTCCATTGAAAGCAACCACCGTAGAAGGCCAGCTTGATCCACAGGTAATAGGTGGACAAAAGAAGAGGGGATTGTGTCTGATTTGGAAATGAGGACTTCGTCAAGTCAGTTCGGGAGCACTGGAGGAGCCAATGCAAATACCTTTCTTTGGGTTGGGTGTACTGCAGTCCATTGAAAGCAACCACCGTAGAAGGCCAGCTTGATCCACAGGTAATAGGTGGACAAAAGAAGAGGGGATTGTGTCTGATTTGGAAATGAGAACTTCGTCAAGTCAGTTCGGGAGCAGTGGAGGAGCCAATGCAAATACCTTTCTTTGGGTTGGGTGTACTGCAGTCCATTGAAAGCAACCACCGCGGAAGGCCAGCTTGATCCACATGTAATAGGTGGACAAAAGAAGAGGGGATTGTGTCTGATTTGGAAATGAGGACTTCGTCAAGTCAGTTCGGGAGCACTGGAGGAGCCAATGCAAATACCTTTCTTTGGGTTGGGTGTACTGCAGTCCATTGAAAGCAACCACCGTAGAAGGCCAGCTTGATCCACAGGTAATAGGTGGACAAAAGAAGAGGGGATTGTGTCTGATTTGGAAATGAGAACTTCGTCAAGTCAGTTTGGGAGCAGTGGAGGAGCCAATGCAAATACCTTCCTTTGGGTTGGGTGTACTGCAGTCCATTGAAAGCAACCACCGCGGAAGGCCAGCTTGATCCACAGGTAGTAGGTGGACAAAAGAAGAGGGGATTGTGTCTGATTTGGAAATGAGGACTTCGTCAAGTCAGTTCGGGAGCACTGGAGGAGCCAATGCAAATACCTTCCTTTGGGTTGGGTGTACTGCAGTCCATTGAAAGCAACCACCGTAGAAGGCCAGCTTGATCCACAGGTAATAGGTGGACAAAAGAAGAGGGGATTGTGTCTGATTTGGAAATAAGAACTTCGTCAAGTCAGTTTGGGAGCAGTGGAGGAGCCAATGCAAATACCTTCCTTTGGGTTGGGTGTACTGCAGTCCATTGAAAGCAACCACCGCGGAAGGCCAGCTTGATCCACAGGTAGTAGGTGGACAAAAGAAGAGGGGATTGTGTCTGATTTGGAAATGAGGACTTCGTCAAGTCAGTTCGGGAGCACTGGAGGAGCCAATGCAAATACCTTTCTTTGGGTTGGGTGTACTGCAGTCCATTGAAAGCAACCACCGTAGAAGGCCAGCTTGATCCACAGGTAATAGGTGGACAAAAGAAGAGGGGATTGTGTCTGATTTGGAAATGAGAACTTCGTCAAGTCAGTTTGGGAGCAGTGGAGGAGCCAATGCAAATACCTTCCTTTGGGTTGGGTGTACTGCAGTCCATTGAAAGCAACCACCGCGGAAGGCCAGCTTGATCCACAGGTAGTAGGTGGACAAAAGAAGAGGGGATTGTGTCTGATTTGGAAATGAGGACTTCGTCAAGTCAGTTCGGGAGCACTGGAGGAGCCAATGCAAATACCTTTCTTTGGGTTGGGTGTACTGCAGTCCATTGAAAGCAACCACCGTAGAAGGCCAGCTTGATCCACAGGTAATAGGTGGACAAAAGAAGAGGGGATTGTGTCTGATTTGGAAATGAGGACTTCGTCAAGTCAGTTCGGGAGCAGTGGAGGAGCCAATGCAAATACCTTTCTTTGGGTTGGGTGTACTGCAGTCCATTGAAAGCAACCACCGTGGAAGGCCAGCTTGATCCACAGGTAATAGGTGGACAAAAGAAGAGGGGATTGTGTCTGATTTGGAAATGAGGACTTCCTCAAGTCAGTTTGGGAGCAGTGGAGGAGCCAATGCAAATACCTTTCTTTGGGTTGGGTGTACTGCAGTCCATTGAAAGCAACCACCGCGGAAGGCCAGCTTGATCCACATGTAATAGGTGGACAAAAGAAGAGGGGATTGTGTCTGATTTGGAAATGAGGACTTCGTCAAGTCAGTTCGGGAGCACTGGAGGAGCCAATGCAAATACCTTTCTTTGGGTTGGGTGTACTGCAGTCCATTGAAAGCAACCACCGCGGAAGGCCAGCTTGATCCACAGGTAATAGGTGGACAAAAGAAGAGGGGATTGTGTCTGATTTGGAAATGAGGACTTCGTCAAGTCAGTTCGGGAGCAGTGGAGGAGCCAATGCAAATACCTTTCTTTGGGTTGGGTGTACTGCAGTCCATTGAAAGCAACCACCGTGGAAGGCCAGCTTGATCCACAGGTAATAGGTGGACAAAAGAAGAGGGGATTGTGTCTGATTTGGAAATGAGGACTTCCTCAAGTCAGTTTGGGAGCAGTGGAGGAGCCAATGCAAATACCTTTCTTTGGGTTGGGTGTACTGCAGTCCATTGAAAGCAACCACCGCGGAAGGCCAGCTTGATCCACATGTAATAGGTGGACAAAAGAAGAGGGGATTGTGTCTGATTTGGAAATGAGGACTTCGTCAAGTCAGTTCGGGAGCACTGGAGGAGCCAATGCAAATACCTTTCTTTGGGTTGGGTGTACTGCAGTCCATTGAAAGCAACCACCGCGGAAGGCCAGCTTGATCCACATGTAATAGGTGGACAAAAGAAGAGGGGATTGTGTCTGATTTGGAAATGAGGACTTCGTCAAGTCAGTTCGGGAGCACTGGAGGAGCCAATGCAAATACCTTTCTTTGGGTTGGGTGTACTGCAGTCCATTGAAAGCAACCACCGTAGAAGGCCAGCTTGATCCACAGGTAATAGGTGGACAAAAGAAGAGGGGATTGTGTCTGATTTGGAAATGAGGACTTCGTCAAGTCAGTTCGGGAGCAGTGGAGGAGCCAATGCAAATACCTTTCTTTGGGTTGGGTGTACTGCAGTCCATTGAAAGCAACCACCGTGGAAGGCCAGCTTGATCCACAGGTAATAGGTGGACAAAAGAAGAGGGGATTGTGTCTGATTTGGAAATGAGGACTTCCTCAAGTCAGTTTGGGAGCAGTGGAGGAGCCAATGCAAATACCTTTCTTTGGGTTGGGTGTACTGCAGTCCATTGAAAGCAACCACCGTAGAAGGCCAGCTTGATCCACAGGTAATAGGTGGACAAAAGAAGAGGGGATTGTGTCTGATTTGGAAATGAGGACTTCGTCAAGTCAGTTCGGGAGCACTGGAGGAGCCAATGCAAATACCTTTCTTTGGGTTGGGTGTACTGCAGTCCATTGAAAGCAACCACCGCGGAAGGCCAGCTTGATCCACATGTAATAGGTGGACAAAAGAAGAGGGGATTGTGTCTGATTTGGAAATGAGGACTTCGTCAAGTCAGTTCGGGAGCACTGGAGGAGCCAATGCAAATACCTTTCTTTGGGTTGGGTGTACTGCAGTCCATTGAAAGCAACCACCGCGGAAGGCCAGCTTGATCCACATGTAATAGGTGGACAAAAGAAGAGGGGATTGTGTCTGATTTGGAAATGAGGACTTCGTCAAGTCAGTTCGGGAGCACTGGAGGAGCCAATGCAAATACCTTTCTTTGGGTTGGGTGTACTGCAGTCCATTGAAAGCAACCACCGTAGAAGGCCAGCTTGATCCACAGGTAATAGGTGGACAAAAGAAGAGGGGATTGTGTCTGATTTGGAAATGAGGACTTCGTCAAGTCAGTTCGGGAGCAGTGGAGGAGCCAATGCAAATACCTTTCTTTGGGTTGGGTGTACTGCAGTCCATTGAAAGCAACCACCGTGGAAGGCCAGCTTGATCCACAGGTAATAGGTGGACAAAAGAAGAGGGGATTGTGTCTGATTTGGAAATGAGGACTTCCTCAAGTCAGTTTGGGAGCAGTGGAGGAGCCAATGCAAATACCTTTCTTTGGGTTGGGTGTACTGCAGTCCATTGAAAGCAACCACCGTGGAAGGCCAGCTTGATCCACAGGTAATAGGTGGACAAAAGAAGAGGGGATTGTGTCTGATTTGGAAATGAGGACTTCGTCAAGTCAGTTCGGGAGCAGTGGAGGAGCCAATGCAAATACCTTTCTTTGGGTTGGGTGTACTGCAGTCCATTGAAAGCAACCACCGTAGAAGGCCAGCTTGATCCACAGGTAGTAGGTGGACAAAAGAAGAGGGGATTGTGTCTGATTTGGAAATGAGGACTTCGTCAAGTCAGTTCGGGAGCAGTGGAGGAGCCAATGCAAATACCTTTCTTTGGGTTGGGTGTACTGCAGTCCATTGAAAGCAACCACCGTGGAAGGCCAGCTTGATCCACAGGTAATAGGTGGACAAAAGAAGAGGGGATTGTGTCTGATTTGGAAATGAGGACTTCGTCAAGTCAGTTCGGGAGCAGTGGAGGAGCCAATGCAAATACCTTTCTTTGGGTTGGGTGTACTGCAGTCCATTGAAAGCAACCACCGTAGAAGGCCAGCTTGATCCACAGGTAGTAGGTGGACAAAAGAAGAGGGGATTGTGTCTGATTTGGAAATGAGGACTTCGTCAAGTCAGTTCGGGAGCACTGGAGGAGCCAATGCAAATACCTTTCTTTGGGTTGGGTGTACTGCAGTCCATTGAAAGCAACCACCGTAGAAGGCCAGCTTGATCCACAGGTAATAGGTGGACAAAAGAAGAGGGGATTGTGTCTGATTTGGAAATGAGGACTTCGTCAAGTCAGTTCGGGAGCACTGGAGGAGCCAATGCAAATACCTTTCTTTGGGTTGGGTGTACTGCAGTCCATTGAAAGCAACCACCGTAGAAGGCCAGCTTGATCCACAGGTAATAGGTGGACAAAAGAAGAGGGGATTGTGTCTGATTTGGAAATGAGGACTTCGTCAAGTCAGTTCGGGAGCACTGGAGGAGCCAATGCAAATACCTTTCTTTGGGTTGGGTGTACTGCAGTCCATTGAAAGCAACCACCGTAGAAGGCCAGCTTGATCCACAGGTAATAGGTGGACAAAAGAAGAGGGGATTGTGTCTGATTTGGAAATGAGGACTTCGTCAAGTCAGTTCGGGAGCACTGGAGGAGCCAATGCAAATACCTTTCTTTGGGTTGGGTGTACTGCAGTCCATTGAAAGCAACCACCGTAGAAGGCCAGCTTGATCCACAGGTAATAGGTGGACAAAAGAAGAGGGGATTGTGTCTGATTTGGAAATGAGGACTTCGTCAAGTCAGTTCGGGAGCACTGGAGGAGCCAATGCAAATACCTTTCTTTGGGTTGGGTGTACTGCAGTCCATTGAAAGCAACCACCGTAGAAGGCCAGCTTGATCCACAGGTAGTAGGTGGACAAAAGAAGAGGGGATTGTGTCTGATTTGGAAATGAGGACTTCGTCAAGTCAGTTCGGGAGCACTGGAGGAGCCAATGCAAATACCTTTCTTTGGGTTGGGTGTACTGCAGTCCATTGAAAGCAACCACCGTAGAAGGCCAGCTTGATCCACAGGTAGTAGGTGGACAAAAGAAGAGGGGATTGTGTCTGATTTGGAAATGAGGACTTCGTCAAGTCAGTTCGGGAGCACTGGAGGAGCCAATGCAAATACCTTTCTTTGGGTTGGGTGTACTGCAGTCCATTGAAAGCAACCACCGTAGAAGGCCAGCTTGATCCACAGGTAGTAGGTGGACAAAAGAAGAGGGGATTGTGTCTGATTTGGAAATGAGGACTTCGTCAAGTCAGTTCGGGAGCACTGGAGGAGCCAATGCAAATACCTTTCTTTGGGTTGGGTGTACTGCAGTCCATTGAAAGCAACCACCGTGGAAGGCCAGCTTGATCCACAGGTAATAGGTGGACAAAAGAAGAGGGGATTGTGTCTGATTTGGAAATGAGGACTTCGTCAAGTCAGTTCGGGAGCACTGGAGGAGCCAATGCAAATACCTTTCTTTGGGTTGGGTGTACTGCAGTCCATTGAAAGCAACCACCGTGGAAGGCCAGCTTGATCCACAGGTAATAGGTGGACAAAAGAAGAGGGGATTGTGTCTGATTTGGAAATGAGGACTTCGTCAAGTCAGTTCGGGAGCACTGGAGGAGCCAATGCAAATACCTTTCTTTGGGTTGGGTGTACTGCAGTCCATTGAAAGCAACCACCGTAGAAGGCCAGCTTGATCCACAGGTAATAGGTGGACAAAAGAAGAGGGGATTGTGTCTGATTTGGAAATGAGGACTTCGTCAAGTCAGTTCGGGAGCACTGGAGGAGCCAATGCAAATACCTTTCTTTGGGTTGGGTGTACTGCAGTCCATTGAAAGCAACCACCGTAGAAGGCCAGCTTGATCCACAGGTAATAGGTGGACAAAAGAAGAGGGGATTGTGTCTGATTTGGAAATGAGGACTTCGTCAAGTCAGTTCGGGAGCACTGGAGGAGCCAATGCAAATACCTTTCTTTGGGTTGGGTGTACTGCAGTCCATTGAAAGCAACCACCGTAGAAGGCCAGCTTGATCCACAGGTAATAGGTGGACAAAAGAAGAGGGGATTGTGTCTGATTTGGAAATGAGGACTTCGTCAAGTCAGTTCGGGAGCACTGGAGGAGCCAATGCAAATACCTTTCTTTGGGTTGGGTGTACTGCAGTCCATTGAAAGCAACCACCGTGGAAGGCCAGCTTGATCCACAGGTAATAGGTGGACAAAAGAAGAGGGGATTGTGTCTGATTTGGAAATGAGGACTTCGTCAAGTCAGTTCGGGAGCACTGGAGGAGCCAATGCAAATACCTTTCTTTGGGTTGGGTGTACTGCAGTCCATTGAAAGCAACCACCGTGGAAGGCCAGCTTGATCCACAGGTAGTAGGTGGACAAAAGAAGAGGGGATTGTGTCTGATTTGGAAATGAGGACTTCGTCAAGTCAGTTCGGGAGCACTGGAGGAGCCAATGCAAATACCTTTCTTTGGGTTGGGTGTACTGCAGTCCATTGAAAGCAACCACCGTGGAAGGCCAGCTTGATCCACAGGTAATAGGTGGACAAAAGAAGAGGGGATTGTGTCTGATTTGGAAATGAGGACTTCGTCAAGTCAGTTCGGGAGCACTGGAGGAGCCAATGCAAATACCTTTCTTTGGGTTGGGTGTACTGCAGTCCATTGAAAGCAACCACCGTGGAAGGCCAGCTTGATCCACAGGTAGTAGGTGGACAAAAGAAGAGGGGATTGTGTCTGATTTGGAAATGAGGACTTCGTCAAGTCAGTTCGGGAGCACTGGAGGAGCCAATGCAAATACCTTTCTTTGGGTTGGGTGTACTGCAGTCCATTGAAAGCAACCACCGTGGAAGGCCAGCTTGATCCACAGGTAATAGGTGGACAAAAGAAGAGGGGATTGTGTCTGATTTGGAAATGAGGACTTCGTCAAGTCAGTTCGGGAGCACTGGAGGAGCCAATGCAAATACCTTTCTTTGGGTTGGGTGTACTGCAGTCCATTGAAAGCAACCACCGTGGAAGGCCAGCTTGATCCACAGGTAATAGGTGGACAAAAGAAGAGGGGATTGTGTCTGATTTGGAAATGAGGACTTCGTCAAGTCAGTTCGGGAGCGCTGGAGGAGCCAATGCAAATACCTTTCTTTGGGTTGGGTGTACTGCAGTCCATTGAAAGCAACCACCGTAGAAGGCCAGCTTGATCCACAGGTAATAGGTGGACAAAAGAAGAGGGGATTGTGTCTGATTTGGAAATGAGGACTTCGTCAAGTCAGTTCGGGAGCACTGGAGGAGCCAATGCAAATACCTTTCTTTGGGTTGGGTGTACTGCAGTCCATTGAAAGCAACCACCGTAGAAGGCCAGCTTGATCCACAGGTAATAGGTGGACAAAAGAAGAGGGGATTGTGTCTGATTTGGAAATGAGGACTTCGTCAAGTCAGTTCGGGAGCACTGGAGGAGCCAATGCAAATACCTTTCTTTGGGTTGGGTGTACTGCAGTCCATTGAAAGCAACCACCGTGGAAGGCCAGCTTGATCCACAGGTAATAGGTGGACAAAAGAAGAGGGGATTGTGTCTGATTTGGAAATGAGGACTTCGTCAAGTCAGTTCGGGAGCACTGGAGGAGCCAATGCAAATACCTTTCTTTGGGTTGGGTGTACTGCAGTCCATTGAAAGCAACCACCGTGGAAGGCCAGCTTGATCCACAGGTAATAGGTGGACAAAAGAAGAGGGGATTGTGTCTGATTTGGAAATGAGGACTTCGTCAAGTCAGTTCGGGAGCGCTGGAGGAGCCAATGCAAATACCTTTCTTTGGGTTGGGTGTACTGCAGTCCATTGAAAGCAACCACCGTAGAAGGCCAGCTTGATCCACAGGTAATAGGTGGACAAAAGAAGAGGGGATTGTGTCTGATTTGGAAATGAGGACTTCGTCAAGTCAGTTCGGGAGCACTGGAGGAGCCAATGCAAATACCTTTCTTTGGGTTGGGTGTACTGCAGTCCATTGAAAGCAACCACCGTAGAAGGCCAGCTTGATCCACAGGTAATAGGTGGACAAAAGAAGAGGGGATTGTGTCTGATTTGGAAATGAGGACTTCGTCAAGTCAGTTCGGGAGCACTGGAGGAGCCAATGCAAATACCTTTCTTTGGGTTGGGTGTACTGCAGTCCATTGAAAGCAACCACCGTAGAAGGCCAGCTTGATCCACAGGTAATAGGTGGACAAAAGAAGAGGGGATTGTGTCTGATTTGGAAATGAGGACTTCGTCAAGTCAGTTCGGGAGCACTGGAGGAGCCAATGCAAATACCTTTCTTTGGGTTGGGTGTACTGCAGTCCATTGAAAGCAACCACCGTAGAAGGCCAGCTTGATCCACAGGTAATAGGTGGACAAAAGAAGAGGGGATTGTGTCTGATTTGGAAATGAGGACTTCGTCAAGTCAGTTCGGGAGCACTGGAGGAGCCAATGCAAATACCTTTCTTTGGGTTGGGTGTACTGCAGTCCATTGAAAGCAACCACCGTAGAAGGCCAGCTTGATCCACAGGTAATAGGTGGACAAAAGAAGAGGGGATTGTGTCTGATTTGGAAATGAGGACTTCGTCAAGTCAGTTCGGGAGCACTGGAGGAGCCAATGCAAATACCTTTCTTTGGGTTGGGTGTACTGCAGTCCATTGAAAGCAACCACCGTAGAAGGCCAGCTTGATCCACAGGTAATAGGTGGACAAAAGAAGAGGGGATTGTGTCTGATTTGGAAATGAGGACTTCGTCAAGTCAGTTCGGGAGCACTGGAGGAGCCAATGCAAATACCTTTCTTTGGGTTGGGTGTACTGCAGTCCATTGAAAGCAACCACCGTAGAAGGCCAGCTTGATCCACAGGTAATAGGTGGACAAAAGAAGAGGGGATTGTGTCTGATTTGGAAATGAGGACTTCGTCAAGTCAGTTCGGGAGCACTGGAGGAGCCAATGCAAATACCTTTCTTTGGGTTGGGTGTACTGCAGTCCATTGAAAGCAACCACCGTAGAAGGCCAGCTTGCACCGCCTGAACTACATAGTTCAGCGAGTGCAGCCAAATTGAATATACCTTTACCTTGAGTTGCATTTTCTGTTTTCTTTTACTGTTTTGCCGTCCTCGGTAGCTCAGTCGGTAACGTGCTGGCTTGCTGAGCTCAGGATCGCGGGTTCGATCCCAGCCGAAGGCGGTAGGAATGTGGGGGAGGTTAACATTGCTTCCAGTCAGGGTCAGTGCTAGGGGTGTGCGGAGCCTGAGGCAAAGACATATCGGGGCCTGTTTCACACCAGCAGTAATGAAAAGAGAAATGATAAGATTTTCGCAGTGGGAGATTTTAGCAGTACCGGAAATGGGCAGTAGGAGAGAAGGGTGCGAAATCCTCGGTATAGCTTGCAGGGTTTGCGGATTTTTCTTAAAAGTGGGACTTTTTCTCATCACATGACGGAACGGCACATAACACATTCTTCTTTCATTTCTGTTTTAGTCGAAGATCGCGCGTGCGATTAAGTGCATACTTGATATTTAAAAAAAAGTAGTCCGTGGTTGAGGGCTTCGTGCGCGGGGCCTAAGGCGGTTGCCGTTGCCCCCTATGACCGGCCCTGCTTCCAGCACGGTGTGTCGGAGATTTCCGGCGCACGTCAAAAGAACCCCAGGCGGTCGAAATTACCCGCAGTCCTACCCTGCGGCACGTGCAACATGTCGCCACACTGCCCACCGTACCATTATTATTATTTTTACTGTTTTTCCAGGACGCAAGAGGCGACAGTGTGCTCTTTCACCCTCTCACATTGGAGGTGAAGGAAAGACGGGTCTTCGAAGATGCGCAATGAGTAAAATAAAGAAACAAAAAAGTGTTCCTTCAGGAATTTTTTGCGGACGATCGACAGAATGGATTTTTGTTCCGAAAACGGCTACGATATCAGGTGACCGAAAGGAACATATTTTTCACTGGGACAACTTCGTAGCTTTTATAATTAAAAAGTTAATTAACGAAGTTTGACTACAGTGACCGCAGTGCGGACAGCAGACGACCAGCCTGCTCCTGCACTCGCTTCTTCGCACGCTCTTGCACCACAGCGGCACTCCCACTCCCCTGAACTAGTGGGTAGAACTCTTTATGACGTCAGATGACGCGAAAAGCACGCAGCGCCTCACTTTATCCCACAAAGGAACTCGCGAGTTTCGTTACTTAGGTGGTGTTGTTGCAAAGGGTGTTGTGTTGGAGTTACTACTTACTACCGCTTACTACCATTACCAGTCTACCGCTAATGCCTCTGTCGCTGCAGTATGTTCACCCTGAACTTGGACCATACTGTGGGTAACTTGGAATAGAATAGGTGTAGAGGCAAGTATTATTCGGCGACAGAAACTTGTGGTCCCTTTGTGTGCGTGTTTGCTTACTCCATAGTCTGTGTTCAACGTTCTTCACAAGTTTTCCTACTTTCTCGAGCGTTGATTGTTATTCGCTGGATGCTGTTTGCCTTGTTTCATGCAGGTTCCAAATGTTTCCAAAGCATAACAACATACGTGTTATTATCACTATTATTAGCACAAAAACTCCCCAAAGAAATTACGACTACTGTGAGATGTCCCAAGTTACCCAGGAATATTTGCCACACTGTACTTCTCTTATGGTCGTTTTTTTTTTAAACAGATGGTGCATTACGGAGAAAATTTCTGGGTACATTTTTTTGTGGAAAAGTAGCGTTTTCTTCAATGAACACTTTATGATAGGGACTAATAGAATTGCTAAGTAGCAAGTGAGCAGAATACATGCCAGTAACAATGACCCAGTCTTGTGGGTTTACTATCATTCTGTGTGCAGATGGGCTTGGCAGGGGGGCTGCTCTCTGCACATGGAACGTTATTTGAGGGTTCCTCACAGGGGGAGGAATTCCTTTGCAGGGTTTTCATTTTTAGAAAGGCATATTTCAGTGTTTCTCGCGCCCCTTGAATTTGCCTTAAGATCTACACATATCTACAGATATAGTCATCAACTGAGAAAAAGGGTATAGAAAAAAAAAAACGAAAACATGATAGATGAGGGCATTCGACTGCCAACTGTTGTAGCGAAGATAGCCATTATAAGTTATAGTAATAATACATTATAACCCCCTTGGGTTAAATTTTTCCGAGGGATTACAAGGTAGAGTGACAAGCAGAAATTATTCTCATGATCTTATAAAGCAATAGAAATTTTTATGCAGCATTTTGGAAGGCCTCTCAAGTTTGAATTGTGGAAAACAAGGAATTGTAAAATATATGTGAATAGTGTTAAGCCGGACAAATATTAGAGTCCCAATTTTTCTTTTTTCTACACATTCAATCATGGACAGACTTGTACACCTTATTCGAACCAGGTAATTACTATTACTCTGGTGACAAAAGTGTTTTACCGTCTCAAATTACTCGGTTAAAATTGTAACCAAGTAATGGCTAGAAAAGTAACGCGTTACTTTGACCATTACTTTTGATAACCACCACTCCACCGTTACTTTTCAGTATGTGGCTAATAAAAGTTTGTGAAATTCCACATACCTTCACCCGCTCTCTCAGATCTGAGCTTGTCGCCTTTGAACAAGATAGGAGCTTTTGTTTAGGTAAACGCATTGTGTTTTCATCTTCCCTCAAACATTTCCGAAAAGCTCTAATCATGGTGATAAATGAGGAGAGGTCGTCAACGCGGCAGTCTCGACCGCAATTATAGTCAGTGACAACATAAGCCATACACAAAAGAATTGTCACTGACTATACCAACTCAGTGTTCTGAGCATTCCTTTCCAATGTGTTGGAGGTCTTTGGAAACTCCAGGTTGCAGTAGGGAGAGGCGATAAGAAAGGCTGCCATGAAGGG
Organism: Ornithodoros turicata; assembly: GCF_037126465.1. NCBI lineage: Eukaryota > Metazoa > Arthropoda > Arachnida > Ixodida > Argasidae > Ornithodoros > Ornithodoros turicata. Next base: position 833,106 of record NC_088201.1, read on the forward strand.
TTGAGTAATGAGATTTGAAAGCGAGCCTATTGTAATTGATTATGTACAATAAGAGAAAGTGCGGAGTTTTTCCTAATAGCCATTTTTGTTTTGCCATCACATCATTCGTAGGGTTTAGGAATGGCGTCGTCCCCTCCGTGCCTCCCTCCAGTTAGTGGTGTTCTGGTTGTGATGGTATGTCTACACCAAAGCTTTCCACCGAGACTTGTTGTGAATGCGCATGTTCTCTTGACAGAATCCCCAAGTGATAAAACCGGTTGCATTCCGAGCTGTGCAGCATGATGGTTCCATGAGGACTAACTCTCCAACCGGAGGCTACTACTTTGCCGGTTACCACTCTGCCCCACTCCAAAGACCCAACTCTGTGCTCAAAAGAATCTCTTTTCATCGATCTATGCCCCACTTGAGCGGTGCAAACAACGTGTCAGACGGAATGGACTCTGGTCACAGCTCGGCTCTCCTTCCTGATGAAGTGAGCGAGCAGTTGAGGGTTAAAGACGTGGAAATAGCGCGTCTGCGACAAACACTCGAAGACAATGAACGAGCAATCATCAATGTGTACGAAGAGAAGGAAGAAAAGTGGAGGCTCGAGATGGAAAACTTGAAGAAGCATTACGAAGGGTTACTGCAGCAACAGGTAAATGAGCGTTCCCACCACCCAACCCCGAGGGAGGACGATCCACAACATTTAAGGGAAGCACTGTACCAGTGTCGACAAGAACTTGACAACATGGTGCAAGGTTTTCGCGAGGAACGTTCCTGCTGGTTGAAAGAAAAAGCCAAAGTCCTCCAATACCAGCGACAGTTACAACTCAGTTATTGGCAGATGCTCGACGATTGGTCTTGATACATTCACATCTGAATCTTTATTAACAATGTCATTTCACATGGCACTCGAGTAATCCTCTCAGTCAACTGGCATCGATTGGAGCTCCCTTCCATAGTTCCTATTGTTTGAATGAGTCTCGTCAAAATCGTGTCCTGGGAAACAAAATATTATGAGCAATTTCAAACTTGAATATTCTAGTCACTCGACAGCAATGTGCACCACGTAAATTTTTCATTCACTCAAGAGAAAATCTGTAAAGAGAGATTTAGACGAGTCTTTCCAGCACGCGATTATACCAATTTCCAATATGGAACAAGCTCTAGAAAATTGATTCCCAGGACACACCTGGAATTGGTTGTAGAAGGACAACAGCTCTCTCATATGTACATAGTTTGTTACGGCAAAGTTGAATAAAATCCACTTTTACAGCCTTGCCTATGTTGTCACTTGGGAAGCCTCTTGAGGAGCTCGGCGTATGGTGAGTCAGGAACTGCGACACCCTCAATTACAGCGCAGAACTGCATTTGGTGCTCTTTGTTTTCCAACTGGAAAATTGCCAATTAAATTGTGGATACTTACGCGTGCAAAAATTCACTTCACCTGCTTAAAAAAGTCTAAAGCTGAAATGTAGAAAAGTTGTTTGTCATGGTCTTGAAACTTTCCCATGCGTCCTTCAATTAGAGGAAATCTATCCATCTCCATTAAGGAAGCAATTGAGCAATGAATTTCTATGAAAGGAAGGATGGAAGGATACAGTGCACGTAACCACAGGGATGAGGTGGCTGCCACAAAGCAGCAGGTCAGGCTCCAGATAGCCATAGCAAGAGGAGACCTCTGGGTGAAATTGGAGAGTGACAGAAGCACCCACTCCTGGGTCAGTTCTTCAGAGTCACTCGCATGAAGACTCTCACAAACCTGCAGTATTGAAGAAAGCACTAAACCAATTTTGAACCGATTTTCGAGTCTACTAAAAAGTGGCTTAGAAAATTTGGCTTCATAGAGACTCTTACCTTGAAAAGAACTCCTGCCAGAAACTGAGGATGTGGCTGTTGGTTGGAAAGGAATTCTCCAATCACTTTGTTGAGAATATCTTGCGTAGGAAAAAAATCCCAGAGGAACACTGGCATGATCCTACTGATCACTTGGGCTTCAAAAGGATAGCCCCTCTTTATCCTGCAAGGATATGTTAATATCAATGTTCACATTCAGACACACAGTTAAGGAAATACCTGTCGAAAAGAAGTGTAGCTCTTTCAAGCGCTGCAATGTGCTGCTCAGCCACAACACCTTGCATCAATTCATGCTGAGGAACCTTTGCTTTGGACACAAATGTAGAAATTGAAACAATTTTCATACTTGTTTCAAGGAATCTAAAATACTATCTATGGAAAGAGATACTTGTTTGCTATCATGCCAGTGCTGTTGTCCGAGAAACAATGCGTTTTTTTTGTTGAAACAATATGTACCCTCTCGAATATTAGAAATAGTTTTTACAACAATGTCTTATGTAGTTATCTGTTTTGCATGATTACTTGTCTGGTTGGTCATTTTTCAATTTAAGGATATCACTTACCAAAATATAGTGCAGAAAGCATGACACCAATCGCAGGCAATGATTCCAAAGGCTTGCCGTTCTTGATTCTACATGGAGAAATATTTTTATATTGCAAAGCACCAGAGTAAGAAATGTCTCACCTGTCTACACAAAGCTTGAGGACGAGATCCGTATCGGCGCTGTTGAGCACATCCGACAGTAGGAGACGCTCCAGGCCATGCATGATGCACAAATAAAGAGAGAGGGGTACTACATCTGTGCACAGGTTCATACTTGCCTGAGTAAAAAACAACAGTTTATTGTCACTGCATCATCTACATACAAGTATCTACCTGCAAAATCTTGCCAGTGAGGTCCTGCTTGCCGGAATAATTTTCCGCCACAAAAAATGCTGACGCCCATATCATTAACGCGTGACATTCATTCAACTTCCTGCAAAGTATTTTCCCTCGTGAGGATTTGTTAGGTTGTTATGGGTTGCTAAAACCTACCAAGAAGTGTCCTGGAGATGCTTGATGATGTACTCTGTTGCAAGAGGAAGCAATGGAGTCAACGTGTCACTTGGCTGGGCCAGAAGGTACAACAGACTGTGCAGTGAGAGCACTTGTGCTGAAGGCAATGAACTGTGGAGGCCAAAATCCAGCAGTTTCTTTGCTTTGTCCACAGTATCAGTATCCTGAAACAAGTTGAGCTAGATTATGATCTCCCAACGTTCCCTTTGTTCCACTCACCAGGCCTACAACGGAGGTTGCCTTTGTGATGCCTAGAATGAGGTACTGCATCAGAACTTGATCTTCAATTGGTTGATGCCTGTAGATGTCCATGAAGAGAGCCACCATCCAATCAAACTGTGTACTCTCCATGAAAATGTCTGAGAGCATGACCACCTACCGTGAAAATTTCTACTGTCATGTGACACACTTGATTCTTGTTATTATGAAAGAGATTTCACTCACAGATCGAATTGTTTCTGTGAGGAGGGGTTGCCCTATTGTATCTGGAGGTGCCAGCCATTGCGTATAAAGGTCGTGTAACAAATGAAGGCAAGAGCGCAGGTCCAGTCCGGCTGCTGCTAGACTGGCCTCTCTCTGTAGGCCATCAGACGAAGATGAGGAAGACGATGAATCAGGGGATGCAGGAGAGTCAGCCAGTCCAACTGCGATGCACAAGTATTCCACCGATACCTGAAACAACCTCGAGGCTTGAGCAAGGCTTATTGAGCAAGGCTTGTTAAGCAAGGCTTGTTAAGCAAGGCTTGTTAAGCTCATTCCCAACCAAGTATACCTGACCAAGAGAGTAATCTGAAGGTCGATACAGTTTCTCCAGGTTGCCCCAAGACCCATCGGGTAGCCTTGAAAAGCATAAACATGATAATGCATCTTAGCATCCAGCCCCATTTTTCTGCTGCAAGAGTATGCAAGGACATCACCTGAGTAGCTTCAGAAGCATGTTATCAACCGGTGCTCGGATTGCTTGCAGCTGTTTACCGTACCTTGAGTCCAAACAAAAATTCAAAACGTACTTTAGTACGAGACGCAAATTTGGAAAAAGCAAACCCCAGAAAGCATACAGGTACCACACTTTGAATGCTAACAAGCCATCCATCAACAGAGCAAACCCATGCTCTGCAGTGAAACCCCACCCAGCGCTTCCGCAATGGAAGCCTTCTGTTATGTTACTTTATTATGCATCAATTTATTTGCACTTGAACCACTGCAAGATCAAGCTTGGACGAGTTATTTATTTTACAAAAAATATCTATATATATTATTCGTATTCTTGATTATTTTCTGTATAATCACACTACCGTGGGGCTTTTTGAGAAACATGGTACGTTAAAAATACATACTTTGTTACTCCCCATTCATCATCTGAAAATAAAGTTGTTGCTGATACTACTTTGTTGATACCAAAGAGCACTTTGTCTTTGTTTGATTCGAAGAAACATTCTTATCCCTATAACACTCATAAGCACCAGTTTTGGAAAATCCCTCGTTTTCCGTGTATCCCGAATGACTGTGTATTTACCTCATTGTTGCGCAAAGCTATTGAGAATTTTTGTGTATAGCCAAGTGTGTACTTATTTCCTCCCAATTGTATTGAGAGCTGTGAGAGTCACTCCGGAACGACGGTTTCACAATATCTTTTCAGCTATTACCAAAGTAGTAGGGCATTTATTTTGCAATGCAATGGTAATGGTCATTATTAACAGGAATTACAGCTGCTAGAATAAAACCTTCACGAAAATGATAAAAAGGAAGGAGGAGGGACAAATTAAAAGTTTGCAATTAAATGGCCAGGCAATCTGGGGATTCCTTCCTCCGAAGCAGCGAGCACTCCTAATCGCCCATCACGTACTTGTCGTACTTGATGTCACGAAGCGAAATGGGTCGTCGAGTCGTCGAATAAACAGCGAACGGTTTATTAGACTACTTGGTAGCAAAACACAAGAGTGATAGCTCTCTGAACACAACTGAGTCCAAAGAATGAATGCTCCAGCTTGGAGTGCACAAGCATTTAAGCGTCGCGCCGAAACGTCTAGAAACAGCACGTGCGTTTGCCAGAGAGCAGGCGATGTGTCTGGAAGCTTCTTGCTTCTTCTTCAGAATGCGCCGGGATGAGATGTACCGTTTCGTGCTTGCCCTGGAAGTTTCGCGATGTTGATTCGTGGCATTGCCCCCTCCGTGCCTGAAATTCGATTTTCTAACTGAAGTAGTCGGAAACAAAAATTGTATAGCGTCGTTACCACGAGGATTAGAAGGATCACTGCCGGCATTAAAAGTCTTGGACGTCTCAGCAAACAACATAAAAGAAGTTCCTGGTGAAATTGGAGATTGCCTCAAGTTGAAGGAAATACACTTGAAGGACAATCCGATTAGCGACAAGAGACTTCGGAAACTGGTTGACCAGTGTCACTACAAACAGGTACTAGAATACATCAAGAATCACGGGCCACGTGATGTTGAGGTTACACAAGACAAAGGGGGTAAAAAGGGAAAGAAGGGACGCTTGTGTAGACCTCCAACTCTTGCACATAGTGTCTTTGGCACACAATGGCTGTGAGACCACGTGCTGGTTGAATCCCATCATTGCTCAGCGTAGAAATTAAACAACCAGCCTTAAGGAGGAATATGGACGTGCTTTGTGTGAGCCTCCCTGGACAAGTTTTCACCCACGGACATTTCTTCTCATTAGCAGCATGGCAGGAGTAAGGCTGCATTTCAGTGGAGACAATCGACATATAGCATGTTCCGTATGCCTAGATGATGTCTATAGAAGAAATAGGGCGGGTGCCTTGGAGGCAGCTAAGGACAAAGGATTGGACAAACCTGTGCTAGAAATTAAACAATTTGTCAAGTACGTATTCATTTCCTGTTGCTTGGTCTAGTGTTAAATCAATCGAGTGGCGCTACAGATGACGCATAACACTACCGAGTTTAAGGAAAACATAAAAAAGGTTATGTCAGTTTTTTAATTTTAACAAAAACAAAAAGGAAAGTCATATAGAAACGAAGTGAGGAGACACACACAAATCTCGGCTTTATCTTAATCTCGCAATGCCTGAATTGAAAACAATGACTCCCAACCCTACCGGTGACTGCATTTATGTGCAAAGCTGTACAAACATTGTGCAAGTTTCTCGGAATATCATGCCAAGTGACTCTTTCAGGTGAGTGGATTTGTAGCAGCTTAGGTTTACAGCATGCAAACTTACAACAATATAAGCTGCTCAAGTGAAGGATGAATTTTGTAGGCAACGCGATACTTTTTAATAAATATTTTTCTTCCTAATGTGTATAGCAATATTTAACGGTATTCAAATTATTACTGTCCAGAAAGCTTTTTAAACTTCATTTTAAAAGTTGTTTAATTTAAACCAAAATTGCACTCTTTGCACAAACAACTGGGACAGCCCACAGACATCCATTTTGTCAGAAGGTTGTACAGTAACCAGTAGTTTTCTGTATTCCACAAACCAGCTAAAATGTTCAGTAAGAAAAAAAAAAGAAACTGCATTTCCACCAAAATAACTGAGGAGCACTCTAGTTTTGTCAAGGTTGTAACAGACACTGTAAAACACTGTCCTTCGAAGCAGTCGTAATATGAGTGACATTGTACAGCTTAGGACAAAAGTTTACGGAACACCGGGGTGTTGCATTTCTCCATTGAGGCGACACCCTGACGCCAAGCATGAGCGGACACACATACTAAAAGGTGGATAGAATAGCTGGTCACCCGTTTCTTATTTGATCTCTTCCTGACAGCTATCAGGAGGCCATTCTGATGAAAAAATACTCCAGTGCCACATTCCATAAACGTTTGTCCCAAGCCACTCTTATGGTGTGCACAGCCTATACAGATTTTGAGCCCAAACTCTGGTACGTTAAAATATGCATTTTCCTGCTCCCTCGGATCAAGTGGCCACTAGCACCATATGTGACCTAAACCATACAGGACCTTTGGGGTTGTAAACAGCAGATTATGGAGGGTTTTTTTTCCTTTGTTCAAAAACAAGTTTTATGTGAGAAAACAGGATCGAGTGACAAAATGTGAAAGAGCGTGCTTCTGTGTTGAATTTCTGCAGTTTTCTACTCAAAGGATTTGAATGGTAACTAGGCACCTGGTGTGAGGCTTGTCACGTGGCTGATGCAACAGTGTACTGCTGTGAGGATTTCCAGGTTGAGGAAGACGAAGTGATTGCAGCAGGAGGCTGGTGATGCAGCGCACTGCCAGGCACTGCACTGCTACCCGTTCTTCCTAAAAGCAAATTACTCCTTGACCACTGTGCGTTAAACAATTAATTGCCATAGCCCACGATCAAAATGGATTCAGCCTCAACAAATGAAGCAGAGAATGCAATTAATGGACGTATTTACTCACTTGAGCCGTTTCGTGTTCGCTTGACGGTGATGTGTTGAGAACCCCAAGAAGTGCCATCCATGTCTCTTCAAACTGCTGTCGAGATACCCAACCTTGGATAAAAAAAAGGTACTGTATCAAGTGAGCCTGTCGGGTCAGTGGGAAATACCTAGAAGATTGACGCGATAGATGTATTCTTGCAGAAGTTCCCGGTCGAATAACAAGTCAGCTGGCGGTGGTGGAACAAACGTGTGCCATTCTCCGCTCATGTGTGGCATCCAATCCATGTGCCACAGAATGGGAGGGATCCGGACAAAGCTATTCACCAAAGGCAGTCGAGCTAAACCTGAGATTGAAAAATACTCTATATATACACACACACGCACAAAACCGACATCCTCCGTCTAAGTATTCTTGACACGGGAGCTTCAACTGACAATTTATCCTAGCACTTTAGTGTGAACCTGCACGAGAAGTTTCCCAGCAAGGAGTGTAATAGAAGCGGAGAAAATGGGCACCGAGGATACCAAAACTCACATCACTGCACACACACTGCTGCCAATAGACACAACTCAGAGCTCTGTGACATCTGCGCTTTGCTCGGGAGTGTCAATTCTTGTTTTCTCAGTAGTCCGGGGTGCAGTATAATGATGCGTCCATGATGGAATGAACCACATCTATGAAACTGTTTCAACCCCTTTTAAAAATAGGGAACTCGCGTTTAAATATGTTGCAATTGCACAGCATTTATAAGCGGGCTTTAATTTATTATAAGCACGGTAAAAATAAGTGAGCGGTTCTATCTCTTTCTTTGTGATATGTTCTGGCACTGTTTCATCCACTGGACATACATAAATAGCGCATGTCGTAAAATTTCAGTCCCACGAAATATTCCTCAAATGTCCCACAAGTTGACCAAAGTTAACAACCTGTACAGTATGTAGGGTGCATTAAATGCCTTTTACAAATTTTGGGGTAAAAAGGTTCTAGTCACCACACCTGAATATGCAGAGCATGTACAGTAATTTCACGCGTATTAGCCGCGACTTATGCGAGATTTTTTTTTCTCATGAGCGCGCTTATTCACAGGTGCGGCTTATCTGATGACTATTTTGTCCTGGTATTTTCCCCACAGCCCGGTTTTAACGAAAGGCCCGACAGTGTCTCTGCAACAGCATCACCCTGCCAATGTACAAATAATGGGGTGCGTCCAATTGCGAGTAGACTAACCTTCCTTCCCCCAAGCATGTCTTCTGGATGGACCACAGGGTTTACGGCCTTCTCTATGGTCTCCTTTCTCGCACAAAGCAGTCGCAGCATATTGACCGCAGCCTACCTGCCAGTGCGGCTTATTTGCCCGAAAATTTTCAAAACGCTCCTAAAAACGGGTCTTGCGGCTTATACGCGTGAAATTATGTTATGTTGCAGAAGGTGCCTACAGTACTTCTAGGTGTAGCCAGTTCCAAAATTTGGACCCAGTGCATATCCCATCAAGCACAGCATTCAAAACTTGATTCATTCAAGAATATGATTCTGGTGATTTCACGTTGACAGCAAAAAGGGTATTTTTCGTGTCTTCTCTTATCCTCAGTTGCCACCATCTATCCTCCCAATTTCAAACAACCTTAACATCTCTGATTCCATCTAAAAAAAAAAAAAAAAGAACTGAGTAAAAGGTCTTGCTTTCTCTCTGTCATCGTCTACGCAATGCCTGGATTCGTTCCTGTGTTGCAGTTCCTCATCGTGCCATGCTCGTCTCAAACTTGAGTGATGGTTGCAAACCAGAATACAAACCATCCACAGAGATGGACATTTAACTTGGTACAAGCAGAGGCGTCTCAAAATCATCATCACAGCTGTCATGGCTCATGAAACGCAAAGAGCACCATGCCATCTGGGTTGCCGAGATTTTGTCTGCTTTGAGTTGCATTCTGCATGGGGATAAAACCTGATTACTGCTTTCCTTTCTCTCATACCGGTAATATGGACGGCAGTTGGACAGTTTTTTGGGGGGACCAAAGTGTCGATAATAACGAGGCAGAACCCTGATTTTACCTATTTTAAGGGGTAAAGGCATAGGGTAATAGAAAATTGTGCCCCCAGTGAGAGGTGCTTCCCATAGGAATGGTTCGATGTCTCACCAGTGATGACACGTTGCAAGGGCTCTTTGATGAATGATGGGATGTGCGTCTCGATACCATGCTCGAGCCAGCCTACAAGTTGAGTGACTTGCACGCATGACTGTTGGACATGCAAGTACTCTGCAAATAATAAAATGTGCTGATGCTCAAATTTCCACATTTGTGTACATTTTCAAAATATGTGAGCTTGGTTTGAAATGTTGAAGCGGAAGTAAATGATGTTGGCAATTTGTTAATTGAGAACAAAGCAAAAGTTGTGCATAGGCTGAATGAAGAACAAAGACCTACCAGGAGAATTGTCTTTGGGCTTTATCTTCCGTACCACCTCCACAGGAAAACTGCACCATCCTTTCACTGGAACAGGGGTAACATGCCTGTAAAGCACACTTCTCCAACCGGCTCAACCAGGGCAACTCCAATATGGATCCATGTCATGAGCCCATTGACTAATACAATACTCAAATGATTCAAGTTGTATTCAACATTGCAAATACTACTTAGATGGATAGGTATCCTTTGATTGGCACATTTTGTAATCACTTAAAGGGCATGTACAATAGCCTAAAAGTTGGAAGTATAACCCTACTTGAATGTTGTGTACCTTGTCCCACTCCTACATGGCGAGGAGGCTGTAGTATCGTTCAATAAATACTCGTGCCAAGGTGTTGTGTACAATGGAGAGAGGAGAAATGAAAAAAAGCAGTGTTTACACTGTACTGCGAGGCTGTGAATTGCTGAAACTGCCGAGCAGACCCATGTTGCGTGCTTTTGCAGCCCAATGAGTAACGAAATGCTGGAATGACTCAGGCACACGTCCAATGCATTCAGGAACTGTTTCAATTGGTCGCAAGAAAACCGGCCCGGTTTGTCCACCATCCATCGTATGGCCTAAAAATGTGCCCAAGTTTTCAGTACAAATACTAGCCATCGGGTAAACAAAAGCTTACCTCAGCACAGAGGATAGAGAAGCGAGCAATATCCTCCAAGCTATCCACCGGAACATCTGCAGGTTCTGTCCGCAGACTATTGAGATAAGCGACCGTTGGTGGCACCAGCCTCACAAAGCTCATCCAAAATGTAGCATCTCCAAAGAGGGTCGACAGTCTCATACTATGACAAACTATGTGTGGTCCTTCACCACCACCACAAAGGAATGGGTGATGGGGTTGCGGCAGTGCAGCCACAACGTGTCCCACATCCGAGAGTACCATAGCACGGGATGCGCGGTACAACGGGGACTCTATGCTGGCCCACTTCTGAGCATTCAGGCTGGCACACAGCACACAAGGAGATATTTCCTGCAAAACATACTACTTTACGTACGTAAACCACATAAAAATTCAACCTTATCCCCACCTCAAACTGTAGAAATAAAGCAAAAAATGTCACAGGTGAAATATAGCGGTCGTCATAAAAGCCAGAGAACGTCGGGATTTGAACCAGGCATCTCTCGATTACCCTGGCTTTTCAGGCGCCTCATTTGACTGATTGCCACTCGACCGGCCACTCAAGAGAGATGTGTGCTTCACTGCTCTCTGGCTTTTTTTATAGCTGCCACGTTTTAACTGCTCTGTCCCCAGGCAACTTGAGGCTTGTGTTGTTTTTGTGCCTTTGTATGTTCTTACTGTCCATCATAAAAATTGCGCGCCATGCATTTTGAACAGCCTATCTGATTCAAAAGCAGACATTTCTTCCTGTGTCTGCTTCAAGTTGACATAACCACACCCAGGCGCACTAGAGTCATTAAATACAGAGTATCGTGTTCCTTTTCCGTGCCGCCGTTGGGTGTCTGCGATTGGGCTGATCGTGTCACGTGCCGTCCACATTGAGTTCCCTCCATGCAAGACTGGTTTCCTCGACAGCGGGCTGTTCTCCACTGAGAAGAGGGAGACTGGTGTCCCATTGCTAGGCGCTACTCTGCCCCCTATTTCGGGACTCTAAGGTGGAAAGTGTGGTAGCCTGCGCCCCTAGCCTAAATAAATAATAAGAAGAAAAAAGTTCCAGGAATCACCTACTACCACCTACGTACTAATTATAATAGCCAAATTTAGTTTTCCACCACTAATCATCTAGCCAGCCCTTTATGTTTTGTACTAATTTCATGTTGATTTGCACTCTGTTGTTTCAAAATCACGGAGCTTCACATAGGGTGGGTTTTTGTTCTTCGCGTCCCTGTCCTTGCCTCAAACAGAAGCACACTCCCTGTAGAGTTGTTCTTTAAGCGTATTTCCATTCTGCGTTCCCTGTGCATCTCGAGTGACCCTTGCATCTATCTTGGTTGCCAAGTCCCTAGTTTTCAATTCCCCTACCATAGTCATGGTGCTTTTCTTCCTGCGTTCCACATCCCAAGCTCTAAATAGTGAGCAGACAATCGTCTAGTTTTTTTTAGCCATTTTTGGCTCACATTTTTTTGTTTCATTTCCTCGTTTCATATCTGGTCGTGTTCTTTGCCTCTCACCCTGTGACCCCTTCATTTGATATCTCCCATTGAAGGACAAATTGCTCGAGTTTGAACAAATTACTGCATTCCCAAACGTTAAACCTGGCACCCTTTTCCAAATCATTACAAATTTCTTGATTCCTAGTGTAAGCTCACAGAACCTCATTTTTCATTATTAATGAAATTTTCCATCAGGTATTTTCCTTTAAGTAGCTGGTACCTAAATTAAACCAGACCCCTAGATATATATGTTTAGAGACGATCTGAATTGTTTCACGTTGTATGTTTATAGCTCCTTCCTGGTCGTGGGATACCACGTACCACGATTTCTCCGTGTCAAGTTTTGTACCAAGTCCAGTGGTCACACCTTCCTTCTCTTCCTCTGTTGCACCAGTGACATCATCAAACAATAATTGATAGAATAATTTCATCCTCATGTACTATTTACCATGATGAGCACAGGCTTTTCACAAAAGTCCAATAGCATTCTGACAATCCCCCATAATTACCATTTATTCATCCAGACTCAGCTCATTAATGTATTTTGACAGGAAATCAAACGGTGTTGCACACGTAAATTACTCCCAGAATTATTGCTCCACGACCCCTTTAGCCAAACATGCTCTTCACATTCCACCTGATATTATCCCACAGATAATGTGGGTTACATGGTGGTTGTCCAGTCTACGAGATGGGTTTCTATAAGGGTTCTATAACCCTGAATTTGCTAACGTTACCTTTTTGTACAACTCCTCCTGCCTTAACCTTCCCCTTTGCATATTCAGGAAGCCAATACAGTTGCTGTTATGATACTGTTGTTCCACCTGTGTGGTATGAAACTTAAGCAGACACAGGAACAAATTAGGGCTTTGGAGTCAAATAGGCCATTAAAAAGGGAAAGATTTTGATTGGCTTTTAGTTTTTGTTTCTAGAGGATGCTCGCAAAAAAAAAATTAAATAAAATAAGCGATAAAGCTCGAGACATATGGCTGCAAAGTTTGAGGTGGCCCCTACGCTGTATTTCTGCAACCTCATCGAAATGTGGAGAGATTACTGCTACTGTGAGAGATTTTTCTTATGCAAGCATTACCTTGAGCTGTAGCACTGCCAATGCATCTTCATAGTTAAGGCTGGCCAGCAACTGGGCACACTTCTCAGGAACAGCTTGCGGGGAACAGCATTGCTGCCGCACTTGCGCAAGATACCATTCCTACATTGAACACATTGAAAACATCCTATTTCTGCCATCCATAAATGCTTCTCAATGGGAAGTTATCTCACTAAGTGGCATAATGGAAAACACTTTACTACCCCGGGAACGTTTCACCACCTATGCAGGCAGCATCATCAGTACAAATGGCTAAATAAGGGGGCACGTCAACCTATTTATCCAGGTTTGTGTTACAGGCTGATACGTCTCCCATGCCAAAGTTTTTGTCTTATCAAAGTCAAGCAGTGATTAACCAGTTCCGCCTTCATTCGTATCGATGATAATGGGCCCAAGAAAGTTATTAGAATCCAGGGTTTATTAGATGGGATGTATCAGCCTGTAACACAAACTTGGGAGCCCTACCGGAAGTGTCCTCCTAGATACGTTCCTGGTTGACGTGCTGATGATGCCATCCGTCTACTGTTTTGCTTTATGTTGTTACGTAAGCCGGATTATGTCTTCATCTCCCGGCTTTTGGAGATTGTGACAGAAAATTGGTCCACCTTTTTCTGTCAGGTGGGTGCAGTACATGAGATCCTCAAAATGAGAGTGGATGTCAAGATGCGTGTAGCATAGCATCAGGGGGTTCTTAAAACCTCACAATATGGCAATTTCAAATTTCACTCGAGACTTTAACTATCTTTTTAGAAACCAATTAATAGGCAACAATAGCCAAAAAGGGGGGTGAGCCCACCTATTTTTGGTTTCATCACATGAGCTCCCTTATTGGAAATCACACACACCTTGCATATAGTCATCTTGGATGAACTGTCTCTCTCTTGGATGAAACCTTGGCTCGTTTTCAGCACTTTCTCCAGGAGTGAGAACAAGTGGGGATGTCTGCGAAAAAAATATTTTACTCCACACGGAATGGACGGAACAGAACTCTCCAACCTGCGGTCCAATTCGAGTGACTGCATGGTGGCAGGTAATCCAGCCAAGTCCTCAAGGTTTGCATCCAAGGCATCCGATGCAGAAAGCATAAGTTCCAACTGCCTTTGAGCCAGAGCCTCGCAGGATCTTGCGAGGGAACAGTGGGCGGTGGGAAGCACTTTCTCCACGAGAAGACACAACAGAGCACAGGACTGTGCTGGGTGGATGCCTTCCAGGCAACAGAGTAGACGGCTCACTAGGCTTGGCTGCAGGAAAAAGCTAAATTAGTACCACATATACACTGAAAAGAGACTTACTGCCACTTACACTCTTTGGAGGCTCACATCTTGAAAGTATGGCTTGGATGAAAAGTCCACTTGCTGCAAAATTTCGATGAATTCCGCTAAAATGGAAAAAGTAGCATTTAAACTCGAGCGGGTTGCCCTTGATTCACGTACCTGATGAAGTCAGAGACTGGAGGTTCAGCAGAGAGGCGAATTACTTGCGTCACGTGATTCACAATCAGCCATGTCATGGGTTCTGCATCGTGCACATTTTCACACTGTCGAAAAATAATACCGCAACAATATACCATATATATAACGACCCGTGTAATTTGTTTTGTTTCTTCTGCATATTTAACGTACTCCCACATTATTTAACGGCACACATATTATTTAACGGCACACATATTGCACGTGTTGAGAAACCACTCTGAGCAGCATTGTAGTCCATATGTTTCATCCAGAACATGCTTTCAAAGTGCAAAGAGACAGATTTTAGACAATTTTCTGAGGACTAACATATACGGAGTCAATCAGGAAGACAGGGCCAAGTTAAGTTCTAAGTTATGAAAACCCAAAGAGAGATAAACTCACCAAATAGTCGCAGAGCAGAATCAGACCTGCCTGAGAGACTAATTCAAAGCTACAGGAATACGATGGGCTATTTAGGTTCTTCTGCATTATGCTACTGCAAAGTAAACCCAGAGTGAGCTGCAAATTGACGGCCAATGCCAACTTACCCAGAGCCCAAGGTGCCTGGCCAGAGAACTCTCGACCAAAACTGCTGTTCTCCATAGTTGAGAAGGGTCAAGACGTTGCACCATTGAACAGTGAGCGTAGGGTACAGGTAGGCTAAGTGCAAAAAATGCTCATTGATTGCATCACATGAGGACTTTACGGCTTCCATAGCTGCAGTGGCCACACAACGAAAACTTCCTGTTGGATAAACAAATGCTCAATTGAGAAATTTATGCATCCACATTTATTCTTTGCCACTCGCATAGACTCAATTTAAGAAATATCAATTGGAACAACATCTGTGAATTTTGTAATCCTGTAGCACATTTTTCAACTGACAATGTCTCGTCTATGCTCCTGCTCCAGAAATGAGAATCTTGTAATCAACATAAAAGGTTCGCGTAATAAAGATTACCTGATTGAAACATGTGTGTGAGGTACAGGAGAAGACTGGACATCTGCTGGAAGGGAAAAACGTCCTCAGGACCAGCCTGAGGGCACTGAAAGAGGAGGTCGCAGAGGTACTTGGCATATGCATTCACCACTTCAATAAGGTACCTGGAAAATAAGTTTTACGCTAAGTACTGTCGAGACTCAGGGAATGTCATGAGATGCAGGAGTTATGCTGCAAACTAACGGCCATCTTGAGATTTTTACTTGAGACATTTGCTCCTCGAGACCATTTTTGTGTTTCATAAGTAGACTCCTTCCGAGCAAGTATGGTGGGTGTTATGGATGTTTTGCAACAGTACACCACTTAAGTACATGCGACATTTTGGAGGTGGCATGAAAGATGAGATTAAGGTTGGGCTGGAGGAATCACACAATGGCTTTCTTCCACTAACACTGTATGTCTCAAGGCTGGAAACTCTTGAGATGAAGGAGCTCTTGCTACTCTACTTGCAACTGGTCGCTTTTAGTGACACAATATTTTCATATAGAAAACAGTCTTTATCAACCATTAAGGACTGTATCGCAGTGTTACAACTATAACTCTTTGCCACATCAATACAAGCTCAGCTAACACTGGTTTATGGCTCAAATTTCTAGAATTTCATGTTCACAACAATGGTTGTGGTGCCAGAGAGTGGCAATGAGATGAAACAATGTACAAACTAATAAGCAAACTTTTTGCATGATTAGCAATGATTGCAGAGCTTATCAAGAGTCCACATCCACACTGTCTTCTAAAACATTTTCTCAACTTCCTCTACATTGGTGTTAGGATCGATTAAATCCAGGTTTCCAATAGGGCTTTACCGTCAGACACATATGCTTACAAACCATATCTTTATGCGCAAAAATCAATATTCTTGCCTCGATGTCCAATGGTTTGAATCCGCGTTATCTTCTAAGAAGTACATCGTCAAGTAAAAGCCCGTTTCCCACCGTATGTGCTGTTCATGTACATGCAGACTTGTCAAGAGCAATGAAGCCTTTCAAGCAGCGTACAAGTTGTATATCCTTTCCCTTTGTACTTCCATTGTTAGAATATTTAACTTGAAAGAATAATACGTACATTGCTAGAGCTTTTTCAATGTTCTCTCCAAAAGCATCCAGCTGGTGAGTTTCAGGCGCTAGCTGGCAGGGCACCCTCAATGGCAACGCGAGATCGGCCAAACGTGACAGCACAACTTCCTCCTTACTCTGAGCCAACAAGACACGCAGGCTTAGGAGCACCAAGCACATCCAGCGCTCTGCCCGGAATTCCTGCGAGCAATGCTCATTAATCAACCCATACTACGCCCTATAAGATAGTGTTATCATCTAAGAAGCATTCACAAGAAGAGAGCTTTCTTTCTCATATCCATTCCCATATTGTTAGTGAAGAAGAATACCAAATCTGGTGAGGCTGGCTGAATGAAGAGGGCTTTCAACAGAATGTCCACAGGTCTGAAGACACTCGGAGACACAGAGTCAAAGAGCCTTTGCAAAATGTCCAGAGCATGCCGCTTGTCTAAGAACACCTTGCAAATGGAGAAACAACCATCAACACAATTTGTTTCCACGTTCACAAATCAACACATACTTGCATACGAGAGAGAAGTGGAAGTATAACATCTATGAGTTGGCGAGAAAATTTCTTCCAACGATCTTCTCCTTCCTGGTAGCTGTGGTATACCACAGCTAGTAACAGCTCCGGCACCTGCATTAGTCAACATCATTATTAACTCTTTCTTCCTACAATTTATTCTCAACACCACTGTCTCCATTTTTTGGGGCAGGCCATTCGTGCGCAGCTTCCTTAGATAGGGGTCTTATGGCGGGCTTTAGATTTGTCACTTTCCCTTTCCCTGGACCTCAAGTTTTCTATTGAATGGCCCTCTCATCATAAGCTAAAATTCTTGGATCTCATCTACCGTTCCCAGAATGACCTTTGTTGGTGTTATGGCAAAGATGACACCTCTCTCACCATATTCTAGCTCTCACTCTAGCTCTAAGGTTGTCAAATTTCATACTGTTTCGTCCATTCTGAAGGTCTCCATCTCTGAAGGTAGTGTCCAGTACGTTAGCTGTAGTTTGTCGAGCCAATGTAGCAGGTTACTTTCAGTGGATAACATGCATCTTATTGCCTCATATTGTTGTTGCTACGTAAATTAATGTGCCACGGCCCTTTTAAACACAAAACCGTCCAGGAAACAGCCATCAACAAGACTGTGGCTACCCTCACCATCATATTGTGTCCCACAATATACTAGCTGTAGCGAAACATTTTGATATTAATATTGTTTTTCCCTACGTTAAGCAAGCTATCGTCCTTTCTTCTGTTTTCCATAGCCATACTGTGAATCACCACAAACCATTCCGTTGCTTATTGTATCCTTTTTGAGTGTGGGATGTGCTATGTAGGCCAAACCGTCTTCACAAACACCAGCTTAAAGAAGCAGTCTAGAGGCACACAACTTTGTTTCTGTTTTTGGTTAGGAGGTTGTGTTTGGATGTTAGGCGGCCAAAAACAGTTTTCCCACAATTAGTGCAACCGTAGCGAAATTGGGATGCTTGCAATAGCCCCCCGAACCCCCCGTGCGTGAAACACCCTCCTTCGCCTTCACGACAAACACGTGATGAGTGACGCGAGTGGTAGGGACGCTCCTCATTGGACCTGGGATCACATGATCGAGGTGAGCAACACCGCGCCTGCTGGAGCATCTGCTACCGCTTCGAAGACGCCACGCATTCTCCGTCTGCGTGATGACCGAAACGGAGGATTTGAAGGCTGTCAACGAAACGACCACGATTTTTTGGGACCGCACACACCACGAGAAGAACGAGTGGTGCAGCCCAAAATTAACTGTGTGTTGTACAGCGATAACGCAGTGCTTCCCAACAGTGTGCAGCCACAATACCGCCGTCATCGTTTGCTTTCTACTACTGTGAATTCTGAGATTGCACAGAAGCCACGGATATATTACTCTCGCGATTGCAACCTTATTTTGTCAGGCTGCATATAGGCTTCGTTTTTTTTAGAAAACGCGATACAAATCATATAAAGAATAGAAGTGAACAAGAAACAGCTCGCAATGTTTGTAGCAGACAGTGTTTCCTATCAACAAATGAGGGAGCTCTCTACCACAAACGTCATACTAGAGTGGCTGATTTGAGAGAGTAGGTAGGCGATTTTCCAAATTAATTGCGGTGGTGAAGCAATTAATTGGTGCAGCAACTTTGGACAAAACTATTTTGTGGGAATGCTTTACAAGATGAGAGCAGTTTTTGGCCATGTTAGATACCAGACTGAGAGAAGTCATATCTCAAGTGTCCGTGAATGTCTCTTCTCAGAGACAAAGAGAGAGTGCAAAGAAAGGGCAGATCTCAAAGGCTTTTCAATATATAGTGGCCATTAAACTTGGGCTGTCTCTTTCCTTTCAATCATACACCTGTTGTAGGCGTTGTGGATAGGCGTTACCATATTGCCCCTTCATCCCACAGACCCCTCCCTGGTGTTCCATGTTTGCACGTTGCGGACAAAAGTCATAAAACACGAGATACAATTCGGGATTTAAAAAAAACAAACTTTGCCGTCCTCATATTTTTGTTTGCACGGTTGAGACTTCCCTCTAGACTCTCCTACATTTCCTACCGAGCCCTTCAACTGAGTTGTTATTGACACGATATAATGCATCCGTAAAGACAGAAAAAAAGCCATACCTACCTCTGGGTACTGCACCAACTTGAGCAAAATAGAGATGACAACTTCTCGCTGGGTCTCAAGCTCCTTCCGTGAGTCTGATCGATTGGTGTTCGGAAGAAGAAATAGATCCTCTACTATTGCCTGTAAGGCTGGAATGACTTGGACGAGAAAATTGCATTGTGTTGCAAGGTGTAATAACAATGTCAAGTTGACAAGATAGCAGTAAGCTGTCAAAAAAAGACCGTTAGATAGATGAGCCTAACAGTCGTTTTTTCGTACCATATTTAGAATAATAAAGTCAAACTCCTCGATGACCAATAACTTTAACAGGGCTGCACTAATAAGCAATAAATAAAAATAAAAATTGAGGCAAGAAAATACACAGCGACTGTTCATTTTCCAATACTGTCAGTGAAAGGGTAGAGAGAAAGGTAACGCTTGTGTGTCTCCGTATTTGGTCAATGCTGCTCAAATTCGCCAGATTATTCAAAAGACCCTGCACATGCTTTCCACCCGCGAGTGTTCTAAAGCGAGTTTTTCCTAAAGCACACTGGCGTTAGGTGAAGCCGACTTGTGGAATGATGATGTGTAACGTTGTCAGACGTTGTCCTCATATGTTCCCTGGTTCCTTCCACGAGTTCTGGTCACTGTTTTCCCAAGCCAGTGTGATGTCACGTAGCTTCGTGTGTGTGTTTTTTAAGGCATCTGTTTCTTTTTCTTTCGGGACACGCGGGGTGGCGCGCGACTTTTCGGGGGCATGCTATTTAGGTCAACCCTCATTTAACGATGTACCCCGCATAACGATGGAATTCGCGATTACCGTCAATATCGTTATACGTGGGTTTCACTGTAGTTCCCATATGTGCTTATGCAAGCTTCATCACAAGGCAAAATACTGACACGACCTTCACAAGAAACTCTGTCTCGTTAATATCATTGTAAGTACACTGTCTATACTTGAGTAATTATTTACACGAATAACAACCCTCGATCTAACAAAATACACTCTTTAACGAATAATTTCCATCGCTCGTACGGGTCCCCATAGATGACAATGTATTTTTGCGCTCGATTTAACGAAATCCATTAGTTTGGTCAGATCTATTTAACCGAGTCTCTGGGCAACGAAAGGCTTTCCTCTTTACACATGTCTTTCCCTTTCACCATGAAGAAAAGGAGAAACGTAACCCTCCCCATTGTCCTCGCGCAAGCTTTCGTTGGTTACTGCCTTCGCCAGTAATTTTCGGCACACTGACACAGTTTTGAAACCGGTGCGCCAAGGACCTCTTCACACCTGTTTGTGGATGCAAAAACGTGCATTCCTGGCCTCTTGCGAAGTCTTGCATTTGTTGATACCAGTGACAGTAGGTTACGGTTTTGTGCGGTTTTTGACTTGTTTTTGTTCATGCAGGTGGTAAAATGGCCATGACGCCGCCGCTAGTCAAAATTCCATCAGTGTTAACGGCTATGAGATACCCATTTCTCATTGTTTTCGGTATTCCATGGTGATGTAGAATTCCGTATTCCATGGTGTCGTTCTTTGCAGAATTTTCTCCTTGTGAGTTTGTCAGCCACCATGAGTGCAAGTAGAAGCTATCCGGAGTTACAACACATCCCGAGCCATATTCTGCACAAATTACTTTTCGCCTAGCATTATGCGATGAATAAAACTTGATATTTTGTGCCATTCGTAGCTAGATATCTGTTTTATGACAAATGGCATTTTGCAGTAAGCGCGGCACAGGTGGGGGCGGAGGTCACCTTTTTTTCACTTGGCGTGTTCCATTTCACGCAAAAAAGAAAGAACCACCTATTACAAATTCGTTATGTAGAGGTTAAACTAGCAATATTTTTCTAATCAGTACGAAACTAGAATTGTGAGTTTAAATGCTCACCATACTTGATGGGCGGCTGCCCACTGGCCATGAGTCGATCGCACAACTGGATTATCTCTGGCATGCTGATGATGGGCTTGGAATGGTACCGTTCGTAGGACAGGAGCACCAAGAAATAGAATATCTGTGGCACGAGGACCTCGGCATTCCTGTAACAATGGGACATTACTGAAAGCAATGCTGCCAGCACATGGAATATGCACAATAAACTGTCAAGTTGCTGTTATGTTACACGTACAGGGTGGGTGCAGGACGCTATACTTTTGCCTCCATCCATCGGTATAGCGCATAGGAAATATACATGAAGACGAAAGTTTGCGTGGCCGTATTTATTTCGTTACGCAGCGGCTGGCAACCACGATTTTTTTGTAGGCTTCTCTGGCATAAATTATTCACTGTGTGGCAGCAGAAGTCTGTCTGTCAAGTGGATGGGGACCTTTTATAGCACCCACTCTGTATATCGTACACGTATCTCATAACAAGGGATCGTAGGAGTCAGTTTGGCGTGGAAATACATGTAGAAACTTTATTTTTCCCTTCTGAGACATACCAATTTTTGTTTCTGCTTGCAGACGAAATTCATAATTCCTTCGTCCGGCAGATCATAGGAGCCAACCGTAATGTCATGAGAGAACAAAAGCATATTCTTTGAAAATGCACCCTTTTTCTATAGAAGAGTAGCTTCATTTCTAATTGACAAATGGGCGCCCGTCACAGTCTTCGATTCTCGTATAAAATTGCATCTTACGTAGCGCACAGATAGGAGCCAAGCAACCCAAACACAAACTCCATCAGATATCCAATTGACTCAAGTGGTGTCACCGGCTTATTTTTTTCAACTTGCTGTGCTGTAACATTGAAACAGACTTTGTGCTCCAAGCAAAAGTTTTTTTTGTTCAAGATAGTACGCTTACCTCTAATGAATTAAACATAGACTAATGCCAAAAACCTTGAAAATGCTATTTTGTGCATTTTCAATACAACTTTGCAGCAATATTACGTGGTCCTCTATGGTCATTTCAATGCGATTTATTGCAAAAGAAAGAGTTTTTCTTCTTCTTTAGTTTAATAGAAAATGCGTTCTGTTATCTTCAATAGTTTCCTTGCACCAGCTTAGAAAGTGTATGTTGGGTACGCAAAATTATCAGATTTTACAGACGTTTTCAGTTTCATCATAAATTTATTCATATTTCGTGCAAACAGAGTTGAAACTACAAAATAAAATGCTCGCTTATTCTATTCCTTCAGACCCTACAATTATTTAAATGCACGTGCATACTTGGTGTTAATGGCAATATGGTAAGATATATGTGGTTTAATAAATTACATTTGTAGTGGATGAGACTCTTGGCCGATTTCACGTCAGACCAGGCAGGCATCAACTTCCTGGATTTTCATTTTTTTTTTTTTAATATTTAGAAGCTCATCATATGTGATGATAAACAGCGGCAAAACGAATGATTTCTACCAAATAGTTTCTATGAAAAAAAAAAAGAAGAGAAAATCCGGCCCTGAATTAGAGTGTTTCAGTTTTGCCACTTGTGCAGGCGTATGTTTTAAAAGATATTCTTCCAAATTTTTTTATGCTTTAGTACTATACACCCAGGCCAGCAGGCAAAGTGTAAGTTTTAGCACGCAGGCGTAATGCTCTGTGATATAAAAAATGGCGAACATGCTCCAGCGCGCAATCTTGTTCCAACCAATTCAACCATCGTACCAACCATCAATTCTCTGGCTGTAGATGTCGCTCGCTCTTGTACTTGGCATCAATGTACTCAGATTTTGATGCTCTTTCATTTGGTATATCTCTCATGCCTGTACTTTCTGCAGGTGTCTGCTGAAACAGGCAAGAAGTTGGGTATCTTTTGAAAAAACAACAAATTTGTGCCCCCTTTTGATTTTATTTATATTTTGCCAGGACATGGCCCAATGTTAGAACTTTACTTTGCTGCAAAAAAAATCTGCTTCAAAAGGTGCACACTGGCGTTGAGCGCATCAAAATGCAGCCCTACTCCGCATGCGTGGTGAAACAGAGATGGTGGCTGTCTCTCTACATCAGGTCCCGGAAGAAATGGTCCCTGGTGGCGTGGGCGGAAATAATGGTCCCGCAAGGTTCTGTGCGCCCAAAAATACAAAAGTGTGGTTGTGGACAGCCAATGAAATGAATCATAGCTGAGCTTACATGGCAAATTTTTGAGTTGAGTTTGTAAAAACTGCCATAACAAAACTCAAGTTAGATAACATTCACATGAGGAGGTGGCAAAAACCTAGTAAAAACAAATGGCGTAACTTTTTTAAATTCAATGACACGTTTTCTGGGTCATCCTGTATATCTAGGGCCTGACTTTTTATAAAGGGTTTGTATACAGGGTTTAACCCGATATTTATCCCAAAACTGTTCGGGTTCAAAGTCATATACTAACACACTACTACTTTGGAAACTGTGTTGTAAATGCATAAATATGCTGATACAAGCTGTCAAAACAGAGACCCTGCTGCCTCTTACATGCATGGACTAATTATTGATGCTCTATCTACTGGTGTGTCATGTGTATTATGCGGAGTAAACCAAAGACACCTGATTCAATCCAATTCTGCCAGAACTGTGCTGAATCAGGTTCAGTTCAACCCGATTACACTCCAATTATTGAAGCAAAATATAACCCGAAAAAGTCTGACATAAATATACAGAGCTCAGGCACAACGCCACGTAACTAGGTTACCTTTTACGTGTAGCTCCGCCGCTGCAATATTGTAGTGAAACAAACAAAGAATGCAAAGAACTCAGGGAAAAGAGGTGCTGACGCCAGGAATCGAACCTGCACCTCTTTTCCCTGAGGCTTACTTGTCTCTGTCGTCCCTAACTGTTGGTCTGCCTCGGCCAAATCTCGTTGTTTACAAAGGTGTGTTCGTGACAAAAGCAACTTAACTCCAGCTTTGACCTGCAACTATTGTACTCCACACAGGTGCAGACCATGTAGAAAATGATTACTTGAGAGTTGTTGACAGTATTTGGACACACTCTCATCGTGCCACTCATGACCATCAACCTTTCCTTTTGGCTAAAAGACCAAATTTTGTCTAGACTACTAGACTCTAGGCAACGAAGCAGCCATGGAGTCCCAGACATTGTTCACGTTCATATGCCCAGATCTCAATTAGTCCGAGTTGAGCCCAGCAAATAACATCATTTCATATGTACACAAAAAACACATATACGTACAGGGTGTCTCACGTAACGTGTGAGAAAATTATATTTAAAAATCTACACGTCGGGAAAATTATGGGGTCAACGGTATTCGCTTTCAGAGAGTTTTTGACATCGTGTCAGAACACTCTTATAAATTTTTCAACGCGGGAAATTTAATTTTCCTAATTAAAGTCCGGAAATTGCCTAGTCAACCTAACATTTTTTCGACAGATTCTGGAAGCATGGGTTGGGTTTATCCCATCACAGAAAAATTCACTTCGTAGTACAAAAGTACGAAGCGGAAAAAAAATTGGGAAAATATCCAATTTCGGGCCTCGCAAATTGCCGCTGGCCTCTCCCATCCCGCAAGAGCGCTCTGGGAAGTGACACATAAAAAACAGTCGCCTCGCCCCTTCGCTATCGGCCCTGATATCATGCAGGTTGGCGAGCCGTATCACTAAAGCAAACGATGAAAAAAAGCCAAGAGTAGAACAACAAAAGAAGATAAACACAATCACAAAGTGAACCTGTCGCTGAAAACATGAGGGTGTTGAGAGGGGAATTAAAGGGGCGAGACGACTGTTTTTTATGCATCGCTTCCCGGAGCGCTCTGACGGGATGCGAAAGGCGAGCAGCATTTTGCGCGGCCCGCAACAGGATATTTTCCCATTTTTTTCCACACCTTACTTTTGTACCACGAAATGAATTTTTCCGTGGTGGGCTTAGCCCGACATGTGCTTCCCGAATCTATCGAAAAAATGTTAGGTTGACTAGGCAATTTCCGGACTTTAATTCGGAAAATTAAATTTCCCGTGGCGAAAAATTCATAAGAGTGTTCTCACACGATGGCAAAAACTCTCTGAAGGCGAGTACCGTTGACCCCATAATTTTCCGTCGTGTAGATTTTTTAATATAATTTTTTGACACGTTACGTGAGACACCCTGTAGATGTACTGTAGTCCACATGTAGCTCCCGACTTCAACTCAAACACCCATTTTTGACTACTCAACCCCAAAAAGGTTGCGAAAAATATGAAAAATTTAGGTGGCAATTATTGATGGCAATGCTAGTTGTTTCTAGTTGTTGATCCTCATTTCTCCTTGTCCTACAAAGGCTCATGTAACCGCAAAACCCGATTCCTTTGAAGCAAGTACAGTGCAGAGAAAATTGTGCTGCAAAGTTTAAAAAGTTGAAAATGCACAATAGTTTTTGAGAAAGAGGGAAAACACTCACGTTATTTGCCCTTCCTCAATGAATTCAAATTGTTTGATTACAAAGCCAATGAAGACCTGATCCGAGTCGAGGAGGCAGTAGTTGACACGAAGATGAACAAGCTGTGCAAGAAGGTCCAGTACTGCCGCCTGGAGACTAGCACTGCTAGACACGGTGTAAAGTTTAAGGGCCTGAAAATATACCACAGGAGCTCTTGTATTAAGCATCTCCAAATTGGCTTCCTATAGTATTCTTACTATTTCAGCCACAATAACTGCAAAGCACATTGTGTGGTGACATGCCAGTCCTTCTTGTGTCATCTTCTCTGGGAGATAATTTCTTGTACCACTAGTGGGGCTTTACTGTGGCGCATACGTGGGCAAAATGTCTCGCAGGTATCACAAAGCCAACGTATAATACGCAATGTATAACGCTTGTGATGCACACAAGCTGCTCAAGAGGCCCAACGTGCAGCAATCGCCATGACACATCTCCGATGTAGCTAGCATGCGCTATCAATGCATCAAGCCCTCATTGAGAGCCCTTCAAGTTGGAATTAACGGGACTGTATTCAAATGCCCTTCTGGCCGACTCACGTTCTCCAATTCTAGAGGCCTTGGCTTGCTCCCTTAATATGTTAGTCATGCTTCCTGGACGTCAAAAGAACTCCCCACCTATACCTAGCACACACTTTACTGCTTAGGAATGCCTTTCCAAGGTACAGTCGCCGTCCGATCTTTCCGTCCGACTCAGCGTGGATCGCGCAAAAGTTGTAAATAATCGAGCAGTCCGAAAAAGCAAATGCCGCTTCAAAACAAACATTTTCGGGAGCAACGTTTTGTCATTGTTGACTGACAGAGGCACCGCAGTCATCAAGTCCGCTTCGCCTAACGCATGCGTGCTTTACGGCGCTATCGCGCGGCTCGCAGGCGGTACTGGGTCTTTTGAATCAAGCCGTTGGCCAAAAACCAAGATGCAGAAGCGTTACGACAGACCTCTTCTACTCAGAGGAAAGAAAATGAACAATCGTTGCCTTTTTTTTCCTCAATATTTTAGTTGGTTGATTTCTTTCAATACGAATTTCGGATGATAC
This sequence comes from Ornithodoros turicata, assembly GCF_037126465.1. Lineage (NCBI taxonomy): Eukaryota > Metazoa > Arthropoda > Arachnida > Ixodida > Argasidae > Ornithodoros > Ornithodoros turicata. Next base: position 859,559 of record NC_088201.1, read on the forward strand.
CAATATTTTCCGTCACTCCAAGAGAGAAATAAGCTGACTGGGCACTGGGGAGTCCGAAATATCGAGTGACGGGGCTGCACGGCGTCCGAAATTTTGTACGTTTTTATGCATCAACACTATGGGACCCGCGACCGTCGGTGACTGTACTACCTTCAAGTGGCATCAACTGGTCTAAAGTCATCTTTCAGAAACTCATCTTACCTGAAGGACGACTGGTTCAAAGAGCCGTATATGTGCAGCTAGAACAGCTTTACCACTCTTGCTTCCACAGCCAGGTTTCAGCAAGCCAGACAATTTTTTTTCACAACCCCTCCTTGCCCAAGTGATCCAGCTGTAGTTGAGGAGAAGATCTCGAGTTAAAGACTCTAGCAGAATTAGTGAGCAACACAGTTTCACATGGTGCAGCAAATATTTAATATAGAGGTTGATTCACCTGCCAAGCATAGTAGGATCAGCTGTTAACAGTGGAGGCCTGGAAGCATAGCTGGCTAACAGCTTGGTGAGTGAGGTATATGGATAGGAACAGCAATTGTAGTAAAGTCCCGTGGATGCACTGGAGGACACCACATCATTCACGCTGGTGGCTTCCCACAAGCTCGCCAGGTTGGTGCCAAACAATGCTTTTAACAACTGAAAAATGTCCTTGTGAGCTAAACCCAGCAGACCAAGACAAGACCTACATACCTGCCTTACACATTGCACTGTAGCCTGTGGCTCCACTCCAATAGAAAGTTTTAGGAAACTGAGAAGTTCTTCAACACAACGATTCACATCCTGCAACTGTGCCACTTCCAAAATCTGGCCAACTGTCTCCAAGGCTGCTTTCAGAAGACCAGAAAACTTTTCACAGCTGCTTGAGTCGAGAGACACCTGCCACAATGACGCGCATGTCAAAAGGGCATCTCTAATTGGGCCTCAATAAGGAGGTTAAATTGAATACAAAATCGTCCTTTACGTCCGTTTTGGAATTTGTTGGAGAACCACTTATGGTGTTGATGGAAAAGGAAGAGATAGGCAGGAAGGAGATGTGGTTCATGCAGACAGCAGACATAACAAGAACATTCTGGGTATTCAGTTTCGGGCATTACCAGAGAACAGCTGTACCTATGTTTGTATCAGGGTTGGGCATAAATACATTTTTTTGAGTATTTAAATATAGATCAAAGAGTGATATTAAACGGTAGGAGCATATATAAAGCAGCATAAGAGCATTAAACATAAATACTTTTCGATATAAGTATTTACATACCGCAACTAAGGAAATACGAGAAACTGGAGAATAAAAACTGGAGAAAGAAGTTACTTTTGGTACATAGTTGGGTTACCTCATCTGAAGCCATAAACCTCTGCCCAACTGGAAAAGTCCTTCATAGTACTGTTATCAAGTAGCTCGAAAACTTTGATACCATGTCAATAGAGAGCGATTCAATATTTTTCAGTAGGGCTTTGGGCCTACTGAGGGTACAGGAATCATTACTCACCTTGTAAGTGGAATGTGCTGCTCTTAGCACATCGTGAAGCCTCAGGTAGTGAGGTAAAGATGCAAAGTTGCTTATCTGAGATTTACTCTGAGATGGCCTCTCGGTATCTGCGGAAAAATGGTTTTTAACTTTCTCTCTATTAATTGGTCCATTTGAGAACAACATTTTCTTAAGAGACTCGAAAGGAGCCTTTATACAGTCGACGACAGATTTTTCCCGACTTGAGGGAGCCACAAAATCAGTCCCAATTATCGAGCAGTCCAAATTTTTAGACAAGGGCTTAAATATGCAATGTTTAAACAAACTTAATTGAGCATTCGCTTGGTTTGGAGCATTGGTTTGAAATAACTGTAGACACGAATTTCCTTCCCCGCACAGACGTGGGATAATGCATCATGGCGAATTTCTGCTAGTGTACCTTGCCACGACACACTTCCGTGTGCTGAAGATCACCGCGGTTGACGGGGGCATAACTGCAACCTCTTTGTCGCCTGACCTTTCCGGCACCAGATCAAGAACCTGATCGACTATGCACGCACGCATGCGCTTCCCTCGGTGGCACTGTCCGAAACATTGAGTCCCGAAACTCACTGTAAATGAGTCTGTTTTGGCTCTTGGGAGACGAAAGCCATGCTCCGAGCCAAATGTGTACGAAAAACCGGGCAGTCTGTCTAAAATACGGTCCCAATTATTGCGAGCGGAAATACATTGGCTCTATGGGGATGGTGCCAACAGTTTTGGCCCCAAAATTGCAAAGTCCAAATTTTTAGATTATGTTATATCGGTCGGCGACTGTAATTCTATGCTTTAGGCACCTGTATAACCTTCGACAAATCCACTGCAGTGTATGTGCTTCAATTTGACAACATATTTGTGTGCATTTGAGGGAGCAACTTTGGCCATGGTAATATGTTGTGAGAGAATACCTGGAGCCATCTTTGTTGGAGCAGCTTTCACAGTGGAAGACAGAGTGTCATCCCGTCCTTTATTGCGGCGACGAATGGGACTCCCCACAGACCCTCGAGAAGGGGTACCCTGCTCATCCAGAGTGTGAGCAAACACATTTAGTAGTCTGCCAAAGAGCAAAAGTCATGTCCCTTAGCTTATCCCCGTATTATCCGTTGCTACCATCTGCAACTGATTATCTGGAAAAAAGTAGCGTTATTCTGACCCGCCCATACGGAAACGTGTCCATTTGCTGAGCTTTGCATTGTACTCGAAGAACGTCACCCTTCATTACTCTGGCAAGATAAGGAAGAATCACAGGTGAAACTCTCAAGGAAGCTTGTTTATGCTTGGCTTGTTAGTAATAACATGGTAAAATTCGGTTTAAAGAACCCCCATTAGGCAAGCAAACTCCTAGTTTCATTCCCTGCACTGATTCTCTTATGTGGAACAAGATTCTAAGATTCTGTGGAACAAAAGAAGGCCAAACACTTTTAATTGGAATATTCCACCTTATGAACCTCTCGAAGACTTTGCATTTTGGACACAACTCTGCAATCATGTCTCACTGTTTGCACTTGAAACACAAATGTTTCATCAACAATACAGTATAGCTGACCTTTGAACATGATCAAGTTAAGCAAAAGCATCAAGTATACTTGTAGGAAGCAGAGATTTTCTCTCCAATGAGAAGAAACATTTCCTTGGAGGTAAAAAGGACTGAGTAAAGAAGGCAACACATACCGCATGGTGTGCTGAAACAACTTATCGAGCAGTGGTACAAGATTACGGTCTTTAACGCAAGGCCACGCTTCTTCTTGGCCTGGATCTCCTTCCTTAGGTTGGATGCACTTAAAACAGGCACCTGCATACCCCATTGAGACATTGCTTTCAAATGGTGAAAACACTAGTAGATTACATTTCAAAATGTGCGCACCCAGATACTTGAAAAAAAATTGCTCATTTGAGGAAATTTTGTGACTGCACATGCTTGTGCTGATGTTGATATACTGTGACTGTTCTTTCTCGAAAAATTTCCTAACCTGCTACAAGATGACCAGAGAGCACCAGCAGGTGCTGATGAGCATGAATATCCAGAGCCAGAGGTGATGCTGTTAGAAGAGCCACTAGGAAGGCCAACAGTCCTCCAGCACTTTCCAGTGGAGTGGCTACACCACCTGCACTGCTCACAATTCATTTCATTCTTACTGTAGCAGAGGCTCAGACACAACAATGTTTCCAAACATGTTATCAATGACTTTGGTCACATATCTTTGCAAGCACAATACGTACGGTTACATGTGTTGTTTTCAAACAGAGAACACATTAAAGAGTGTCGTAACCCTGTCGTCTAATTTTGCAGCTTATTTGCGTATCAACGTAACTGAAGCATTGGCGCGCATGAATGCTCAGCTGCAATGGCTTATTCGACGGAACGGAATCATTGGTGCACGAGTGCTACGTCTGGAATGAGCAACATGGTGCGTGAAAATATTGTAGTAGAAGCACACAAAAGTATGCTGTGCAGAGCATAAACGTAATGCTCGTAAAAGTAAACTTGTATGCATATTACGAGTGAAGCGTGAAAATTTGAGATGCACGAACAAATGTTTATTCGCAAATTAGTAGAAAAATTTTCAATAGCGCAAATGCCACTGCAACCAAATACTGTTTGGGTGCACCACCAAATGCGTGTGAAATGCGATAGCATAGCAGCAGACGAAGGACGGTGCTTGTGTTGTGACAAAGCAGCTGTGGCGCAACGTCCAAGCGTAGACAGCAGGAAGTAGACAAACATTTGTCTGCCGGAAAACCCACCCACAGAGCCATGCTGCTGGTGTACATGATTTGTGTGGGACGCAACGGCACCATAACACGGGTGCCGTGACGTGCGTTCACTTCCCGTGTACTCTTTGGAGCGCAACATCTTGCCAACAGTATGGCTTTATGGCTCTTTTTTGGCCAACGCACCTCCCGCTGTGACGGTGGCACATCTGCAAGCTCTGTACTAGCGCGAATGCTCTGCAGTGTCCTTACCGCCAGACGAGGAGGACGGCGCAACGAGTGAGTGAGCTTCTCTGCTGATGCGGCGCAATGTACGAGGGGGAGCTTCGCAAGTGTGTTGCAGAAATGCTATTGCCTTATTGCCTCATTGTGCAATGTATTGGTTCTCACACAACAGATGTCGTGCCAAACATCACCTCTTTTGCCAACCCCGCGTGGCCCAAATGCTGTGCATCATGACATCATCATACAGTGCTCCAATGCACTTAATTGGAGCATGCTTTTTCACGTGCGCACCATTCCTCGAGTGAAAATTGCCGACTGCCGATCGTCGGCCAGTGGTGGGTTTTTGGTCAGCAAACCACTTTGTCGGCCACAGCACCTTGGACCAACGTAGGTCTAATGTTGCTCACGGTGCTGGTTGGCAAACAGCGTTGGGCCGAGAAGTTGTGTGCACAAGTCACAGGCGTGCTATCGAGAGGTCGGCATAATTAGGCCGGGCCAATGTCGGCCCTGCACTGCAAACCAACTCGAAAACAACGCGACTGCTACTCAAAACAAAAAATGCAAGAAAAGGTGCTGCTTTATGGTTCTCAGAATTCAACGTATCCGAATTAATTCTTTCCTCTTGCAAAATTATTTTGAGACAAGATGAAGATTAACTTCCGATGACCTTTGGTAGCTTCAGTTGGTAGCGTGCTGGCTTGCTGAGCTCAAGATCGTGGGTTTGATCCAGGTTGAGGGCTGTAGCAATGTGAGCCTTTGCTTCAAACACCCTACCCTCTGGCACGTACCGGATGGAGCTACACAAGTGTCAGCTAACCCACCTTACTTATGAATCTACTTCCAGTTATTAGCAATAATGAATCAGTTTCGTGAGAGTCAAAGCGTGTTTTTGTTTGTTCTCGTGTAGCAATTTTATGCCTCTATGACTGATGTTGAGGTAATGCAATAGTAGCTGCATGGTACCATACTGCAATGGGATCAGAGTACTGCATAACCATGGGCCCTGCTCCTTATTACAGCTGGTCCATAGCTGGCCCATCGTTGCTGTTAATCCATGAGCCGCTGTCTAGCCTACTAATGGCCAGCCACTGCCCGGACTTGGTTCTACACTCTCCTGGTGTTAGCCCAATGTCTTATAGGTTGGCCCGCTACATTAGTCCAATATTGGCAGTATTAAGTCGCACCGTGTAAAGCCAACGCTATACCCCAAGCTTGGCCCAACTTTTTTTTGCAAGCACGTCCCAACGACTTTTAGGTCAGAAGCATACGTCTGCCCGGCATTTTGCCAATGTTGTTTTTCCCCTTAGGTTGCAACAAAGCAATCTCAAATACAGCACTGTTTGTTGTCCGCAAAAATGATTGCAGATTAAGTGCATCAAATGAAAAAAAAAAGAAAGAAAAAATATGATGGCTGTGTTTGGGGTCACAGCCATTGAGATCTGATGTACAACTATGTCATTTTGACTCGTTTTGTATCGCCAATGCCCTTGCGTTAAGTAACACCCGTGTATAACGATGCTGTCAGTTGCAGTCGTTATAGGAGGGATATTGCTGTAGAATTCAATAGCTGAGGGACTATCAGCGCCTTGCTACAGAACTCGCGCCATGCACATTATCCTCGAATGACGCGAAAGAGACTAACTACGAAAAAGGCTGGGAAAACCAATATTTCATTTGAAACAGCATTGTAGTTTTGACTACTTCTGGTACGTAGTGTCTGAACTACACAGCATCACGCTTAAGTGCATCCAGTTGCATAATGTACTACGTCAAGGGACCGCATTTCATAATGTAGCCTTTAAAACATTGCACAAAATTTGGCAGAACATTTAATGGCATAAGAAGCAATTTTGCCTCAGGTTATTGAACCTTGCAAACAATGATGCCACTGCGTTTCAGTCCGTGTGATACTGAGCCAGGTTTCATTGTCAATGTCTCTATCCCCAGGAACCAGTTCATGACGGTCGTCGCCACACCATGCTGCATTCAAAATCTGTGCAGCTGTTACTTTAGAATCAGGGACTTGGTCTTCCCCTTGCTGCTGTGCATGTTGAAGAGCATGCATGCGGTCGACGACTCATAGACGTGTGCTTCCGTATTCTCTTGCTTTTTGCACCGCCAGCTCCGTGGTTTCTATTCAATACTCAGAATCATTGAAAGGCCGTACTTCTTGTCGATGAATATCTCCTTCGTTCTACGACGATGCTCACCGACGATTGCGAGTTTGATGTACAGGGCGGATTACCTTTACGTTTTTTCAGTGAAGACGCCATTGTTAAATCGTAGCCAATACACGAAACTGGAGTGATGTGAAGAACCAGAAAAACAAAGCGCCAAACCTAGCGTAAAAAGAGGGTCACATGGCGCTCCCATTCCCATGGTGTTGTAGCATTCTCAGAAGAGGGCAATGCACCAGCGGCAGTGCGTCCGACATCACTATATGAGTATCGCTTATGTACATACTCGGAACAGCGTGTTCTATCGTTATACTTGGGTCCTTCCTCCGTAGAAACGATGCATACAGCAAGCTATTGTCAAGACACGGTGTGCGTGTCATGTTGGGACAATGTCCTCAATTGCACTATTGCCCATCCCATACGTACATGGCATGAAGAGATGAGTCCAAGACACAACCCCAGGCAAAGCTGTAGATTGTTGCCGGGTAATCCACAATTAGACAGGCTAGGGCCTGACAGCAACCGTGCTGTTGGAGAAGGCATTCGTAACTCGTTTCATTTCTCGTGTACAAACTTACCTGCTCATATCGGTTAGCAGACACATGCAGCTTGCTCCAGAGTCGCGCAATGACCCGCGATAGAGATCCCTCCATGTAGGGTGAATACTCTCGTGGCAATTTACAGTTGAAGGGCTTCACCAAGCCATGGACTTGCGGGTGAGCAGAGGTGTTCTCGTGAAAGAGCCAACCCAAGAGTTGCATCGTTTCAGCCTCTGCTTCAGCGGCGACTACTGTTTCGTCCACTCCATCTTTTGCAAAATACAGCTGGGGGACGCACCTGCAATAGGTAATTTATTGCCATAATTACCCAGCCGTGGGGAAACGGAAGATAGAAAATAAAATTCCAATTAAATTCCAATAGAATAAGTACGTTATTACATTAGTAGTATTCCCTAGCCATTTTCAGGGAAATATAGGCAACAACTTTGTCATTGTCCCTTTGTGTGTGGGAATCCCAAAGAAGCACATGTCTCAGGCAATGGTGACTGACGATCCTCAATTCCCCCTAAAGAATCTACGCAGTGACAGTTATAAAGATGAGAATTGGATTCCTCTATCTTTTCAGTTGGTTTACACTGGGAAAGTTTTCGGGTGTGTTGCCTATTTCGGGACAAAAATGTAGCAAAAATTATTTCCGTTTGTCAGTGGTCAGACAGAAACGGGCATGATAACAAAGCGGAAGAAATGCAGCCTCAACTCTTGCAGATACCAATTTATGTAGACTTGTTTTCCTCACGTAATTCCCCCTCTATAGTGTTGTAGAGTTGTACAGTCTCATTTCTCCAGCAAATTCCACCATTTGAAGCGACATCAACACCTGGAGGCACAGATACGAAATCTACGAAAAGGCGTGCAAGTACGACGTAGAGTCAGACAAAACTCGTATTGCGTTCTTTCTTCATGTGGGCGGAAAAGAGGTCCTACAACGTCCTAAAACGTCCTACAGAGCAAGGTTTAATTAAAACACAGAAACCTCGTCAATGACAGCTGTTACATAGTAGTGTAGGCACTCGATTCCTGCAAACTTTTGCTAATTGCTTAGAGCTGAGCCACGCTGTTGCGCTGCTCGAAGAATGTCAGTGCGGACGCAAAGTGTCAATGTCGGAGCCTTGTTTCTCACTGGCATCATCGGCACCGTCTTGCTGCACATCATCGGAGGCAACAGCAGCAATCACACCGTCATCAGTCATAGCTGCGCACGCGTCATCATCCTTATCAACGTCAACGTAGTCAGAAGCCGCAGCATCATGTACGGCAGTCGCAGTGAGCCTCTGCATCAGGGATCGCAGCTCAGCTAGGGGAATGTCTTCATCAGCCAACGGGCCGTAAGCAGCAGACCCTCGGCTTGGAGTTTTCCCCTCTAGAACCGGACAGTTGCTCGAGATATTTCCAAATGACTCGACTGGTCAACATGACCCAACGCACACAAATAGAAAAGGGGGTCATCGTGCACAGTTGTCTCCCCTATGGAGGAATGTAGGTCCCTGACGTGTGACGGGAATAACCCCAACACAGGGAAAAGGGTGACGAAGCGGGGTCAGCGTCTCCTCTTACTCACGGTAGTCCGGATAACTGAAGCTGGATTACAAGAATTTTCAACTTTCGTTCCCTGGAATTCTTGTCCGAGTCCGGAAGCTGAACTCCGGATAAACGAGAACAAAATACATGGAGGAAAATCCGTTCCCGTGCCTTTTGTCCGGATACTGCGGGATCCGGATAAATGAAGTCCGGATAAATGAAGTCCGGATAAACGGGGGTCGGCTGTATTTTCTCGCTTTCTCTCCGGTTCCTTCATGGCTTTTTTCCCCATAAATGTGATATTCAATCAATGGCAGTATTTTATTCAGGAAGTAAGAACCGCTGCCATTGAAATGAAGCTGAACCATTGTGCGCCCATAGGAAGTAAGATGCAAAGCGTTCGAATAGACCTCTACCAGAGAAACGTCATCATGACATTGGTAGACAGACTGAAACCGGAAGAAGAGGTCTGGGTTTCACGAACGGGCACTTGTTCGCTGCCTCCCATTGAAAGAAAAGCAGGACCGAGGGTCGCGTCCCTTTAAGGGACCATATCGCAATCCCCTCCAGACCGTTACCTTCGTGCGCGACCTTCACCTCTAACTTCGAGCGTAGTTCAATTCAACCAAATTTGTGGCGCTGTCGAACACTATGACGTCATTCGTTTTCAAACAGGGAGAGGTCTATTGTTGGACATAAACGAAAACGATCTAAGCGTGTTGCACTCCTCCGCGGCCAACTCAAGGTCTAACTCAACTGCTCGCGCGCGCTGCACCTGCGTAATGCTATTTTGTGTGCTAAGTAGCTTGGAAGTAACTCGTTCTTTTTTTAAGTAACTCAGTAACTGCGAGTTACATTTCAGGCTGAATAACTTTGTTATTAACTTAGTTACATTTTGCACACGGTAACTTAACTTGTAACGAGTTCTTTTTGACGGGTAACTTCTCAATCTATGGTTTTGAGCTTTTTACCTTTTTACCCCCCTCGCAACAATAAACCGAGAAGCTGTGTGACATCGCTCTGGCGGGAAACAGCGACCAGAACCCCAGAACACGTGGAGGGAACATAGCAGGACAACTTGTGGCTACATTATGCGTCACCATTCTGAAAGTTGGCTTCACCTAACGCCTGCTTGCTTTAGCAGAAGCTCGCTTTAGATCACTGTCGCGCGACTCGCGGGTGAAAAGCACGTGCTAAGTCTTTTGAATCATCTCGCGTGTTTGGGCAGCATTCGCCAAAAACGGAGACACAAAAGCGTTACAACCGACCTCTTTCATTGACAGCAACGAAAAATGAACAGTCACTGTCTATTTTTCTTGCCTCAATGTTTATTTTGGTTTAATTCGTTTGATACGAATTTCGGATGATACGAATTTTTTCCGCGACCCCGTGAGATTCGTATCATCGAGATTCTACTGTATTATGATTCACTTTTCCGACGGTTTACCGAGAACGACAAGTTGAAGGATGGCAAGGATTTTGTGCAGATATCGGATTTTACCAAAATTAATTAATTAATAATTTTGCGATCGCGGTGTTCACAGACGTCTGCAACAGGAAACACTGGAGGCCACCCGGTATCACGTGATATTCAAGTACAACGTAACGCATTTGAGACAGGTTACCAATTACTATAACGGCAACTCTTGATCAGTTGGATTTAAACTGTGCAATGAACACCATCTATTGGGCTTTGTCTTTCTCGTGTCTTGGTGTCGTCTGCTCCTCTGACATTACCCCAGTGTGAGTAGAGTGAGCAGAAGATGAAAGCTGTCATTTCTACGGAGGTCTATACTTTATGCTCTAGCATTCTGGGATGCACATTGTAGCTGGCCACGACCCGCCAGCTGACCTGCCAGCCTAGTTGTTCTAAATAGATGGTGAGTGAGTCGCGCAGCAATCTCAAATTGGATCGCTAAAAAAAAATGCACAGAGCTTCTATAGGACCAATGACGCCTGCGTTCTGTCCCGTCGTTGACTTTTCCTCGTATGATGGCATATACTTGATGCCACGTCACTTGGTATATCAAATGTTGCAAATTCCACCCTGCATTAGTAGGGTAAGCAGCAAAATCTTTAATCCAACAATATCTTAAGTTTAGAGATGCTCACTTGACAAGTTGTGTCGCAGCTGCCATCCGCACCCGGCTGTCTTCGTCTCCGAGGAGGTCCACAAGGATTTCAAAGACTAGTATTTCTTGGTAAGTCGCTGCACGAGGATGCACTGTTTGAATGACCTTTCGTGAGATGTGGCTAATATGCTCCAAAGAACGAAACGGCAGTTCACCAATCATCTCGGCCATTTCCACCTGTAGATACAGGCGCTAAATGAAGCACCGCTCCAGTATGACATGAAACACACCTTGAGCAACCAATACGAGCTGTCCTTTGAGTCTATACATGCTTGGAGCAGTAAAGGTACGAGCGTTGCGTGACAGGAACGGAGCATGCTCGTGAGGCATAGACGGACAGCCTGGATGCCCGTGCGGCTGGCCACCGAAGATGAGCTACGGACCACACCTTCTATGTGAGCCACAAGGTCAGCCAGCTTGGGAACATCTACACCAGAGGGAGACACTTAGGAAAACTTTTATTCTGAGATAGGTAAGATGCCTAACCTACCGGGCCTAGGTGACTGCTTTCGTGCCCAGTAGTTCCAGCTGGGGCTGGCCAGCTTCAGGGTATACCCCAAGTAGTGGCCAATCATTAATGCTGTCTGCCCACATAACAGAGGATCAGAGTGGTTGATCAACTCCAGCACATCCCACAGCTTTTGTACACCATCTGATTCAAAAAGAGGGATGGATAAAATCCCACTTTAGAGATATCAACTCAAGTATACCAAAACCATAGCGATCTCATCACATGGCCCCCCTGTCGAGCCACATGATGCCCCATAAACCACTTGTTGCAGGAAACCCTTAACATCGCACATTCAAATCTGTCTGCAATGCTCTATTTTCCTATGTTTTTAGCACTGGCCCACAAGCCCAGTCTGATATGAGTCTGGAATGCAGTGCTGCCACAAGTGGGTACACTGCTCCTTTAGAACTAAATGATATTGTGACCCACATTCTTTCATAGAGAAACCCTTTCATTTCCAAATTCTCATCAATCCACCCAGTATGGTTGAAACCAACTGCATGCAACCAATGCTCAAGCATTTAAGCAATTCTATTGTTGTACTGGTGTGAGACTGCATATATATACTGCACCTTGGTCAGGCACCTGGTGAACATGCAGGTCAAGAAAAAGTGCTGGTGGGTAAAGGAGCAGACATCGGGTGAGGCAGCCCACGGCGAGGACCTTGAGACTGACACGGACGTTGCGGTCGGGGATCAGGACCCCAGGGGTGCCAGTCAGCAGAAACGATGATGCAAGAAGCCGAGCACAGTACTTTATTGGGATGTCCGCATCAACGTACGAACCCGTGTTGCCAAACTGAAAAGCAACAACCATTGTCGAGACATAAATGCGATACACTTTCGTATGGTTATAAAAATCATTCCGCTATTTTGCAGCACAATACAGTAAAGCCTCCAAAGTCTGCCACCTCCCTACCTCGGAAAAAACTCCCCATGTCGGACAAGATTTCATTGTACCGGCAGGCTCCATGTGAAACTCCAGCTCCCTATCTCGGAAGTAGGACAGGGTTTTCCCTGCTAAGTCTGACCTCAATCTCTGCCCACCTTTACACCAAAGAGACCCAAAATGAGCCCCTTCACTTTCGCCCTTTTTTTTTCCTATACTGGTCTCAAAGTTTTGTTGTTTTAGTTTTTTTTAGTCCAAAAACGGGTGTTGTCAATCTACATTGTAACTATTCTTTTTGTGATTACTTGTCTGTGGTTTGTCTAGAGCCTTTGAATGCGCACTGCACCAAGGCAATGAAAAGTGGGCTGATTCCGAGTGGGTTTAAATTATCGAGCAAGCAGCACGTTGCTCGAAAAGCTCTAAAAGTAATGCCATTGAGTGGAATCTGCATAGAATCGAATCAATCGAATAGAATCGAGGGTAGAGAAGTACCACTAATGACCAGAAATTGAAGAAGGGTCGTATTCTGTAACTCGGACACCTCCCTATGTGGGACACACTTGGGCTCCCAAGATAGGGAGGTTTTACTGCACTTGAAAGACTCTCAGTTGCCACGACATTATTCAGAATAGGACAAGAAAAATGGTGAGAAAGCATCCCCATGCATCGCATTAATTCCGCCTCAGATAATATGATCGCATTGAAAAGTTTCCACAGGCACCCATACATAAGGAAGTGTGGTTCACTCCAACATGGATGCAGTCTGCACCAGATACATCAAAACATACAAGTAAGTTGTACGTGCAAAAATGAAAATTTGCGTTGCTTATCCTTTGTTTGTTTATTGTAGTTATTCGCGCATCACAAAAAAATGTGGATATTTTCTTCGCAGGTTCGTACAAAGAGTTACGGATATGATCATCACTGTCCAAATTAAGGGTACCGCCACATGAATAAACGACCGCTTGCCGGTGAAAACGTCCCGAGTTATGAATAGATGCCCTTTACCATAAGTAGCCAGTGCGATGGTAATGCGACAACATTGAATGCTCATCTGTGGACAGTAATACCCGATCCAAATAAGTAGTACTGAGGTATTTCTTTTTTGGGAATGAGCCATTTCTGTGCCTTCTTCACTTGGGTACTGAATGTAGGTGAGAATGTGGTTTGCCTTATTAGGTAGACAGATACCCAAAATGAAAAGAAACGTAGCCGGCCACTCCCCAACATTTCATTTGGTCACCCTTTTCGAATGACGTTGCAAAGTCATGCGTCTGGCTACATACATAAACCCCCAATCATTATTACTATTACCTATCCTTGGAAGAAACATCTGATACCTAAAGCACATGTGTGGGGTCCCAGCAAGCGCAGATCAAATGATTATGTTTTTGCTGTTCCTGGTGAAGGTTGAAGCTGAGCTGGAGTGTAGAAAGAAGTGAAGGTGTCGAAGGTGTTCGAACGCAGGACACAAACTCCATGTGTCGACAAGGAAGGGAAATGGCCAGAACGAAGACAAAGAGAAGCCTTCATCTCTGCGTTGAGCATATCTTACTCATGTTGCTCGTGTTATGCTCTTAGCGTACCTGACTTGTCATACTTCAGGGTCCGAAACAGTCATTCTGAGGTAACGCAAGTTCATGGGAAATAGCATACCTATCAGGACTAGCTTCATTCCTGCCATCAGAGGGAATGCTCAAGGGTACACTGTAAATGAACCCAGGCGGTCACTTAGGACCCATCAAAACATTGATTTTCTCGCATAAGTGTCTCATCCAGTGCCGCTCTTTCTCACGCACCAATTTTATTTTTCGAGCATGTTCCAATCTCCGCCAGGACCTGTATGACCAATACGAGTCCCATACAAGATAATCATAGGAGGCACCTTGCAGTGAACACATGCAGGAGAGAGACACCCTTCCTCAAGAGAAAACCTCACCTGGGGCTTTAACAAGAAGGGTTCAGGTTATAGGAAAATAAGGAGTTTTATATAGAAATAGGAGGAGAAAAATAACAATTCAAAAGCTAATAACTGCACGCTGCCCCGACGACAAGAAACAGGAGGACCTATCTAGAACCAGTCCAGATTTTACCATTCTTTTATGTCTCTCGAGTACATCCAAAGTGTCCAAAGTCTCATTGCTTTCCAATTTTATTTCGCGTGGACTTACCACAAATTCCAGCTTGCATGCTGGTGAAGAGCAGATGGAGACTTTTTCACCATTCCATTCTTGGTCAGATTTCAGCTCCAACTTTCGTAGAGATGACGGTCGCCTGATGGGGCTGTCTAATACTTTGTGAGCAAACAAAGAGGTCAAAAGGATCATGATGCTATCTCGACTCATACGAACCTACGAGCCGGGCAGAGCTTGAAAAGTCATCGCCGTCACAGGAGATGAGGCTCACAATGTCAGGATCTTCACTGGTAGTGCCTTCATCAGTATCGAGCAGTTGTTCTGACGACCCATAACTAGGAAGGCTCCCTAAACAGTTAGTCAAAATGAATGAAGCACAAATTGGAAAAATCTTTCTCCAAGTAGAGTTTTCAAATAGTATTCGCAGCCAGCTTTGGATATTTGTAGTTTTCATATACTGTTCCAATATTACTGAAACGTGGTGAAGCACCTTTGTTGGCACACTTTCGCATCAATATTGTGGATGAGACCGAGGCAGCTGCAAAATTTGCGTATGTAGTACATATAATGTGTTGCGCAATGACGCATTTTATGCCGACCCGAAACGCTCGATTGTCATTGCATTTTGGGTGGTGGTGTCACTGGCACATCTTGCATGAATGCCAAGTGAACCGAAAGCGAAAGGGAAATCACTTCCCTCACTCACAAGGATATGGAAATATCCAATCAGCTACTTTCCAAAAATGTCAAGCACAAAGATTGGTTCCCTCCTGTGTGAAGAGAGGTCTCTGGGTATGCTAAAGTTGCAAAAGTTCCGGTTACCAACCTCTAGACGTTCTCTGTCATCAAATATAGCGGACTTTGTCAACTAATGGCTGGATGGAGCTGTCTTGGATTACACTCTGCCTTCAAGAACAGTTATCTACCTACTATCCCAAAGCGAAGGGAGAAAGTACAAAAAAGGAGCTCTATTGAAGATGGTATGGAAAGCACCTCTTTCACATCTATCAGCCACTATAAATACTGTTCACTTACATAGAGCTTCAACCAGCCGACATGTGCAAAAACTAGTTTTTTCTGCGCGGCGAAACTTTTGCCCTGTGACACCTTTCTTTTTTTTTTTTTTTTCATTTTCTTTAACTAGAATATTCCATGGGTATTCCATAGAATATTCCATGGGTATGACAGGAAACGTGCACTGAAATGCAATTTCTGACAGGATGGATGTGCTGGTGAATGCAGTCCTATACAGCATCCTATGGATAGTTGCAAAAAAATCCTGATCCTGTCCTGGGATGCACATTCAGAAGTCCAGAAATCCTAGCATTGGAAACCTGGCTTGCAAATCCGAACGGAGTGCCCCAAAAAAGTTCCTTCCAAGGTTACAGGCTACCAGTAGTAAGCAATACTGCCGTGCCACAGTGAAATGAAATTGGAGCGAGTGACAGACGCTTTCTCAATATTCCACTTCCCATGCTCTGTCTCAGGGCATGTAGTACGGAGAATAGAGGAACTGCATAACGGCTCCAATTCATTACAAGTCCACCATTTTTGTTTCTTGCCTGTATCAACCTGAGCACAGTGGGTACCAACACGTGAGGTATTTAGAGCACAGTGTTACCTATCTTTGGATCCTCGCTGTCGTCTGCAAGGTCGACTTCATCTTCAAGGTTGAGGGAAGATCCCAAGCCTAAAAGATAAATGTTTCAGCCAACATTAATGACACCTTAAATGCGCAACTTAATAATTTTAGACTCGCGTTAAAATCCATTGAGCAAAGTTTCTTAAAGGAGCAGAGGAGACCGATATGGTTCGGCACCAAATATTTCTCTTCCGAAAACAGCTTTCATATTAATAAAACAAGCTTTAAGGATTAACACCCCTTCTGCAGCTAAGGAAGCGATCGTAACATCATTATGCCGTCAGCCAGGCACGTCAGTGGCAGCGCAGGCGATTGTCTTTCAGTGCATACTGAATACTAAGTGAAAATACCTCAGTAACCATGCCAAGTTCTCTTACTAGTGAGAGCTCTGACGCGACTGCGTTGCGTGGAACATGGTGTTACGCTCCCGGCCTACGAACACGTCCGACAATAACGAGAAACAACATTAAACGAGCCGATGACAGACACAATGCCTCCTGCCTGCCGGTTGGTTGCCAAGGCTACCAAGTCCCTCAAGTCGCTCCCTCTGATTGACCTTGTTCGCATTATGTTTCCTCCCATTTCCAGAGAGGGAATTCCAGAATACTCTCAATATTCGTCGTCTGCTCCCGTTTCATCAAACTGTGCAGGAACAACGCCACCAACTTTCGAGGGATTTTCGGTGCTACTATAGTTTCCGAATCAACTGTCTCCCAACTGATGTCACTTTAAGTGCAATGGAAACAGAGAGGAAAAGCCACATACCTAAGGTGTCAGCACGAGCCACTGGGTTGTGAATCAATGATTGTGTAACGCCTTCAGGGCAAAGAAGGACTTGCACAAGTGATGGCACCTGGAGCAGCTGCTGCAATGCTTCCAGTGCTGCAGTCACTATGGCATGGTCTTGGTTAGTGACGTGATGGAGCAGCAGCTCATAAACCTGCCATCGAGGCAACATATCCCATGGGTTCCAAAGCAGTGTAAACACAGGGATGTGCTTACCTTAAGGATTTCCTCCAGAGTTGGTATAGTCTTGTCTCGAGAGCCCAAATGAGGGACCAGCTGGCGTAAACAGACTAGAACTCCAATGATGACATGGATGCTACGAGTCTCCTGAACGGGTAGCACTAGCCCTAAGTGACAAAAATCTGCTCATCAATATACGGGGTTCACCAAGATAAATTTGAGATAAGAGAAATAGAAACAGTGTCGGGAAGCTAAAGTTTATGTTAGGGTATGTATTATGCCCAAAAATTCTACATCGATACTGCCACTTGGTCCGTTTCTTTGCGGATAAATCGTGAAACTTAAGAAACCGCCGTAACCTGACATTTCGAATAAGCTATACCTGTGTTTCAGGTCCTTCCGTTACATGGTGACACGGTCGAACGCGGCATTGCAGACGATATGCAAACCAAGTGAACAAGTGGAACAGAATGCAGAGGACTACCGTGCGAAGTCGCCTGCGACGCCACGTTCTGACGGAAGGGGCTGAAACACAGGTATAGCTGATTGGAAATGTTAGGCAGAAAAGGTTTTCTCCAATTTTCACGATTTATCCGCAGAGAAACGGACCAACTGGCAGTATAGACGTAAAATTTTGGGTCATAACACGTCCTCTAACATGTACTTCAGCCTCCCGACACTGTTTCTATTTCTTTTAGCTTCCTTCCAAACCTCAAAGTTTATCTCGGTGAACCCTGTACAATAAGAAAGCAACTTACCAAAGAGCTCTTGGAGTAGCGAGAGGAAAAACACATTGGGTTTTCGCGACCACTGACATACGGTGACTAGTGCCAATGCAGCCGAACGTCGCACCAGTGCGGAGGGACACGAGAGGTTCCGCAGGAAAGCGCGCATCAGCATCTGCGCAGAGAGGAAGATAGAGCAATCCTACAGTACAGAACAGAGCTGTCACCTTAATGTCGTTGTCGCTGGTGAATTGACCTACAACTGGCATCATCTTCACTATAGTGTTGGTAAGGGCCTCCTGGACACTCTCTTCATTGGTACGCTCACTTATCCGCACAAAACATGGTAGTAAGTTGACTGTGTATGGCCTGGATATTAAATATCATAAACAGTCATTAAAATTCGGGGCTTTACGTCACACACGTGAACAGTGAAGGGCACGTGTAGAACCAAACCTTGGTTCCAAGCACGAGTCGTTCTTGGAACCACGACCTACTAGATTATAACGACCATGTCATAGGCACCCCTTCGCAGCGCCACATTTGGAAACTAGCGGTGGCGCTACTCATCGTCCCGGTTATTGCTTCCTCAACTTCCACAATAGTTTGTACTTCAGCTTACCTTAGTATTTCTGTACAAGCGGTGGATATCCCATGGAAGATGTTTCATTTTAAAGTTGATTACCTTCATCGTTCTACGCGTTTTCATAGGAGCTATTGCTGTCGTCTGCTACGGTAGCTGTACATACGCTCCTGCGCGTTCAGAATGCAAATTTCTGTCGTCCAATCGTGATGCAGATCTCACGTGCCGATGAGTAGCGCCCCTAGCGGATCGTGCGGACGGGCTCCTCATAGGGGTTGCCGATTATGACATGGTCGTCATAATCTAGTAGGACGTGGTTCCAAGATACAAGGCGTAACCACGAAGCACAGGGCTAGTCTAGCAACCATTCCACATTTTGGTCGCTTCGTAAAAATAGGTTTAGCCCTCTCTAAACTTTGCACGTGGTTCCAAGATACAA
The DNA here is from genome assembly GCF_037126465.1 of Ornithodoros turicata. Classification (NCBI taxonomy): domain Eukaryota; kingdom Metazoa; phylum Arthropoda; class Arachnida; order Ixodida; family Argasidae; genus Ornithodoros; species Ornithodoros turicata. The sequence continues at coordinate 878,271 of NC_088201.1, forward strand.
GGCGTAACCACGAAGCACAGGGCTAGTCTAGCAACCATTCCACATTTTGGTCGCTTCGTAAAAATAGGTTTAGCCCTCTCTAAACTTTGCACACTCATAGCCATTTGCTCACTTATAGTTTTACTGAAATTCTTTGCAAGCACTATGGCCCTGTAGAAAATAAATTAAAAATCTCACCTCATATATCTTCAATGGCCTGTCTGGTGGTGCAACATACACACGAAAATTAGGGTGGCTGTATAGGGTGAAGACAACCGTGTGGTCCGCTAAAATATTTGCCATTTTTGAAGCCCATGCACTGCACTGGCAAAGCTGTAGCAATACACTCGGCTATGCCCTACATTTTCTAACTGCCTAATCGAATGACTGAGGACTTGAAAATGGTGGTGTTCACTTCTGCGAAGGATTTGACTCTACCCTACATAGAAGTATCTAGTATTCAGGCACCCTAAAGGAAAGGTACGAAGGAAAGGTTTTCAAGATGACGCAAAAAAAAATAGGTAATTGAAAATGTCTCGGATGAGAATTTCGTTTCATTTTTAATTTTCTTTCTACGAGACTATAGTGCTCATAAAAAATTCAAAGAGACAAATGACATTCAGTCTGCAAAGTTCTGGACGGGATAAACCACGTTTTCTACGCTACCGAAATGTGGAATGATTGCTAGGCTAACCCTCTAAGTTCTGATTGGCTCTGAAAAAAACACGAATAAACTATTTTATCTTAACTGAGTTTAAAGGAACGCTCGAGTGAACCCAAGGAATAAAATGAGTGCCTGCGAAAGAAGGACAGATCCCTTTGAAAGGTGTCTGTGCACCTTTCAAAATCCTTAACTCCCCTGTGACATAGACCAGTGCGGGGGCTTTTCGCGATGATCGTGTCTGCTTTCAAAGACTGTTTTTGTAAATTTCATTACGCAGTAACGATACACCGCAGAGCAAAAATATTTTGCATGGTGACTCCTGACACCTCGATACAGAAGGCCTGCTTACTGCCTCCTTTCCCTCCTTCGCTACGAGGACATACACAGTCAGAATTCGTCCACTACTGCGATTCGCCGTTCTGCGAATTCAAGAACCCGCAAATGATTGCAGCTTACTTGGAACCTGCAGACCCAAATAGTTGGGCGAAAAGTGTGGGATGCTTTCCAGAAAATCAGTTTTGAAAAAGACTGCGGCTGTTTGGGGCTCTATTTCCGAGTTTTCCCGTTTAGCACGCAGCGACGTTCCACCACTGCTGGCAGACGATGTTGGTTCGTCTCCATGGCTACGACCGCTGAAAGCTCGTTCGTGATTGGCTACTGCCATTGAAAACACGATCCTCATTGGCTGACTCTTAATTGTTACGTCACATCGACGAGTAAGCAGGCTTTCTACATCCAGGTGGTGTTGCTTCTGATGGACAGATAGTTTCGAGCCACGTTAAACGTCATCTTCATTGCTCCTTTACAGGTGGCGTCCGGATAAAAAAAAAAAAGTTGAACTGATCGGCCTGGGGTGCCTGAAATACGTGTGACCAGAATATTTCATTTTCAAACAGTCGGAAACATTAGAAAATGAATTTCATCGGATTTTGCGGCCAGCTTAGTAATCCCGGCTGAATTGAGGCAACAGTGTGCGGACCGCCGTCACCAGAGTCAGTTATGGAGGCAGGCTGTCCGTCATAAAATGCGGTCTTCTGACTCGCAATCTGCTGCCAAACAGTCGCTAGAAGCAACTCCGTTGGCGCTTTCGCTGGCATAGGATTGCAACCAGCCTGGCGACCCTGTCAGCTGCCAATTATGCCACCAGAAGATGCAAAGGAAGGAAGGGCCGTTTCAACCGGTTTCCAATTCCGCGTTTTTGATGAACAAATTTTTTGAAACTTTTCTGGAGTGTTCTTCTTGGAAGGCATCTCCAAGTGGATATGACATTAACTTTAGAATGTCAGATACTGAGGTGAGTTTTTCATTGTCACACCAAGAAAGATGCCATCTTATTGTCTTAAAATGGCATCCCCAGAGGTGACCACTTGCAGCGTCATACTATCTGAACGTGCCTCATAAATAAATATGCGTCACGACCAGCTCCAGTGATGATCGCCTTCCACGCACAGACTGGGAAGTGACGCTGGTTCCAATCCTGTCACTGGCTGTGCTGCCTCAGGTTTTCCCTGGCTTTTCCCGAGACTTTCCACCTGAAGTCGGCCCAAGACGCACACTAACCCCCATTCCATCTGTCCATGTCTGTGTATGCCGCTCATAGCCCCAGTTACTTTGTGGCACTAACGGCCCATTATTTTTGCCTGCTGTCAACAGTTTTCTTCCTCACACAAGTCACCTGTCTAAAAGTCTGAGCTTTTATCTATTGAGCCATTTTTTATTAGCAACGCCAGTTATTTCGGACTATTTTGTAGGCTTTGCACACACTTGTACGGTAAAGTAGACATTATTTCGTTAAGTGTTTCCTACAAATTGTAATGCACGGAATATGAAATTTTTGCAGGAATGCCGCTTGGGCATGAAAATGATTTTATCCAGCAGCAAAATATTGAAAACAGCAGTACAGAACACACACTCCTGGAAGGAATTTGGCATCTTTAGAGAATAATGCAATTAACGACAGTGTCGGTATCATTGCAAAATCAGAACTAGTCCCAATACACACGGTTAGCACGAAGGCACATGGAAGGCAACACCAGAGCGACAAAAGCGACAATCCAATGAAAGATTACAGCGATGTTGAGTATTATCTTCCACACTCAGCCACTCTTCCAGTCTCACACAACAAATGCTTCAAATAGGAAAACCTTCTGCGTAAGAAACAATATTGGTCTAATCTGGATAGAGACAATATTACCTGCATTTTTGAACTTTGATGAGGTGGCAAAGGTCCCCAAACTTGGTCAGCGCCACCCGCAAACTCCGGCCCTGGTCATTTTTTTTTATCTCCTTATATAACTCGGCTTGGAGACGTCCTAAGTGGGAATCCAAGAGTGTCTGCAAAAATTACCGTAATTAGTCCTGTAGTGAACCGTACAGTGAACCAACATCTATCGAGAGCATCCATTTAGACTGAAAATCACAATGGTCAAATGGTGGAGCTTTTCTGTTGGCGTTAAGAGACCTTTTTATTTATTCAAAATTTCAAGCTAAGATAATATGGCATTCTCAAACGTGAAAAACAGCTGCATACAAAAGCATCTAGCCGCTGAAATGGTTAAAGGTACCGTAAAGTGAACTTTTCTGAAAGCTTAGACGCTCTGCTGTACATTGAGCATGTTTTCAGTAATCCAATTTCAAAGATTGCTGCACCAAGCAAGACTGCCACCATCACCATCTACTGAAAAGACAAGCAACTAGGCGAGCAATCTGGTACGTCATGGCGTTTCATTGCCGAAGGTAAACGGTTGGTGCATTTCTGAACATCCGTAGAAATCGTCTGCATGTACATATCTTCGTCTACTCCTGCCTCCTAGGACCATGCCAATGGCGGAGCAGCAGACAACACACGGACGCGGAGAGAGAGAAAGGTCGATACCTTTCTCAAAAGGATACAACCATTTACAGCGAGCTTCTCGAATGCTGCTCTTGAAGACAGGTCTAAATGGTAATGAGAAACCTATCTCAAATGCGTTACATGCACTACGTCAATATCACGACATATCTGTCCACCAATCCCAACTCCCACTTGGTCGTCGGAGAACGTAGAAGGTAATTCAGTTCAGTTTCTACAAGCGTTGAAAGTTAATTAGTCTGAAAGGTATCGAGATATAAGAGTTGATGACTTGTGTGTGACATCACAAAGCCAAGTTGTACACGATGGTATCTGAAAACTTGGTGGCCCCTTTGCGGACACAAATTCAGCGCACTTTCTGCAGAGCTGTTGCTCCAAAAAGCCCTGCCAGGGGACCCCTAGTCCATCCACTCAACCATCTGGATAAGTGAAAGCACTTTTGGGTATTTTCCTCAGCAATTCCTCAAAATCCTTGTCTGGATAAATTAAGGCGAATTGCATGGTCTGAAATCGGAACCCATGTTGTTTGTCCGGATACGTGAAGCCGTGGGTCGACTGTACATGAAACTGATGTTCAGCAGTCAAAAAAGTTTCAATACTGCAATGATGCTTTCCTCCTCGCAAATTGCAATGCCAGTATTTTTAAGTCGTCCATACTCATATTTTGCGGGACTTTAATTTTGCACTGCAGTAAAAAATGTCAGTCTGAAAATTTTTCCACTATTCAAATCATCGCAAAATTTTGATAATTTTATCATATACTACATTTTGCAAAAAGTTGAGAAGCTTTCATGTATTAACGTGGCAGTCCAAAAGCAGCATACATTCAACAACACTTTTCCTACGAAATAAGTGATGAATTATAAAGGAATACGCAAGGCCTAAAATTTGTTGGACTGGAGGATGCTGGAAGCAAAACACTTTTTGAATTAAATATCAGTTTGTGAATTGAAGATGACAAACCTGGTGTTGCATTGCAAATGAGACACAACAGAATGTACATACAAGACATGAAACAAAGGAGGCTACGATCCACGAGGCCTACATGATACCTTCAGAAACCACCTCATTTCACTTGATTTGTACTTATCTGAGCTCCATAGAAGTCTCCTAAATTATTTTCCCCCACTGAGGGACTTTTGTGTAATCAGTAATGATACCTTGATTGTGCGATTGAGACACTCGTCTGCCACCATTCGTACATCACTGTCGTCGTCATCACAGCAGGTGAAGAAGCTTTCGATGGAGACACCAAGTAACTTTGGAAAGTCTGGGAAAGATCTAAAAAACAAAATCAATCAAGACCAACCAGTGGTTAAAGATTAGTACCTTATGCTTGGAGTGCAAATAGCATCAGCAATGTTGCTGCAGTGCAGGATCTTGTCTTTCCTCGTGGCATCCTTTCTCCTGAGAAAAGATTCTACACATTATAATTGAAATAAATGTTATTTGCACCACAATAAGCCACGTGGGGCCATGACCCAATGTCACGTTGGTTACTGACCAATCCTGAAAACTGGAGGGTTAATCTCACACAGATTACGTCCATTCATAAACTTTTCAGTTGAGGTGTTTCAGATTCCAAATGATTTTATTTGAATACATTGTGCCAATGAGGTCTCCCCCCTCTCTTGTCCGCAGATTATTGGTCCCAAAAAAAGGGGGCAATACTTCAAGGTTGAGGTCGTTTCTTGTGCAGACAAATGCTGCTATCCAATTATTCCTGCCTTGTGAGTGGGGAGACACTTTGTCATGTGGTTTCTCCCTCTCCTGTGCCTGGCATTGGCTAAATGAACATTTTAATCACCAAATCGACATGACTACTAGTGCATATGGAGAGTTTTTTTTTTTTAAATCATTTACACAACTGTTATAAAAAAGCTGTGAGAGCGGCATGGATGACACTTTCGCATCTGAGATACACAATAAGGTGGACATCTTCTCAAAGCAAGTATGTACCTACTCGTCAAACAATTACCGTAATTTCATGCATATAAGCCGCACCGCAGATAAGCCGCAGAACCCGTTTTTAGGAACATTTTGAAAATTTTCGGGCAGATAAGCCGCACTCACAGATAAACTGTGGGCAGTACGACGCAACTAATTTATGGGACAAAGGAGACCATAGAGAAGGCCATAAACCCTGTGGTCCATACTCCGGGGTTGGCAAGGTGTACAACAAAGGAGGGACTGCCCTTGTTGTGTGTTCATGAATCGACGGGTCAGTGGCCTTCCAGAAGACATGAATCACTCTCACCACTTTAAGTATTGGCTTTCGGGCTAAAGCGAGATAGGAGACAATCCTCATATTCTATTTTTAATAATCCTGATATGAGCTGGTATGTTGAAATATCCACCGCCAAACTTTGCTGTGCAAATGAGTCAAGAATGAAACCATGTAGATAAGGAGCGTAGGAAGGACAGTACAAGAGATTTGAAAACGAGGTTACAAACTGACTTTTCGCATATCTGTTGGTCTGTTGCACTTGAAAAAGGAATACGACATCAAGTGCGGTTGTGGGGCTGTATGTTCTGGACAGCGTGCTGGGGCCTCAGACAAGAGTAACAAGCTTCCAACATCCCAGTAGATTGGATAAGAGATTTGGAAACCAGGTTACAAACTGACTTTTGAAATATCTGTTTGTTTGTTGCACTTGAAAAAGGAATATGACATCAAGTGCGGTTGTGTGGCTGTATGTTCTGGACAGCATGCTGGGGCCTCAGACAAGAGTAACAAGCTTCCAACATCCCAGTAGATTGGATAAGAGATTTGGAAACCAGGTTACAAACTGACTTTTGAAATATCTGTTTGTTTGTTGCACTTGAAAAAGGAATACGACATCAAGTGCGGTTGTGTGGCTGTATGTTCTGGACAGCATGCTGGGGCCTCAGACAAGAGTAACAAGCTTCCAACATCCTGCCCTGTATATTGGATACGAGATTTGGAAATGAGGTTAGAAACTGACTTTTGAAATATCTGTTGGTTTGTTGCACTTGAAAAAGGAATATGACATCAAGTGCGGTTGTGTGGCTGTATGTTCTGGACAGCATGCTGGGGCCTCAGACAGGAGTAACAAGCTTCCAACATCCTGCCCAGTACATTGGATAAGAGATGTGGAAACGAGGTTAGAAACTGACTTTTGAAATATCTGTTGGTTTGTTGCACTTGAAAAAGGAATATGACATCAAGTGCGGTTGTGTGGCTGTATGTTCTGGACAGCATGCTGGGGCCTCAGACAAGAGTAACAAGCTTCCAACATCCTGCCCAGTACATTGGATAAGAGATTTGGAAACGAGGTTAGAAACTGACTTTTGAAATATCTGTTGGTTTGTTGCACTTGAAAAAGGAATATGACATCAAGTGCGGTTGTGTGGCTGTATGTTCTGGACAGCATGCTGGGGCCTCAGACAAGAGTAACAAGCTTCCAACATCCCAGTAGATTGGATAAGAGATTTGGAAACCAGGTTACAAACTGACTTTTGAAATATCTGTTTGTTTGTTGCACTTGAAAAAGGAATACGACATCAAGTGCGGTTGTGTGGCTGTATGTTCTGGACAGCATGCTGGGGCCTCAGACAAGAGTAACAAGCTTCCAACATCCTGCCCAGTACATTGGATAAGAGATTTGGAAACGAGGTTAGAAACTGACTTTTGAAATATCTGTTTGTTTGTTGCACTTGAAAAAGGAATATGACATCAAGTGCGGTTGTGTGGCTGTATGTTCTGGACAGCATGCTGGGGCCTCAGACAAGAGTAACAAGCTTCCAACATCCCAGTAGATTGGATAAGAGATTTGGAAACCAGGTTACAAACTGACTTTTGAAATATCTGTTTGTTTGTTGCACTTGAAAAAGGAATACGACATCAAGTGCGGTTGTGTGGCTGTATGTTCTGGACAGCATGCTGGGGCCTCAGACAAGAGTAACAAGCTTCCAACATCCCAGTAGATTGGATAAGAGATTTGGAAACCAGGTTACAAACTGACTTTTGAAATATCTGTTTGTTTGTTGCACTTGAAAAAGGAATATGACATCAAGTGCGGTTGTGTGGCTGTATGTTCTGGACAGCATGCTGGGGCCTCAGACAAGAGTAACAAGCTTCCAACATCCCAGTAGATTGGATACGAGATTTGGAAACGAGGTTAGAAACTGACTTTTGAAATATCTGTTGGTTTGTTGCACTTGAAAAAGGAATATGACATCAAGTGCGGTTGTGTGGCTGTATGTTCTGGACAGCATGCTGGGGCCTCAGACAAGAGTAACAAGCTTCCAACATCCCAGTAGATTGGATAAGAGATTTGGAAACCAGGTTACAAACTGACTTTTGAAATATCTGTTTGTTTGTTGCACTTGAAAAAGGAATACAACATCAAGTGCGGTTGTGTGGCTGTATGTTCTGGACAGCATGCTGGGGCCTCAGACAAGAGTAACAAGCTTCCAACATCCTGCCCAGTACATTGGATAAGAGATTTGGAAACGAGGTTAGAAACTGACTTTTGAAATATCTGTTGGTTTGTTGCACTTGAAAAAGGAATACAACATCAAGTGCGGTTGTGTGGCTGTATGTTCTGGACAGCATGCTGGGGCCTCAGACAAGAGTAACAAGCTTCCAACATCCTGCCCAGTACATTGGATAAGAGATTTGGAAACGAGGTTAGAAACTGACTTTTGAAATATCTGTTGGTTTGTTGCACTTGAAAAAGGAATACAACATCAAGTGCGGTTGTGTGGCTGTATGTTCTGGACAGCATGCTGGGGCCTCAGACAAGAGTAACAAGCTTCCAACATCCTGCCCAGTAGATTGGATAAGAGATTTGGAAACCAGGTTACAAACTGACTTTTGAAATATCTGTTGGTTTGTGGCACTTCACAAGGAAATACGACATCAAGTGCGGTAGTGTGGCTGTATATTCTGGACAGCATGCTGGGGCCTGAGACAAGATTAACAAGCTTCCAACATCCTGCCCTGTATATTGGATAAGAGATTCGAAAACGAGGTTAGAAACTGACTTTTGAAATATCTGTTGTTTTGCGGCACTTGAAAAGGAAGGTTACATCAAGTGCGGTTGTGTGGCTGTATGTTCTGGACAGCATGCTGGGGCCTCAGACAAGAGTAACAATCTTCCAACATCCTGCCCAGTACATTGGATAAGAGATTTGGAAACGAGGTTAGAAACTGACTTTTCAAATATCGGTTGGTTTGCGGCACTTGAAAAGGAAGATTACATCAAGTGCGGTTGTGTGGCTGTATGTTCTGGACAGCATGCTGGGGCCTCAGACAAGAGTAACAAGCTTCCAACATCCTGCCCAGTACATTGGATAAGAGATTTGGAAACGAGGTTAGAAACTGACTTTTCAAATATCGGTTGGTTTGCGGCACTTGAAAAGGAAGATTACATCAAGTGCGGTTGTGTGGCTGTATGTTCTGGACAGCATGCTGGGGCCTCAGACAAGAGTAACAAGCTTCCAACATCCTGCCCAGTAGATTGTATAAGAGATTTGGAAACCAGGTTACAAACTGACTTTTGAAATATCTGTTGGTTTGTGGCACTTCACAAGGAAATACGACATCAAGTGCGGTAGTGTGGCTGTATATTCTGGACAGCATGCTAGGGCCTGAGACAAGATTAACAAGCTTCCAACATCCTGCCCTGTATATTGGATAAGAGATTCGAAAACGAGGTTAGAAACTGACTTTTGAAATATCTGTTGGTTTGTTGCACTTGAAAAGGAAGATTACATCAAGTGCGGTTGTGTGGCTGTATGTTCTGGACAGCATGCTGGGGCCTCAGACAAGAGTAACAAGCTTCCAACATCCTGCCCAGTAGATTGTATAAGAGATTTGGAAACCAGGTTACAAACTGACTTTTGAAATATCTGTTGGTTTGTGGCACTTCACAAGGAAATACGACATCAAGTGCGGTAGTGTGGCTGTATATTCTGGACAGCATGCTGGGGCCTGAGACAAGATTAACAAGCTTCCAACATCCTGCCCTGTATATTGGATAAGAGATTCGAAAACGAGGTTAGAAACTGACTTTTGAAATATCTGTTGGTTTGTTGCACTTGAAAAGGAAGATTACATCAAGTGCGGTTGTGTGGCTGTATGTTCTGGACAGCATGCTGGGGCCTCAGACAAGAGTAACAAGCTTCCAACATCCTGCCCAGTACATTGGATAAGAGATTTGGAAACGAGGTTAGAAACTGACTTTTCAAATATCGGTTGGTTTGCGGCACTTGAAAAGGAAGATTACATCAAGTGCGGTTGTGTGGCTGTATGTTCTGGACAGCATGCTGGGGCCTCAGACAAGAGTAACAAGCTTCCAACATGCTGCCCAGTACATTGGATAAGAGATTTGGAAACAAGGTTAGAAACTGACTTTTCAAATATCGGTTGGTTTGCGGCACTTGAAAAGGAAGATTACGTCAAGTGCGGTTGTGTGGCTGTATATTCTGGACAGCATGCTGGGGCCTCAGACAAGAGTAACAAGCTTCCAACATCCTGCCCAGTAGATTGGATAAGAGATTTAGAAACCAGGTTAGAAACTGACTTTTGAAATATCTGTTGGCTTGTGGCACTTGAAAAGGAAGGTTACATCAAGTGCGGTTGTGTGGCTGTATGTTCTGGACAGCATGCTGGGGCCTCAGACAAGAGTAACAAGCTTCCAACATCCTGTCGACTATATTGGATAAGAGATTTGGAAACGAGCTAAGAAACTGACTTTTGAAATATCTGTTCGTTTGTGGCACTTGAAAAGTAAGCTAAAATCAAGTGCGATTGTGTGGCTGCATGTTCTGGACAGCATGCTGGAGCCTCAGACAAGAGTAACAAGCTTCCAACATCCTGCCGACTATATTGGATAAGAGATTTGGAAACGAGGTTAGAAACTGACTTCTGAAATATCTGTTTGTTTGCGGCACTTGAAAAGGAAGATTACATCAAGTGCGGTTGTGTGGCTGTACTGGACAGCATGCTGGGGCCTCAGACAAGAGTAACAAGCTTCCAACATCCTGCCCAGTAGATTGGATAAGAGATTTGGGAACCAGGTTACAAACTGACTTTTGAAATATCTGTTTGTTGCACTTGAAAAAGGAATACAACATCAAGTGCGGTTGTGTGGCTGTATGTTCTGGACAGCATGCTGGGGCCTCAGACAAAAGTAACAAGCTTCCAACATCCTGCCCAGTAGATTGGATAAGAGATTTGGGAACCAGGTTACAAGCTGACTTTTGAAATATCTGTTTGTTTGTTGCACTTGAAAAAGGAATACAACATCAAGTGCGGTTGTGTGGCTGTATGTTCTGGACAGCATGCTGGGTCCTCAGACAAGAGTAACAAGCTTCCAACATCCTGCCCAGTAGATTGGATAAGAGATTTGGGAACCAGGTTACAAACTGACTTTTGAAATATCTGTTTGTTTGTTGCACTTGAAAAAGGAATACAACATCAAGTGCGGTTGTGTGGCTGTATGTTCTGGACAGCATGCTGGGGCCTCAGACAAAAGTAACAAGCTTCCAACATCCTGCCCAGTAGATTGGATAAGAGATTTGGGAACCAGGTTACAAACTGACCTTTGAAATATCTGTTTGTTTGTTGCACTTGAAAAAGGAATACAACATCAAGTGCGGTTGTGTGGCTGTATGTTCTGGACAGCATGCTGGGGCCTCAGACAAGAGTAACAAGCTTCCAACATCCTGCCCTGTATATTGGATACGAGATTTGGAAACAAGGTTACCAACTGACTTTTGAAATATCTGTTTGTCTGTTGCACTTGAAAAAGGAATACGACATCAAGTGCGGTTGTGTGGCTGTATGTTCTGGACAGGATGCTGGGGCCTCAGACAAGAGTAACAAGCTTCCAACATCCTGCCCTGTATATTGGATACGAGATTTGGAAACAAGGTTACAAACTGACTTTTGAAATATCTGTTTGTCTGTTGCACTTGAAAAAGGAATACGACATCAAGTGCGGTTGTGTGGCTGTATGTTCTGGACAGGATGCTGGGGCCTCAGACAAGAGTAACAAGCTTCCAACATCCTGCCCTGTACATTGGATACGAGATTTGGAAACAAGGTTACAAACTGACTTTTGAAATATCTGTTTGTTTGTTGCACTTGAAAAAGGAATATGACATCAAGTGCGGTTGTGTGGCTGTATGTTCTGGACAGCATGCTGGGGCCTCAGACAAGAGTAACAAGCTTCCAACATCCCAGTAGATTGGATAAGAGATTTGGAAACCAGGTTACAAACTGACTTTTGAAATATCTGTTTGTTTGTTGCACTTGAAAAAGGAATATGACATCAAGTGCGGTTGTGTGGCTGTATGTTCTGGACAGCATGCTGGGGCCTCAGACAAGAGTAACAAGCTTCCAACATCCTGCCCAGTACATTGGATAAGAGATTTGGAAACGAGGTTAGAAACTGACTTTTGAAATATCTGTTGGTTTGTTGCACTTGAAAAAGGAATACAACATCAAGTGCGGTTGTGTGGCTGTATGTTCTGGACAGCATGCTGGGGCCTCAGACAAGAGTAACAAGCTTCCAACATCCTGCCCAGTACATTGGATAAGAGATTTGGAAACGAGGTTAGAAACTGACTTTTGAAATATCTGTTGGTTTGTTGCACTTGAAAAAGGAATACAACATCAAGTGCGGTTGTGTGGCTGTATGTTCTGGACAGCATGCTGGGGCCTCAGACAAGAGTAACAAGCTTCCAACATCCTGCCCAGTACATTGGATAAGAGATTTGGAAACGAGGTTAGAAACTGACTTTTGAAATATCTGTTGGTTTGTTGCACTTGAAAAAGGAATACAACATCAAGTGCGGTTGTGTGGCTGTATGTTCTGGACAGCATGCTGGGGCCTCAGACAAGAGTAACAAGCTTCCAACATCCTGCCCAGTAGATTGGATAAGAGATTTGGAAACCAGGTTACAAACTGACTTTTGAAATATCTGTTGGTTTGTGGCACTTCACAAGGAAATACGACATCAAGTGCGGTAGTGTGGCTGTATATTCTGGACAGCATGCTGGGGCCTGAGACAAGATTAACAAGCTTCCAACATCCTGCCCTGTATATTGGATAAGAGATTCGAAAACGAGGTTAGAAACTGACTTTTGAAATATCTGTTGTTTTGCGGCACTTGAAAAGGAAGGTTACATCAAGTGCGGTTGTGTGGCTGTATGTTCTGGACAGCATGCTGGGGCCTCAGACAAGAGTAACAATCTTCCAACATCCTGCCCAGTACATTGGATAAGAGATTTGGAAACGAGGTTAGAAACTGACTTTTCAAATATCGGTTGGTTTGCGGCACTTGAAAAGGAAGATTACATCAAGTGCGGTTGTGTGGCTGTATGTTCTGGACAGCATGCTGGGGCCTCAGACAAGAGTAACAAGCTTCCAACATCCTGCCCAGTAGATTGTATAAGAGATTTGGAAACCAGGTTACAAACTGACTTTTGAAATATCTGTTGGTTTGTGGCACTTCACAAGGAAATACGACATCAAGTGCGGTAGTGTGGCTGTATATTCTGGACAGCATGCTGGGGCCTGAGACAAGATTAACAAGCTTCCAACATCCTGCCCTGTATATTGGATAAGAGATTCGAAAACGAGGTTAGAAACTGACTTTTGAAATATCTGTTGGTTTGTTGCACTTGAAAAGGAAGATTACATCAAGTGCGGTTGTGTGGCTGTATGTTCTGGACAGCATGCTGGGGCCTCAGACAAGAGTAACAAGCTTCCAACATCCTGCCCAGTACATTGGATAAGAGATTTGGAAACGAGGTTAGAAACTGACTTTTCAAATATCGGTTGGTTTGCGGCACTTGAAAAGGAAGATTACATCAAGTGCGGTTGTGTGGCTGTATGTTCTGGACAGCATGCTGGGGCCTCAGACAAGAGTAACAAGCTTCCAACATCCTGCCCAGTACATTGGATAAGAGATTTGGAAACGAGGTTAGAAACTGACTTTTCAAATATCTGTTGTTTTGCGGCACTTGAAAAGGAAGATTACATCAAGTGTGGTTGTGTGGCTGTATGTTCTGGACAGCATGCTGGGGCCTCAGACAAGAGTAACAAGCTTCCAACATCCTGCCCAGTACATTGGATAAGAGATTTGGAAACAAGGTTAGAAACTGACTTTTCAAATATCGGTTGGTTTGCGGCACTTGAAAAGGAAGATTACGTCAAGTGCGGTTGTGTGGCTGTATATTCTGGACAGCATGCTGGGGCCTCAGACAAGAGTAACAAGCTTCCAACATCCTGCCCAGTAGATTGGATAAGAGATTTAGAAACCAGGTTAGAAACTGACTTTTGAAATATCTGTTGGCTTGTGGCACTTGAAAAGGAAGGTTACATCAAGTGCGGTTGTGTGGCTGTATGTTCTGGACAGCATGCTGGGGCCTCAGACAAGAGTAACAAGCTTCCAACATCCTGTCGACTATATTGGATAAGAGATTTGGAAACGAGCTAAGAAACTGACTTTTGAAATATCTGTTCGTTTGTGGCACTTGAAAAGTAAGCTAAAATCAAGTGCGATTGTGTGGCTGCATGTTCTGGACAGCATGCTGGAGCCTCAGACAAGAGTAACAAGCTTCCAACATCCTGCCGACTATATTGGATAAGAGATTTGGAAACGAGGTTAGAAACTGACTTTTGAAATATCTGTTTGTTTGCGGCACTTGAAAAGGAAGATTACATCAAGTGCGGTTGTGTGGCTGTACTGGACAGCATGCTGGGGCCTCAGACAAGAGTAACAAGCTTCCAACATCCTGCCCAGTAGATTGGATAAGAGATTTGGGAACCAGGTTACAAACTGACTTTTGAAATATCTGTTTGTTGCACTTGAAAAAGGAATACAACATCAAGTGCGGTTGTGTGGCTGTATGTTCTGGACAGCATGCTGGGGCCTCAGACAAGAGTAACAAGCTTCCAACATCCTGCCCTGTATATTGGATACGAGATTTGGAAACAAGGTTACAAGCTGACTTTTGAAATATCTGTTTGTTTGTTGCACTTGAAAAAGGAATACAACATCAAGTGCGGTTGTGTGGCTGTATGTTCTGGACAGCATGCTGGGGCCTCAGACAAAAGTAATAAGCTTCCAACATCCTGCCCAGTAGATTGGATAAGAGATTTGGGAACCAGGTTACAAACTGACCTTTGAAATATCTGTTTGTTTGTTGCACTTGAAAAAGGAATACAACATCAAGTGCGGTTGTGTGGCTGTATGTTCTGGACAGCATGCTGGGGCCTCAGACAAGAGTAACAAGCTTCCAACATCCTGCCCAGTAGATTGGATAAGAGATTTGGAAACCAGGTTACAAACTGACTTTTGAAATATCTGTTTGTTTGTTGCACTTGAAAAAGGAATACAACATCAAGTGCGGTTGTGTGGCTGTATGTTCTGGACAGCATGCTGGGGCCTCAGACAAGAGTAACAAGCGTCCAACATCCTGCCCAGTACATTGGATAAGAGATTTGGAAACGAGGTTAGAAACTGACTTTTGAAATATATGTTGGTTTGTGGCACTTCACAAGGAAATACGACATCAAGTGCGGTAGTGTGGCTGTATATTCTGGACAGCATGCTGGGGCCTGAGACAAGATTAACAAGCTTCAAACATCCTGCCCTGTATATTGGATACGAGATTTGGAAACAAGGTTACAAACTGACTTTTGAAATATCTGTTTGTCTGTTGCACTTGAAAAAGGAATACGACATCAAGTGCGGTTGTGTGGCTGTATGTTCTGGACAGCATGCTGGGGCCTCAGACAAGAGTAACAAGCTTCCAACATCCTGCCCTGTATATTGGATACGAGATTTGGAAACAAGGTTACAAACTGACTTTTGAAATATCTGTTAGTCTGTTGCACTTCAAAAAGGAATACGACATCAAGTGCGGTTGTGTGGCTGTATGTTCTGGACAGCATGCTGGGGCCTCAGACAAGAGTAACAAGCTTCCAACATCCTGCCCTGTATATTGGATACGAGATTTGGAAACAAGGTTACAAACTGACTTTTGAAATATCTGTTTGTCTGTTGCACTTGAAAAAGGAATACGACATCAAGTGCGGTTGTGTGGCTGTATGTTCTGGACAGCATGCTGGGGCCTCAGACAAGAGTAACAAGCTTCCAACATCCTGCCCTGTATATTGGATACGAGATTTGGAAACAAGGTTACCAACTGACTTTTGAAATATCTGTTTGTCTGTTGCACTTGAAAAAGGAATACGACATCAAGTGCGGTTGTGTGGCTGTATGTTCTGGACAGGATGCTGGGGCCTCAGACAAGAGTAACAAGCTTCCAACATCCTGCCCTGTATATTGGATACGAGATTTGGAAACAAGGTTACAAACTGACTTTTGAAATATCTGTTTGTCTGTTGCACTTGAAAAAGGAATACGACATCAAGTGCGGTTGTGTGGCTGTATGTTCTGGACAGGATGCTGGGGCCTCAGACAAGAGTAACAAGCTTCCAACATCCTGCCCTGTATATTGGATACGAGATTTGGAAACAAGGTTACAAACTGACTTTTGAAATATCTGTTTGTCTGTTGCACTTGAAAAAGGAATACGACATCAAGTGCGGTTGTGTGGCTGTATGTTCTGGACAGCATGCTGGGGCCTCAGACAAGAGTAACAAGCTTCCAACATCCTGCCCTGTATATTGGATACGAGATTTGGAAACAAGGTTACAAACTGACTTTTGAAATATCTGTTTGTCTGTTGCACTTGAAAAAGGAATACGACATCAAGTGCGGTTGTGTGGCTGTATGTTCTGGACAGCATGCTGGGGCCTCAGACAAGAGTAACAGGCTTCCAACATCGTGCCCAGTACATTGGATAAGAGGTTTGGAAACAAGGTTAGAAATGTTGCACAAGATTTCACTCATGCTCACTTTGATGAAGTGAGTGTCACTTGATTTGTAAGTGAACATTGCTTAGCGGAGATATCATGTCACCCTCGCCATGCCAACTTTACACTTTTGGCGACTTTGATAAGACCGCTATTGGCAAACGAGCATCTGAGGCGATCTGAGTTAATATGAGCACCCAAGGAGAACCTTTTTTGTGAAAGCTATATGACAAGTACCGATATCCAGTTGGATTCTATTCATCCATAACACTATAACTGGGGAAGATAGGTATCTTTCAATACTTAACATCAGCAAATAGACTTAATATAACGATCCAGGAATGACAATACATCTTACAGGGCTCTGGCGTTTACATCCACTTAATTCGCCTCAGGTGAATCCTGACATACGAAATACTGATGAAATTTTTTCGCAACAGACCATCATGCAAGAAGAGGAAAACTGCTTTCAGAAGCGGTTTGGAAACATCATGGAGGAATTTCAGCATAAATGTTCCGTAACCTTGCAAAGCACACTGAGGTTTGAGAAACAACTTGTTTATTTAATTTCATGTTAGTTATTTCATTAACTTAATGAAACTAATTTAATAAATTGATTTCATTATTTCATCAATTTGAATCTAGTAAAATTAATTTTATTAGTTCATTCAGTTATTATTTCACTAATGTTCCGTTACAAGACCGAAACCCTGGGTTATCGAGTGAAATAAAAAAGTTGCAAGTATCATTAGTAGTGTTTCACACAGCCACTGAATACCGACTGAAACCAGATGCTGGCCACCTGATTTACACCTGCAGCAACATAAGAAGTTTTAAACTGGGGAAAACAATAATATGAGCATCATGGCTACCATGTTGAGCATAGATGTGGTTTGCAAGAGGAAAAACGAAGTGTCACATTTGAGGTAAAGCAGCCATGCGGTCTACAAAATGCTGGTGACCCATTTTATATAGGATTGACTGTGTCTCCAAGAACATTACAGGTCCATGAACAGAGCAGTTGAGACGGACAGTGCAGGTGCAGTAACATCAACAAAGCGCATGTTATCTCAACTTCCTGGGTCACCTCATGTTTGTTCAATAAACCTCAGTTGTTAGTTTGTGTCTGCCCACCTTGTTTCCTGTCGTAAGACACATTTGATGTCAAGATGAGTATCCAACCATCGACATCAACACCTGGTGATGTCACATGGAAGGTGTGTGTGCAGACCACAACCTACTACTATACCAGAGACCAGGACATCCGCAAAGCTCCCATCACCGGGGTAGTAGTTCTGGCAATCGCTGCTTCGCTATGGGATTTGGCGCTAGGTAGCACTATTTGTTGATATGCAGAAACCGCACCAATGTACGATGGGCCATGTTAATAACAGCGAAGAGGTACCGTAGAGGGTAGCGCATGCTTAGCAACAGCCTCGTAGCCCTGTGTAGCAGACGAACGACGGTGGCAATGATGATAGTATTGCACGTCATTTCCTCTCCCCAATAATGTTATGGGACGCTTGCAGCGGCCACTAGCGGAACTAACCCATGATCCGGCTCTCCCATAAGCGATTGCCATTTGTCCAGGTCTCTAGTATAGAGTGGTGCAGAAATCCACAAACTATACAACTCCTTTATAAGTCCCCTGCGACCTGGTTCTAAGCACCTTGAGGCTGCGTTTGAGAACAGTTCACCAGATGTGTATGAGGCCTCTAAGTCGTCAGATGCCAGCGTAGCGTAATTGGTTAGCGCACTGGACCGGCAATCGAGATTTCCTTGCTTTCAATTGCACAACATTCCCGCACTGAAAAACGATAATATCTCCAACTTGAAATCACATAAAAAAAAACGCCTTCAATTCGTTCAACCTTCGTGATCCCCGGACGCCGATACATTCGACCGTCACATTAGGTTTTAGGCAATACTTTCGTCTGATGACCCTCGTAGGCACAATCTCGCCGGTCATCTGCAGACATAGTGCAAATTCGCGCCGTACTGCAGGAAATATTGACAATTCAAAAATACTGCAAACTGTTAATGTCTTACTTCAGTACTTGCTGTTCGTTGGCTCCAACAGATGGTTCAACTAGCTTGAGAGCTTCCAATGACTTTATCAATTTTTCTATGGATGCCATTAAAATTATGTCAGTGATTAATGACCAACTATAAACAAGCGTAAGAGAAGCATCCAACTTGGAGTAAGATTCAGGAACAGTATCAAACGCATGATCAAAAGTGACGACTCAACTTCACACTCTACAACTCCCCAACATCCGCCATATTTGATCTGGACTGGATTGAATTGGATATTGAATGATAGTTTATTTCCACCACATTCCCACCACAAACAAACCGTGGAGGGAAAATGCGAAAAAAGACACAGATGTGACTTGACAAGCTCGCCACTCCTATATGGCCAGGCATGTGTTAATTTACATAAGAAAGAAAAGGAGATGTAACCTTCAGCATATTTCGGCATATTTCAGTAGAGGAGTAGAGGTGTGCGCTGCCGCCGCAGCCGCCGGGAAATTTTAAATTTTTGCTCGTCGCCGCCGCCGCCGAATGCCCTGAATCGGCGCAGCTGCCGGTTCGGCTAATCGGCGCGCCGCTGTCGGTGAACGAAATTTATATTTTTTCTTGCGGATTTTACAAGTCAACAGGGTGAGTTCCTGGGAATAGTATTGCGACTGTCCCATAGACCGTCCAGTTATTATGGCGAACTGGAGCTTCAGCTCTCAGCAGCAATGAAACAGCAATGGTATTGGTACCGCCAGCAAAAGATATGATAGCAACTTCGAGGAGTTCATTGGCAAACACGGAGTAAAGAGTGGGAGAAAGAAGACAAACATGCCACCGCGAAGTCTCTCTCACAAATGCCCATAGCACGTTCGCGATTTCTCGTGGCAGTTTAGACTTTCGGTAGAGTTGGGTTAGGTTAGGTGAGGCGAGGTGAGGTTAGCAAAACCAAATCAGAAGATGAACACCCACAGATTCCAACGCTGTCAGCAAAAACAAAAGAAAATGTAACTCCTTACATAAGAGGCAACTCTATCATAGAATGAAAATGTATTCCTAATTTAGATAGCCTATTAAAAATAGTACGCGTTCAAGAAGCAGACAGTTCGTGGACGCGTGTTTGGAACAACAGTAAGAACTTTCTCGTACGAATACGATGATAGCGATGTTCAATTGTATCATGCAGTTGCCTCTCGATGTGAAGAGTTTCCTTTATTATTTTTTATTTTTTTCTGACAGCGTTGTAATCTGTGTGAGTTCATCCTCACATTTGTTTTGGCTCACCTAACCCAACACAACCTGGCCTAAAGTGTCACGAGCAATTGCGAACGTGCTATTTGCATTTGTGAGAGAGACTTGGCTCACGGCCATCATCTCCTTGGAAGAAGAAGAAGAAGAGACTTCACACTGGTATGTTTGTCTTCTTTCTCCCACTTTTTACTACGTGCTTGTCAATGCACTCCTCGCAGTTACTATCATCTTTTGCTGGCGGCGCCTCTCCCATTGCTGCTTCATTGCTGCTGAGAGCTGAAGCTTCAGTTCACCATATGCAGGGTGTCCTTTTTTTATCGATACAGATTTTTCATAAAAAACTATAAGGGCTATAGACGTCCTATTTTCACTTCTATCATCTGTGGGCCGGTGGACGTTCTTGGCCATCTGTTGCTCAACCGTCGAATGACTAATTACCTAAAAATCGTTAATTAACTTTTTAATTATAAAAGCTATGAAGTTGTCGCAATGATAACATATGTTCCCTTCGGTCACCTGATATCGTAACCGTTTTTGGAACGATAGATCGTCCGCAAAAAAAAAAAAAAAAAAATCGTGGAACACCGTTTTTTTCTTTAATTTTGTTCATTTGCGCATCTTCGGAGGCGCGTCTTTCCCTCGCTCCCAATGTGAGAGGGTGACACGGTAAACACGCTCTCGAACCAGAGTACTCGTGGCCTCGGAAAGAGTCTCAGCTACTGCACAAGGGAAATCTCATGTTCAGAGATAGGCGTGATTTCCAGGGCCACGAGTGCTCAAATTGTTGCTTTGGGAACGTCAGCATAAACCGAAAGTTATTCGTTGAATGACAGGGTGTCAGGAATGTGAACTAAAAGAAGAGTTCTCGTGGAAGTAAAATTTCTACATGATACACAAGGAAAAGCATACGATAAAGCGGTCTCCACAGCTGAACCGATCAGGGCAATCCCATGCCAGCCGTACTGAAGCCGTTGACGGTCACTGTGGTGTCGCACTCTCCTAGCTTGCTGATAAATCCATCAGATACGAACAACGTATATGTCATAGATGACGCTAAGAACAAAGGAGCAAAAATCTCATGCTGAGACGAACGCAAAACGCGTCAGTCGGTGACGAACGCGCTGCACCAGTGGAGCGAAGTCAACAACATCTGTCCTACGGTTATTGTCCTAGAACAAACTGCCTGAATCGATGTCCTATCTAATGTCCCAGAATTATACAATGAACTACGGACGTCAGATGGACAGAGGACGTCGTGTGGGCATCCGTGTCAGTACACTTGGCAGTGAAATTCGATGTTGGTTTCATTGGTACTTGTGATTTCAAAATGCAGTTCATTACCGCGACGCATTTTTCACATGGGTGTCGGAGCGAACCGAAAACCAGAACCGAAAACAAAAAAAAAACCAAAAGAAAACACGCTATTTCGGAGCGAACCGGAACAGAATCGAAACCGTATGCGTTTTTTTTTTTTTTTGCTCAGGATGGAAACCGAAAAAATTATTTAACGGTTTTCGGTCCAAGCAAAAACTTGGCCGGTTCGGACTACGAGTAGGCGAATTAAACTGACGTCGTGCGTTCTGAAGTCATGTCATGGATACTTTACGAGGGTTACGGTGCAATGTATGTCGGTTTATCGTTCGCGCACATATACTTACAGGTACATGTGGCCGGTTGTGGCTCTCTACCAAAGTGCCGTAGTGTTCGTTTTAAGTTCATACGCCCGAACTCTCAACTAAACAGCGACCCAAGGGGGGTGCGTAACGGCTTCTCTATCGGTAATGTCCCTTGTTTGAGAGCAGCCAAGTTGAATACATTTACATATCCGCGAGGCAAGCGCGTGCGAAGTGGTGCCTCTTTTGTGGACAGGACACGAAGAACAGAAAACGGAGCCGTCGAGCGCGTTTGTGAGTGAAGATGTTCCTCGATTTGCGTCGTACTCGTGCGGTAGTGCTTGCTGGTTAGGAAGCAGCGACAGACATTGGGATGGGATGCGATCGCACCAATCCAGCAAGAAAGTACTTTACGTATCATATCACAACAAACAAGTCTGTCTGTATCATGCGCTTCAAGAAAGGAGAAAGCCTATTCGAAGAGACAGTCACCTACAGGAACCAGGAGCTACCAATTTCGCAGCTGCCTATTAATATTAAATACCATGTATGCGGAATAAACGGGTTTACATTTTGCAACATCGATTGTTTTTTCTGGGAATCAATATGCCCACCAGAAGCGGAACCGGTTAAAACCGGTATGAACCGTTATTTTTTTGCTCCGGAGCAGAACCGGTACCGGACCGTTTATGGAACGGGAACGAAAACCGGAACGAAAAACGTTGCGGTTCGACACCCTGTTTTTGACATGGGTGGGAGATCGTGCACGAATTCGAGAACAGCTCACGGCTGGCAACAGTGGGCAGGCGGCGGATGCTGTGCCGGTTGGTTTTGACCGCCCGTCGATGAGTGTGTCAGCTACACAAGTTGCAAGCTGTACTTGCGCTTGCTTCAGTTAAAGTATCGCTGAAGCAGCAACGTGTACGACACGTAAGCTATGCAAAAACAGAACAGCGAGCAGACGCAGCTCATACTCGACTTACGCAACAAGTCAGGCAGCACTGAAATAGCCGACATATAAACCTCTACCCAAGAAACGTCATCATGACGTTAGTAGACAGACTGAAACCGAAACAAATCGGAATGGGAGGTATGGGTTCCACGAATGGGCACTTGTTCGCTGCCTCCTATTGGCCTCTCCCTGTTTGTAAACAAATGACGTCATAGTGGTCGACAGCGCCACAAATTTGGTGGTGTTCAGAGTATCGACACTGAGTTCCAGGAGCGAGCAGGCGCCATCTCTACGCAGGCGTTAGCGCAAGATCTATCGTGCGCGGGTGTTCCTTTCATTTCCAAGCAGCAGTTGACGTCCTTGAGCTCACCTTGACATCTTCTGGATGCTCTTGTGGACAACACATGGATTATCGCCCAACAATCATTGCACACTTCTCTACCCCACGGGGAAGATTATGTTAATCCATGACAAAAACCCGAGACTGGGAAATCTTAGCCGTCTTTGATCCTCAACTGGGGATGATACGGAAACAAGATGGCGCTCTCCCTTGGTCCTCAGTGTCGATACTCTGAAGCGACGCTCATTTAGTGACTCTAGTGGAGTTGAACTACGCTCGAAGCTAGAGATGAACAAGGTCGCGCCCGAAAATCACGGAAAGTTGCGTCCCTTTCAGTCCTACTTTTCTTTCTATGGGAGGCAGCGAAGAAGTGCCCGTTCGTGGGATAGCCCTCTCCTGCCGATTTGTTTCGGTTTCAGTCATTCGGTTTCGGTTGTGCCGGTTTCGGTTCAGTCGCTTGGAGCGTAGTTCAACTCTACCAAATTGGAACACTACACTCTCGAACACTATGACGTCATTTGTTTAAAAAACAGGGAGAGGTCTATTGCTGTCTCCAAGTTACGACAACGGTTGGGAACATCAACGACGGCTATGTCAAGCAACAAACGGTATTCGCTCAAGCGGTGACATGGGTGACCGATATGGGTACTATAGGTACACCTATCCTGTCAGAGTGCCATATATTTCGAATAGCAAATGTGTTTTCGGGTAGTTTTTCTGATTTGAATGCACTTGCAGGTCGTACGCCTGGAGAGATGCTTTTTGCGTTGTGACATAAGTATTTATCTGTGTAGGACGATGCATGGAATTAACTGATCGTGACAAAAAAAAAAAGAAGAAAAGGAAGCTACGCTCAGTGTCGTGAAAGCTATAGCTATGGCTAGCGGCCACTGTACCTAGTGGTGGAAGAAGAAGAAGAAGAAGCTATACAGGCCAACTACTTTCCGCCAGACTAAGGGACTGTAGCCCTCGCAGATGTGTTTCTTATAAACGCTCTTTGTTCTGTCTTTACTGAACAGCCATCACAAGAATCCTATACTAGCTGTCCTGCACCACTGAACAGCCCCCTCTACATGTACATCCGTGTTAGCGCCGCGAAGCAACTGTGGCTCTGAGCGGCGTACAGACATGGATTTAGTATGCGTCCTGGGCCGACTTCAGGGGGAACTGTCTCGGCGATGAGAGCTGGGGAGTTCCGTTTGATGCATTCAAAGTTTGGAGTGGGACCATTCTATTGGGACTTGAATCTTGGTCCCCGTCCTTCGTTTCCTTCAATTCTGTCTCTACACATCATGCTTTTGAATGCAAATCTCTTTTGCCATCACAGTCCTTCGAGACTGACAATTTGCGCCTCTCGAAACGACGGTTCGGAGTTGGGTTCAAGAAATTCAACTAAATTCTCCGCAGATATTTCATTTCATTTTTCCTTACCACACTGTTTTTATTTTGTGACACTTTCACTGAAACGGATACAGATTGACGGCATAAAAATATAAAGAAGGCATAAATCCTCTACCGAGGAATTAGGAAATTTAAACGAGGGAGTTGAATTATGAATCTCGCCTTTCTAATATCCGGCAGCCGGAAATTGTCTGCCTTGTTGGGCTTCATCATATACGCGCAAATCCCAAAAAGGGATTTTCGTTCCGCTGCAAGGGTAATGCCCGTTGGGTTAGACCAATGGTCGAGGAAAAAGATTCACACAAACCGCTAAATCATAGCAAAATCGATTGCCTCTTTCTAGGCGCTAGTTAGGAAAGGAGAGGAAGTTTTCCTTTCCTTTACCGAAAAACACACACAGGTGTCTCATCACCGGTTATTGGGAACAGTTATTGATGCACGGCTTTCATGGGCTGCTAACACGTGACAGTCCGGAGGGTATTCTGATTGCGACTCCATTCGATTGTATTCCACACGTATATCATCCGCGTAAATTAGGTGGAAGCTTCCCCGTTTTAGAGAAAATTAATTAAATCCTACGGTTAACCCAAATCCGGTTTCGGTTTATCCGTGACGTCACTCACGCTCACTGTTGTTCCCGACGTCACAATTGTGCACGACCACACAACAACACTGAACACTTATTTAATAACTCACGTTATTCCTAACTGTGTAGCTTGTAACATTTTCTATACGGGTGTTGCTGCTGTGGCTCAGAGCGACGACAAATGCTTATGCTGTGTAGGCCAAATTTGTGACGAGAACCAAGTCGAAACCTAACAACACGTACCTGTCTTTTCAAAAGGCATTGGTACTGCACCGAGCTTTTATCAACGACGATGAATACTTAGCTACCCCCAACCGTTTTAGGGGCTCCGACTCCGTAAACCCGAAAAATGACACGCACATGGTGTTCTCTTTCTCGTTCTCACGATGCACTAAGGAACACCTATGCTTCATCGCTCAACATACACCATCACATATGCAGTAATCAGTCACTGTTAATAAAAAGCAGCAATGCGGGGACGCCAAGGCACACACGAAGGTTTCGCACCAGGAGGCACTGCAACCTAGGTCTGAAGATGTCGGGAGGCCATTAAGCACCGGCAAGCTATATACTCGAACCAAAGCCCTGTGGACGGCCAACAGAGAGCTCGTGTAACTGCACCATCTCATGCCTGTCAAGCGAAGGATCACCTCAATCCAACGGTGGATCTTGATCTCCAAGCTTTGCAATATGTTTCCGCCAAGAGAGCCCAATATCAACAGCAAAACCGAGAAACCTCAGTGGTTCTTTTTTTTTTCTTCGCGTGTGTCTCGATCGGCACGGACGCTGATTCTACCAGAGGCTTCTACTAGGCTTAGTTCCTGAAGCTATATATCTTGAAGCTAACACTAAGACATCCTCGCGAAGACATTCTGTGAAGAGTTCGCTCCTCGATTTCCTCGGTTCCTCGGTGGTGTCGTTGAGGGTCTGGCTTCTGGTCTCTTGGCGCCTCGCTCCGGTAAGGCGTCTCTTTCTCTTTTTACGGTTGTATCTGCCCCAGAAGAGCCTCCTGTGCCGTTGCGGTCGCCGGCTCTCAGCTGGAGTGGCCCCTTTTTGGGGCAGATCTGACCATGGACGGTTCGAAGCCGGCGGGCTCGGACCCCTTTTGGTTCGCTTCCCGCGCGTTCCTTCGAGCTGGGTTGTCTTCCGTCCCCATCGCTCTTGTCCCGATTAACGCCTTTCGCTCGGGTGATCCAACGTGAGCTTGAGCGTGTCTCTTCCGCTTATATGGATATCTGCAATGTTCGTTCCTACTCTCGTAGTGGCCTGATCTGTCGGTTCTAGACCTCCTGAAATGCGATCGTTTTGGCGCTGTGCGTGCTTTCGTCCCTCCTCACCTGACGTGTGTCAAAGGCATCATTCGCGGTGTAGACTTGTCCTTGTCGGCGGTCGACCCCCTCGATTTGTTTATTCCCTGCGGTGCTCTGACTGTTCAGCGCTGCGGCAGGCTTGTTAACGGCGTCAAATCTCCCACTGGCTCTGTCATTGTTACTTTTATGGGCCATACCCGTTCCCTCGAGGTCAAAGCTTGCACTCTTAACTCCGTACCCTTTAGTAAAGGGTAAAAAATCGCAATATTTTACCCTCTATTTCAGAAGCTACCAGGTACCCTCTGAGTGACACCTTTTATAAAAGTTCCAAGGAAACCCACTAATTAGAGGTTACGGCCTTCAATCCAGCACCTGCCCGTAAAGGTTACGCCAACGTGCGGCTTTTTATACAGGATGTTCATTTTTATTCGCAACAGAGTAGCGCTCATTTGCCAGGTGGGTTATGTGAATCTTTGCTAATTAGTCGATCCGTAGTTACAAACACATGCGTCAGGAAATGTCGGAAATGTTTGAATGAAACTACGGATGGGTTAATTTGCGAAAATTAACATAACCCACCTGTCAAATGAGCGCTGGTGTGATGCGAATAAAAACAAACACCCTGTGCGTGGGATATGGACAGACATTTACAGAACACACCAAGGTACCACAATGAACCACCAGAAAATGAGATCTTGAACATATGTATATTACAAAAACAGAAGTCTGTCGAGAGGTGACACATTGTGCACAAGTGCGATTCTGGTGTGAGGAGAAACCATGGTCGCTTTACCATGTATGTGGAAAAAAGAACTATCTTCTAAGTGAGAAGCAATGCATAAAAGTGCGAGGAAGCTAGCGAGTCAAAACAACTGACCTATGTTTGCTAAGCTGAACACACCCAACGAAATGGAGAACTGCAGCAGAAAAAAATTTATTCCACATTCGTGTTGCAGAGGCGAGCGCAAATGGCAATACAGTATTACATAAAACGCACACAACCTTGAGGAATATGAGTGTACAGTAACGCAGGAGACACTACATTACTGCGTTATCAGCGTTGGAGGCGCTCTGGGACGAGTTTGTGAGGTACTGCATTGCGCTGGTGACGGTATGTGAACCTGCATGTGGGATCCTGGGAACAAAAGTTTGGGCAATGAGAGTAACATTTACGGAACCATTCAAATCCGTACAAAGCACAAGGTACAAAGCAGCATAAATGCGGGAAGGCGTTCACTCCGCGATTGAGTCTTAGAATATCGTAAGAATACAACAAGTAGGAAGCTGCGAATTATATATCTCGATGCATATATCCGCAGCTCGCAAAATGCACGCCGGTGTATTGACTTGGCGACCAAGTAAGAGCAGAAAAGTAGCAAGCGTAAGTGGCGTTCATATGCAGGACCGCAAAACGCTTGCCATAATCACAACAAACCTGCGCTAAGAGCTCTTGCTATCAAAATAACGCACGTACCTAGCACAAAATGTACACTTACCCAGTGTATGAAGTGTGTGAATTAGGGCTGCGGTGGTGACGTTCGTTTTCGGTTATATATTCTTTGCAATCTTCGCACTCACTACACTTTCCCCTGAGAACACCGAAAATATACTTGTTTTCTAGCGACATCTAGCTTTTCCGTTGTTCCTGACGATACTATGATAAACGCGAGGAAAACCACTGATTAAAACAGATTACACTTGTTAACGGACGGACGACGAGCGTTAAGCGTTTCAAGGAAACCGCTCTCAGTGTGAATAGACCTAGACCAGGCTCGGCTACGCAGCGAAATCGAAAATCTTGGTGGTTGCGGCATTGACAATTGTTTTCCACCCTTTAGAAAGAAACATACTATCAGTATTTCAGACTGCGAACTTATAATCTGTGTTCATACAGCATTGATAACATGTAGTTGACGTATAGGTGACGCTGAAACAGATAAAAAATAACAGCGTAGATTCGCAACTCTCGTCTCGAATGGGAGGCTGAAACGCGGCATTATGCTGAAAAACAAAAGGAAAACAAACGATAAGAAACTAACAAAGAGATTATCGTTGGAGATTTCGCTTAGAAGTTACAGTGTCGGAGTAGAGGGTACATTTATAAGTTACAACAAGTTGTTTTTGTTTTTTCCGAGATGTAACTTCTATTCGTGTTGTAAAGACATGACCTTGGTCGCTTTTAACCTCTAAATATACGTTACAGTGGTGTAACCTATAAGAAATCTCGAGATCTACATCTATATAGAAGTTACATGTTTCTAAAAGTTACAATAAAAGGTACGGGTTTAAGAGTGTATGGCTCCGGCAAAGACACCAGCATTTTCGTCCATCCAGTCCTCAATCAGGTTCAGCGCCGCCCGGGCATGGGCGCGGAGCTTCAGTAATTACTTGTGCTTATAAACGTCGTCATGTTGTTGTCATGTTGGCTTTATTAATTCCCGAGATCAATTTTCAAATTTGGATCCGTCGTTGTCGGCTGGCTTTCGGTGGCCCAGACTTCGGAGACGCAGCTATATTTCAGGCTGTCAGGTCAGGGCTTCGTAGCCACATTGTCCGTGAGCAAGCACTGTATGGTCTTGTGGAGTGCTCTCGCCGCTGGCTGACGTCTACTCGTCTTTTCCGCCACGTTCAGGGTGAGTGGCAAATCATGTTCTACCCAGCTCGCTAGGACCGTACTGCACTCTGCAGCGGCTCTCCCGTGTTTGGATTGTTCGCT
The DNA here is from genome assembly GCF_037126465.1 of Ornithodoros turicata. Lineage (NCBI taxonomy): Eukaryota > Metazoa > Arthropoda > Arachnida > Ixodida > Argasidae > Ornithodoros > Ornithodoros turicata. Next base: position 906,816 of record NC_088201.1, read on the forward strand.
TGGTATGGTCAGTACGAAAAGCAAACTCTCCTAGAGAGTGTTGTTATCTAGCTTGTAGGACTGTAACGTAAAGTTAGTGTCTGTCCAAAGGGGACTACCTCCATAGGTAGCTCTCCTGCTTGATGACAATACACACATGTTGTTAAAACTGTCCAAAGGGGACTACCTCCATAGGTAGCTCTCCTGCTTGATGACAATACACACATGTTGTTAAAACTTGGGCATGTGCGTTAGATGTGGACGTTTATCCCACATCTTGGTTTCGTCATCCTATACAAGATCCGTCCACAGCGGCTGAAGAAATCGCGAAGAAGCGTCTATGTTTACTACGTGGGTGATTCCGTCTCAACTCAGGCAGGGAGGTACGGCCACCATTACCGATTTCCTTTGAAAAAATATACAGGATGTCCACGCTAAGTGTGAACAGATTTTTTTAAAATATATATAACACTTTTTCCAAGATGAAATCAATTGCAATATAGCATATGCTAAAGGGCACTCCCTAGCAGGGCATTAGCAAAGTCCAAAGGCAATGTCTTAATTAACTTTAATTAATTAACTTTTTAATTATAAAAGCTACAAAGTTGTCCCAATGAGAACATCTGTTCCTTTCGGTCACCTGATATCGTAGCCGTTTTCAGAACAAAAATCCGTTCGATAGATCGCCCGCAAAAAATTCGTGAAGGATCGCCATTTTCTTCTTTATTTTGTTCATTGCGCCTCTTAGAAGACGCGTCTTTCTTTCACCCCCAATGGGAGAGGGAGAAGGAGCACACTATCGCCTCTCGCGTCCTGGAAAAAGATTAAAAGGAAACAGAAAATGCAACCCAAGATAAGGCCAGTTCCGATAGAGTCACCCGATACATTTGTTTTGTTTCCGTAAGTTAAAGCTCATCTTCGACGCATGAGGCGGCACTGTGCTCCTTCCCCCTCTCCCGTTGGTGATGAAGGAAATACCCGTCTTCTAAGAAGCGCAATGAACAAAATAAAGAAAAAAATGGCGTTCCTTCACGAATTTTTACGTTATAGTGGTGTAACCTATAAGAAATCTCAAAATCTACGTCTATACAGAAGTTACATGTTTCTAAAAGTTACAATAAAAGGTACGGGTTTAAGAGTGTGGCCGTGTATCTTTCCGGTGGATGAATTCATTGGGCGTCCTTTGCAGTGTTCACAGTGCTGGCGGTTCGGTCATCCCGCTAAGTGATGTCGTTCTAGTGTTCGCTGCAAGAAGTGTTCCCTTGATCACTCGGACTCGGTATTTCTGGCTTCTCAGCTCTCTTGTTGCCTTTACAAAAGTCCGTATGCAGCCGATTCGGATTCCTGTCCGGTGAGGGAGTCCGAGCTCTCAGTCTTACGCACCATGGATATTCACCTGTGCTCGCGTTCTGCGTCTTCTTCATACAGCGCTGTTGCCTCTGGCGGCACTTCCCTGTCGGGATGACCCGGTGAAGCTTATCGATGCTTGCATCTCTGCAGTTCTCGAGAAGTTCTTCCGCCCCCATGTTTCCGGATCCGGTTGGTGCTTCGCCTCCCCCTCTTAGCTCTTCTGCTGCTGCCAACCCCTGCTGTGTCTGTTCTTTCACCTCCCCCTACTTCTGTCGAGCCCACGGAGAGTTGTGCTTCGCAAGACCGTCTTTCTGCCAAGCGTGTCGGTGTGCCCAAAAAGGCCTGCCAAGTCCCCAAGGACCTTCTGGCTCAAGTCGACCATTGCTTGTGATTGTCCTCCTTAAAACCCTTCAGTGGAACTGCCGCAACGTCTTGACCTCGCTCATCGACCTTCATGTCCTCATCTCTACTTACTCTCCTCACATTGTGTGTCTGCAGGAATCTTGGCTTCTTCCTAGCGACGCCATCCCTGGCTTCTCTACTTTCCGCTGCGACAGGAACAACAGGCGTGGTGGGGGCCTCGTCACGCTTGTTAGCTCTGCCCTCGCCTCATCATCACGTACCCCAGCTGCGGAGCTTCTTGTAGTCCGGCTCTGCGCACCAGGGGAGGTTCCCTTATTCCTAATGCGTACTGCCCCGGCGGCTTCGTCGATGAAGGCTGTCTTTGATTCCGCCCTTGCTTCTTGCTCGTCTGATCTCGTCCTGTCGGGCGACTTCAACTTCCACCATGGGACTCTCGTACTGACCCCCGCGGCCTGCGTTTGTACTCCTGGGTCACAGCAATCTCCCTTGCGCTGGCCAAATCGCGGCACCCAACGTTCTTCCGCAACAGCCAATCATCCTCCATTGACCTTTCTTTGTTCTCTGGTCGCTGTCTCATCTCCTCCTGGCAGCCACTCCACATCGGTTACAATAGCGACCATGTCCCTCTTCTCTTCACAGTTGACTCCCCCTTGTTCTCAGCTGCCCCATGTGCTCAGCGTGTGTCATTTGTCCGGTTATCCTCTCAGGTGGCCTACCTCAACCAGCACCTCCCGCAGGACGTGTGCGACGTTGCCTCCGGTTCCCTGTTCCTCTCAGCTGTCGCGGAGTCTGTCTCTGCCGCGTCCTTCTCCTGCGTGAAGCGCACCAGCTGCCCGCTCCCCACCGGGTGGAATGTGTCCGTTCACGCTGCTTGCGCAAAGCTGCCTGGAAGAAGCTTCGCCACAACTCCTGTCCTCTGAACTGGGTTGCGCCTCAACGCTTCCTTCAAGCTCGCCGTTTCCAAAGCTAAATCTTAGTATTTTTCCTCTCTGCATTCCAATGTGTCGTTTCCCGTGGCTCCCTCTATCGTCTCCTTCGTCGTGCTCGCTCCAATAAGCGCTCGATCTTTCCGTCCCTTCCGACATATGCTCCCTCCTGGATGAGCACGCCCGTGATCTCGAGCAACGCTTGCCGTGGCGCCCTCTTGCTTTCCGACGGCTATGTCCCTTTGACGCCCCCGATCCGCCCCTCTGCTCCCGGCCAGTGTCTGTCAGACGTCTTTGTGGTCCTCTCACCCGACCCTTCTCGTGGGTCTTGTACTGCTGGATTCCTGTCCAGTGGAAGCGAGAGTGGTCCGCAAGAATCCTCTTAGCGTGTGCTCCGCCGATAACCTCCGTCCCATTGCCCTTACATCCCTGCTTGCCAAGCTCGTGGAACGTGTCGTCTTCTCTCGCAGCTGCTCACCACCAGCGACATCCTGTCCCCTGTTCAAATAGGATTCCGCGCCGGCTTCTCGATCTGGTTCGCGCACGATATCCTTGACGTCCACCTATGTAGGGAAGAGATGCGGCCCGAGTTCGCTGCTCTTGTCACCCTAGACACCTCCAAGGCGTTTGATTCCATTGAGTACTCGCTGCTCTTGCATTCCCTTCAATCCACTCCTATTCCGGCGTACATTTTAGCCTGGATCCAGTCCTTCCTCAGCGACAGGCAGTTCTATTATACTGACGGTGCCTTCTCCTCCCGATGCTGAAGCCAGAAAAGGGGTGTGCCGCAGGGTCGCATCCTGTCCTCTCTCCTTTTCAATTTATTGCTTAGGTCTGTGCCTACTTACCCCCGCATCGTCACCTTGGTCTACACCTACATCGCCTTTCTGGCCGCTGCCCCGTCTCCATCTGAGCTGTTCTTCAGTCTTACCTCGAGTCTATCCGCGCCTGGCTGTCTAGTGTTGGTCTCTCTGTGAATCCTGCCAAATGTGCTTCCTTTCGCCTTCTCCCGTCCACTGCCCCCTGACATCGCCTTGTCCTTCGGCAGCGCCTCGGTGAAGTACCTCGGCTTTCCATGGTGGAACACATCCGGCACATTGCCTCTCGTAGGCATCTGGCCTTCGCCGCCCCGCCCTTCTACACGTGTACAATACATATATCCGCCCTATCCTCGGTTGCGTCCTCTTCTCGGGTCGCGCCCAGTCCTGGTTGCAGCCCCTCTTTGTCCGCAAAGCATTGCGTGCTTGCCTCGGGGTCCCACGTTTTACGCCGAATTTCATCTTGTACGCCGAGAGCCGTATTGTGCCCCTTTCGTCGCGCTTTCGCATCATCATGATCCGCTGCTTCCTCTCGCTTTTCTCGAGCCCTTCCTTTCGTCGCCTCCTCTTTCTCAGTCCTGGCATGCGCGGCCTCCCCGGCTTCCTTTAGAGCTCGCGGTCCCGCCCCCAGATGGTCTTCGCCAAAGCGCTTCTGGCTATCCCCTGTTCTGCGCCGGTTTCCCTTGTGAACCTGTTGCCTTTACCCTGCACTCGTCGTGGCCGGCTTGTCAGCTCTGTCTCTGCTTCCGGCGGACGTCATCTCCCCCTGCAGTGCTTGCTTCTCTCCTTCACTCTGTCCTCTTCTCGTTCCAGCGGCACCTCGTGATTTTCACGGATGGTTCTGTCCTGGACGAAAAGTGCGGTGTCGGCATCTTGATTCCGGCTCTTGACGTCCGTCGCTCGGTCCGCCTCTCTAACTACATTCCCATTTACACCGCAGAGCTCCTGGGTGTCCTCCTCGCCCTGCAGTTGGTGCCTGCATCTGTTCCGATCTCGGATCCCCGACCTCTCGCTGTCTCCCTCTCCTGCACTCTTTCTGTCCCCTTTCCGTACGCGAGGTCGTCATAGCTTGGATCCCTGGACATGCTGGGATTTCGCAAAACGAGGCTGCGGATGCCCTCGCTAAAGCACCGCTCTCATCTTCGACTCTCGTAGCTGTTCCGCTTATCTCGCCCGTCCTGTTCGCAATATTTACCCGCTTCGACCTCCTTGCCCACTGCCACCTTAACTCCCTGACCGGGCCTATTCCCATCTCCGGCTCTCTTCTATCTCCACCGCACCAAGTCCGTCTTGCGTCAACTGCTCGTGTGACGAGGCTGGCGAGCACTTTTTCCTCTGTTGTCCGCGCTATGCCTCGATTCGCCAGCAATTTCTTTTGGCTGTTTTTCGCGCTTACTCTATCGCTCCCTCCCTTCCCATCATCCTTTCGTTTGGCCGCTGTTCCGTTAACTCTGCGCCCTCTCCCATTCTTCACGCTGTGATCTCGTTCATTTCAGCCTCGCATCGCTTCTAGTCGCCTAGGCTTCCCCACCTGACCTGTCCCACACTGACCCGTGGCCAATCGCCTTTGGACTATGTGCCATTTTATCTTTGCACTCACTCACTCACTATAGCTTTCTTAACTCAGATACCGCCTTGGATCAAGTTGTACGTCGGGGGGGCCTTCCAGCCTCGCAGCCCCCCTCGTCCTGGCTGGACAGGAGTAGGTCACCGCCGAGCAACCGATGAAGCTCCTGTGGATTCTCACATGTTGGAGACAAGTGACTTGTCGCAAGCTACGGTGACGTACGACCCCGATAGGGGCCCTGAAGATGATGACGCAGCGGACCGCTTCACATTTGCAACATATCGAAAGAATCGGCCAAAAGTAATTCCCGTGCTCTTGAAACCTCTCGATGTCAACCCGTTCCTTCTGGAAGGCCAACCTCAATGTGGTGGCGCAGGAGTCAATCTCTCACCATCGCATTAGCAAGGAATTGGTCAAATCTCAAGGAGCTGTTTCCAACCTCTTGGCGCTTGAACTTGTGGCGGGATGACTGTTTCCGCTTCAATCCCGTCATCATACGTGAACAACATGGGAAAGATCAATGACGTACCACTTGACTATGACAACAGTGTCTCGCGCAAGAAGGCGTCATGGCGGCAGACCGTTCGTTCGGCAGAGAGTTCGTCACGGACAGCTTCATCCCTCTTCGTAGCGTCACCCTCACGTTCAAGCCCACCCCGAAGCTCCCTGAGAAGGGTTCAACCCAATGTTAGAACTGCCAGCGACTGTCGTTGGCCCACACGGTGCAAGATTTGCTCGGGACCACAAGAAGTGCACAAGCGGTCGGCGCTTCCATATGGAGCTACTCCCCAGCATCGCACTACCGGCGACCCACGTAATCTGAATGCTACCAACGTGGTAAACGCCGCCTCCAAATCGGATTCAGTGAGCTTTAGAGCGCACAAGAGTGTCCACGAGAGAGCCAACGGTTAGCGTGGATGCCCAGCACCCCTCCTAGTCTTCGCCTCCCTTGCGCCAGACCTATACGTCATAGAGACCTATATGTCAAGAGTGCCGTTGCGGTTCCACAAATTGGTGCACAAACAAGCACACCGCGCCTGAGGCAGTCGGCGCGCTCCGGCAGCTGTGCTGGTCCCCCTGATTCTAGCCGTCCTCAAGGCCATCTTAGCGGCGTACCCGGACGCCTTACTCACTGCTGAAAAGCTTCTGACCGCGAATCATGGATCATCTAGTGGGCTACTATCCTCCAGCGGAATGCGCGTGGTCTGCGTTCCAAGTTACCGGATCTCAAGTTGTTTTTATTCAAGTACCGGCAAGTACAACTGTGGTTTCCCGGCAACAATCCGACACCTTATAGAAGACTGTAGCCAGTACGTATGCGAGCGACGGGCCTTTAAATGTCAACTTGAACTGCTGGATCAGAGGCCATTCTACATCTGCAAAGTTCTCGGCCCATGGAGTAACCCTGATGGCGCTTTTCTTTCCTTTTTGAGGGCCTCCTTCAAGAACTGTAGGGATTTCCTTTCATGTGAACCTTTTTGGGTCCTGCACTCAACGCAGGGAAACATCCCACATCATCATCATGCATTCATCTATATGTTAATGGTATGCCAGCAACCGAAAGCTGGAAGATATCCAATCCCGCCAGTGACAGGTACTGCTGGATAGCGTCGCTGAAGACCAGCCATAATGTTAAATAAGGTGGGGCACCCCATGGGCCAACGTGACAAGGTCTGTCTCTCTGGCTTCTGCTGGAATGCCATGAAAGTGCTGTGGAAATCAATAAGAAGTTACCCGTCAAAAAGCCCGCCGACTGTGTTTTCAATGTGTTGTCTGTGACACCTTTTGTATAGGTGCGTATCTTCATCACATAGCATGCTCCTAGCCAACCATCTTCCCGAATGACAACGTTCTCGCCCATGATTTGTTGATAACGAGAGGCGAAGCCTATTATGCATCTATTATACGCGGCTACAAAATGGGCTACGCCTCCCATTTTCAACAAATCAGAGACGAAAACGTTGTCATTCGGGATGATGGTTGGCTAGGAGCGTGCCATGTAGTGAAGTTCATCTTGAAGAGGGTAAAGCAGAACGTTATGTGTACCTCCGCGTTGGCGTCTGATTGGGTGCTACAATATTCTTCAGATGACGTAACGATGGGTAGAGGTATCTGGACGGCGGTGCGTGTACTCGTCCGAATACGAAAGAGAGTGCGTTTTTGTATTAACGCTGCACAAGTTATGAAGGAGAAGAATTTAACAATAGATTGTAAATAGAATTACGAAGCGTAGAAGAACAATATTACATCTATTAAACCCGTAACTAAATACATGCAGATAGGAGTTCTTACCTCGATGAAAGATGAAAGTCACTGAAACATCAGTCACTGAACATCAGTTTCCCTCAAGTTCTTACCTCCTTTAACAACCAACTTCTTCAGCCTGCAATGTAACTTGCAGTTACTGAGTTACTTAAAAAAAGAACGAGTTACTTCGAAGTTACTTCGGACACAAATAAGCATTACGCAGATACAGCGCGCGTGAGCAGTTGAGTTAGACCTTGAGTTGCCTGCGGAGGAGTGCAACACGCTTAGATATTAACGATGAAAGTCACTGAAAAGGTTAGCCAGCTGTAGGACTCGAACCCACATCTTCTGGATTACATGGATTACATTACATCTACTGGATTAGATGTGGGTTCGAGTCCTACAGCTGGCTAACCTTTTCAGTGACTTTCATCTTTCATCGTTAATATCTTAGGCAATTTGAGGCCTTGTATGTATTTGTCCTTTCTATGTTGTTCCAGCCTCAGAACATCGGTTCTTTCACGCTTAGATAGTTTTCGTTTGTGTCCAACAATAGACCTCTCCCTGTTTGTGAACAAATGACGTCATAGTGTTCGACAGCGCCACAAATTTAGAACTGCGCTCGAAGCTAGAGGTGAACAAGGTCGCGCCCAAAAGCCACGGTCTTGAGGGGATTACGATATGGTCCCTTAAAGGGACGCAACCCTCGGTCGTGCTTTTCTTTCAATGGGCGGCAGCGAACAAGTGCCCATTCGTGGAACCCAGCCCTCTCCTTTAGATTTGTTTCGGTTTCAGTCTGTCTACCAACGTCATCATGACGTGTCTCTGGTAGAGGTCTATTCGAACGCTTGGCATCTATTTTCATTTTACTCCCTGTGAGCTCACAATGGTTCAGCTTCATTTCAATGGCAGTGGTTCTCACTTCCTGAAAAAAATGTTGTCATTGATTGAATATCACATTTTATGGAAAAAATGCCACGAAGGAACCGGACAGAAAGCAAGAAAATATGTGGACGTGAGTGAAAAGCGAATTAAAAGTAACTTGGAACGTAACTTAAGTTACTTTGGCAAAGTTACCTGAAAAAGAAACGAGTTCCTCTGAAAGTTACCACGGCGCAAAAGTACCGAGTTAAGTTACAATAAGTCGCGAAGAAAAGGAACTTAGTTACTTGTAACGAGTTACCTCGAACTCTGGACAGAAGCGCGGCATCACGGCCGCGTAACATCGGGGAAGGCTTCAATTGTCAAGAAATTTGTCATCCCGAGATTTGGGGACATGAAATTTTGCTGAAATCCCAGAATCCCGGGATCTGGACCCTACACAGTTTATCGGCCAATCTTTGGCGACGATGACGCAAACAAAAAACTCAAGTCGTAAGGTTTTGACTCTGACATTTTCCGAACATTTTATGTCCTGATTACACCTTCACCCGCGGACACTGAACGCAAGCCTCGAAATTTCAAACTGTTCGGGTGCAACACATCTCCGGCATCATGATCTTTTCTTTTTCCAATCAATCAATCTCTCCTTTAAGTACCATGATGAGGACGATTGGGGATACCCTTAAATGTCGTTTGGTAATGGTATCATTATGGACCGCCCTCTGTGAAGACATAGAAAGATTCCAGTCAGAATATGGCTATATCCTGGCTGACTTTTTCTTCCTATTATTTGAACGTGGGTGACGTACTCAAATTACCATGGAATTGCAGTAATCCATGTTTTCTGTCGCGGTGACGCCCTAGGGACATCCTAATAATAGACAAGTCATTACGACGGACAATGATGACATTTCCGAAGGAATGCTCTTTCTCATCTGTGCAGTGATTACTCTGGCAACAAACCCCATACGAAGTGTCGGCACATCCGGAGAGTTGTTTTTTGTTTGCGGGAGCGGCTCATATACGTCCTACGTGACAATGACGTAATTTTCCATGAAAACGATGGCGTAACGATTGGCGTAACTCCCTCAAAATCTAGCGCTAGATTTTTATGGCGGCTTCAAGGCCAATACACCCTTAGGGGTTAACTTCCATAGTTACCACCTGTCCACTTAGCCAACACCCCGAATGACAACGTTCTCGGCCCTGATTTGTTGAAAACGGGAGGCGGAGCCTATTTTGTGTTCATTATGCAGGGCACAGAATCCTGTTTTCAACCATACAGGGGAGAGAACGTTGTCAATGTTGGCTATGTGGTCAAGTTCATTATTAAAGGGGCCGTAAACAGGCACAAAAGGTGCACATTTCTTTGTGTTATATTATTGAAACTTAGGTAGTGAAAACTCCTTGCAATTACTAACGCTCAAAAACAACAGGCGCTTGCATACGGATGAAATATTCACTGCACTCTTTCGCATTTTAGCTCCGCCCCGCGCTCTAACTTTACGTCATTTTGACGTAGAGCTTTCCTCACCAATTACGATCGAGTGTTCCACGTATAATTTTATTTCAAATGCGGAATTGGACTAGATGAACGTGAATCCTCTTCTATTCAAAATCTAAACAGTTACAGCCTCAAACTGAAAAAAAAAAAAAAAAATACGTTTAATCCAGGTATCATACGCGCACTACGTTTTCTGGGCAGTAGCACCCAGCACACCATGAGCGCGAATGAATATCCGGGAATACAGTTCCGGAATCTTAGGTAGGTAATGGAACATCTTCGTCATCTTCGAATAGTTCCGACAACTGGGCTGCCGTACTTTAGTTTGAGCCACGCGGCATCGCGTCATCAGCTCGCGTTGTACTATAGCTATGGTTGTACAGCGGATAGCGTGCTGGCCATGTCACGTCGTGACTGGGAGGAACCCGGGTTCGAATCGCGTCATGTAGCAGCCCAACTGTTGACGTTTGCGCCAGCCGGAGATGTTGAAGATGTCATGACGTTGAATTTCGGAACCACGGAGCGCAAAACGTCGTTTCACACAAACAAACTGAGCGCTCTGACTCACAGCTGATAACGAAGTATGTTTATTGGCTGTTAATTTGAAACGTCATGTGCGCAGCTCGGCCCCCGATTGGACGGCAAAACGCTACGTAGCCATGTGAGGTATGCGTGGTGGAGAGAGGCTCGCTGGTTACTCATCTTTGAAAGCAGTTATATGGGTCAATGAGCTGGCACGAGTCGAACGAAATGTACATTCGGGTATTATGATCTGCGTTCTTTCATGGGGTATCATTATTTCAGAAATGTTTGGTGGCCTGTTTACGGCCCGTTTAAGAGTGTAGGTCAGCATAACGTCTGATAGAGGGTGTAAAAGGGTGGCAAAAACAATTATCATATATCCAAATTGCTACGAAAAGGCGTACGCCCCCTCGCTCGCCGAATCGGTAACCCTATCATTCGTACACTCTTAAAAATGAACTTCACCACATAGCACGCTCCTAGCCAACCATCATCCCGAGTGACAACGTTCTCGCCCCTGATTTGTTGAAAACGGGAGGAGGAGCCTATTTTGTGCCATTATGCACGGCACAAAATAGGCTCCTCCTAACGTTTTCAGAAATTAGCATCAGGGCGTCGAAAGTTTGCTTCCTAACCTCAGCACGGATGTCATGAAGTACGTTGGCAAGACTTTGAGCATTCCATTGAACTAGGTGAGGTGCGTATGGCTTGAAGACATGCATTGGAGATGAGTTGTTGCTTCCGATGAGGTTGGCAAACAAGAGGGCGAGGAGAACACAGCTCATGTTGTAAGTCGGGAAGGATGACAGACTCGATGGCGAGAACTTTTTCAACTTGAGGGATGGAGTCAGAGTTGGACCGAGCCTTGACGACAGCCCCAAGTGCAGCGAAGAGAAATGGACTAACCAGAACCAGAAGAGCACGTTCAGCAGTGACCTGCGCAGTGACTGGGCTTGGGTGTTCTTCCAGACGGACATTGCGGGAGGTGAAGCCGCAGCAGCTTGCGCGCAGAATGCCTTTTAGGAGGTCAATGGTATCTCACGTGGCTTAATAGAACGAGGCTTGGGGACAGAGGTGACCTTTACGTCCGTTGGTTTGACTTTATCGGAGGCTTCCGTTGAACAGAGTTCGAGGTAACTCATTACTGTAACTAAGTTCCTTTTTTTTTTTTTTGGTAACTTGTAACTTAACTCGGTACTTTTGCGCCGTGGTAACTTTCAGAGGAACTCGTTCCTTTTTCAGGTAACTTTGCCAAAGTAACTTAAGTTAAGTTCCAAGTTACTTTTAACTCGCTTTTCGCTCACGTCCACATATTTTCTTGCTTTCTCTCCGGTTCCTTCATGGCATTTTTTGCCATAAAACGTGATATTCAATCAGTGACAGGAAGTAAGAACCGCTGCCATTGAAATGAAGCTGAACCATTGTAGAACCCAGAGGGAGTAAAATGCAAAGCGTTCGAATAGACCTCTACCAGAGGAACGTCATCATGGCATTGGTAGACAGAATGAAACCGAAACAAATCGGAAGGAGAGGGCTGGGTTCCACTGCCTCCCATTGAAAGAACCGTGGCTTTCGGGTGCGACCTTGTTCACCTCTAGCTTCGAGCGTAGTTCAATTCTACCAAATTTTGGCGCTGTCGAACACTATGACGTCATTTGTTTACAAACAGGGAGAGGTCTACTGTTGGACATAAACGAAAACGATCTAAGCGTGTTGCACTCCTCCGCAGGCAACTCAAGGTCTAACTCAACTGCTCACGCGCGCTGCACCTGCGTAATGCTATTTTGTGTCCGAAGTAACTTGGAAATAACTCGTTCTTTTTTTTTTTTAAGTAACTCAGTAACTGCGAGTTACATTTCAGGCTGAAGAACTTGCACTGTTCGAAAAAAAAGGTATAAACAAGGTATAATAATGTGCTCTTATACCTTCTGCTTCAGATATACCTTTGGAGAGTATAGAAGAGGTACAAATTTCCTATTTATACCCCCAACCCTTCTCAAGAGGATGAAAGAGGTATAAAGGAGGGCTAACGTACCATATTTATACCTCATCACCACGCGTTTATATCCGGTATACCAGGAATATAGATCACCAGGCTATGCATTTCACGGTATATATGAGGCTGCTATACCTTCTGTTTCTTTATACCTTTACTTCCCCAACGTGCTGTATGACATCATTATTATTTTTTCTTGAGACGGTATCAGCTGAGTTAAACGGATATTTAATTAAGACAGTACAGTACTATATCTGAATCCCCATGGTTCTGTATTGCTGGAATGTTGAATCTAGATGTCCTCACGCTTAGGGTTGTGTACCAGGCGAAGGCTGCTCCACAGTTTGTCAAGTCGCCACCAGTATATCAGTATACGTTGCTCTGTACATCGTGATACACACTTGATGAATGCGCACAGCAATCTTGCTCCTTCAAAAATTTTCTTTAGTTTTTAACTCCGTATTTTTTTTCTTTTTTTTTTTTACATGGGGAGTAATGTGCACGCGCTTTGCTTTCTACTTCGCAACCATATGCGTTTGCGTGTGTCTGTAGTGCGTGTGTGTATGTCAAAAACTTTTCTTCCCTCGAAAGGTGATTTTTCAAGTTCCCTCCTCTAAAAATGCCTATGCCTAGGTATGATTTAATACCCTGATGGTACTCGTGCAGACTCTCATAGGGGTATAGAGCTGTACCCCTAAAGGTATGGCATATAGGCCTTTGTTGAGGACTATTTTTTATACCTGTAAGGGGGTATAAAATAATACCTAAGAGGGGCTAAGTTATTGAGCAGACGATCTATACCTCTAAAGGTATAGATTTTTCTCTGAGTGTCGTTATTAACCTAGTTACATTTTGCACACGGTAACTTAACTTGTAACGAGTTCTTTTTGAGCGGTAACTTCTCAATCTGTGCCGTTGGATACGAGAAGGAATATCAGCTTCGGCAAAGCGCTTGCTCTTCTAGTGTCACTCGTAGTTCTTGGTTTGCAATCGAATTTCTAATCTTTTCACGCCGTTCAAAACGGACGTGGAAAAGAGCCGTCTACCGCTCCGACCATCTATGGTTCAAGCAGAAATGCTTGCAGGTACTGCATTAAAATGGAGCTAATTCAACTGATAATGCAACACTGAGGAACGTTCATATTCTTTACACGACACTACTGAACATTTTGCCCAATTACACCCACAGCTCCACCCTCAAAATGAGCCTCTCGAACTATTACATCTAACACCCTCCATGCAAACTTTTTACCCACAAGTGTGTAACAGTGATGCGCAAAAAGATTTACACCCAAATTACACCACATTTGCACCGAAAAGGGTGTTAAGTGAGGTTGCTTCGTGCAAACACATAGGTGTTGTCTCTTTGGTGTGTCTTTGTGTACATCTGACCGAGTATCATGGCGTCCGTTTATCACCTCCATCACTCTTAGAAATGAACTTCACCGCATAGCATGCTCCTAGCCAACCATCATCTCGAATGATAACGTTATCTGGCCTGATTTGTTGAAAACGGGAGGCGTACGCCTTTTCTGTGACAGTTATGAACAGCATAAGTGTCACAAAAATAGATTTGAGATTATGGTTGGCTAGGAGCATGCTATGCGGTGAAGTTAAGAGCTAAGAGTGCAGCAGCAATGGCAGCACATATACAAGCTTTGTACTCGCGCGAGCGAAGTCGCCTACGCTGCACCATGGCGTTCGCGGTGTTGGACGATATTATACACCCTGGGACTTTTAGCACATCTACGCAACCTATACATATACGATAGAGGAAGCTGTCAAATGAAAGATCAGCAACCACATGTCAGCCACTTGAAAGGAATCAGATGATTGGCTTATCATTTTTTCCGAAACGTTATCCTTTCAATCTGCTAAATCTTCCTACCGTGAGACCGCAAAACGTTTCCTCTCAGCCGCGCGATAAAGAAAAGAAAGAATGCGAAAGTGGTCAGCGTGACGCGACGCCTGGAAAGTGACCACCCTGTGGTTTCGTCATCTGAGGTCTTGACGTACATCTCTTCCTGTAACACCCGCTGAGACGTGGCTGGTGCATATGCTCGCCCGACGTTTAAAAATACCGCCCGTTGTACATGGGATTAGAGAAAAAAACGGAAATTTGGGGAGGAAAACAGTTTTCTTCGTTTTTTTTCCTCGTCTCCGGAAAAATAGCCCAAAATTTCCAGGCGACAAAATTCAAAAATATAAATTTTCGTGCCTTTAATGCGTTCCAACCCGCCAACAGTGCTAGAAAGTGAACACTACTAAAGTTTCTAGCTCATTGTGTGCTGTGGCTTGACCGGCAATGCTTGGACTCAGCAGTAACCGCGTTTGTTTCCATTGTTTCCAATTTTTCGGAAACAAAACCCGAAAGAAAACTTTTTTTTTTTTTGCGATTCAAAATCTCCGGAAATTTTGGATCTCTACGTGGGATATAACATTAAACACGCAGTCCATTGCACCAGGGTGCTCTTCTAAACCAGTGCCGGAGGTAATATAGCTTTCCAGATACGGTTAAAAACAGTGTACTCATAGTGAGGAGTATAGAAAAAGGAAAGTCAGTACTTGATAAATCCACCAGACAATTTGAACCAATTAAATTAGATAAGTGAATAAGGAGGTATATCTGAATTACGAAAAATTTGTTTTTTTTCTTTTTCTTATCGTCACGATTCGAGTCATCATTCGGAAGATGGCGATGATTATGTTTAAAAAATGTGTAACTATGCTAAATGACAAGCAACGAAACGGCTGTCCTTCGGTGTTGGGGGATTCCGCTTCGTGAAGGGGAGATACCTGTGGGGAACAGTCTCTCTCGCCCTGCACATTCTGTGATTGGTTTCTTACCTGTCTGGTCATGAAAACAGGTATCGGGCCACTACATCCAACGTGCCATTACATCCAACGATGGATGTAACGGCTCGTTGGATGTAATGGCGCGTTGGATGTAACGGCATGGTGTGGATGTAACTACACTATGGATGTAACGGCATATTGGATGTAACGGCTCGTTGGATGTAATGGCACATTGGACGTAACAGCATGGAGTGGTACCCTTTGTTCAGGCCCCATTTAGAAGTTGATGGCGGAGGCTGAATGAGTTAAAATTCCTGGGCATTTATCTGCATATATCTGCTACATTAGCATTTGTGGTCCTGGTTCTTCAGAGTTACTACTATTATTGCTGAACTATTATCGGAGTAATAAGAACTAATAAACAATAAATAATTGGTAAATCGCACGTTTACACGTCACAATGGCTGGAAAGGGATAATAGAAGTTGGAAAAATGAGAAATTACCGCTGGTGAGCTTTTGTCCGTGCTACGCACTTCACGGGCGAGCTTTCGCCCGCGCGACACATTTGACGCTGAGCGTGAAAGTAGAAAAAATTCGGGGAAGTGTTAAGGGGTCCTTTAAACGCCTATAGGCCCGATTTCACCCACAGCGATTAGCTTCTGAACGCAGTTTTCGTTAACATAAACTGAGATCCGATCAGGCGCCAGGTCCCTGGCGTTAATCGGTGGTGGTGAAACCGGCCATTAGAAAACTCACGTTTTATTGAGTAAGTCTTGCACCGCTTTACCCCTGACGGTTTCAGCTACCGAGTTCAAACAAAATACGGAACAAAAATAATGCTGCTCATCAACTGCGTAAAAGTAAGTTTAACGTCGGTAGCCGCGGAGGATGGGCTATTTTTCCGAAACCTTACTCCGTGTCATGTTTACGTATTATACTGACAGCAGAGCTGGTGCCGGTAGGTCGCAAACAACGACATCGTTGCTTGAGTTCACACTCCAAATCAAAGAATATCGAAGCGTCCGGTCATTGATGCACCTCAAGTATCAAATCTTTTTATTCATTATGCAGTTAGTCATCACGTACGAGGAAGAATACCGACGCTGACAACACGTCGAAGGTATTGAACAAGGTCGTCATAAGATATGGGGTAGCGCATAAAATGCTGTCGAAACAGTTCCATTTCCTCGGCGAGGCGTGCGTTCCTCTGACGAACTCGCTGTTCTTGTGGTGTCGTCGCTGGGTCGTGCAGAAGCAATCGCAGGCGGTATTTCGCTTGTACCTTCTGAAGGAACGAGATCACCTCTGCAAGACGTGGGTGCTGGTTCGGAAGCTGGTCATGTAAACCATTGTGCCACCCCTCGACGAAATTTGTAGTTCCCAAAGTGCCCCCATATGTTACGGACTGGAACAGACTCTAGCCAGAATTCCTGGTAATATGCAACAAACTGCTGCATTTGACCACTCTGAAGAGAAGACAGTTCATGGGGGTGCTGCGACATTAGATATTCGCCAAACTGAATGCGCAGGTGTTCGGGAACAAAGGGCAGGTGTCTCTCCAAACTGAACCAGTCGCGGACTGGTTCATTTTCTCTGCACGCATTTCGAAGTCCAAGTTCATCCCGCTTCTTGTTCACAGCTTTCGCGTAGTGAAAAGCACAGCCGCTTAGCTTTATCGGCTGATTGACAGGGTCAACGATGAAAACGGAGATAGCTGCATTTATAGCCGCGACCTCGAAATCGAACACCCAGTGAGCAAGACTGTGCAGCGTTCCCAGGTGGCCAAACTCGTGCAGGTGTGCCTCGCGGATCACTTCGAAGATCTTGATGTACGTACCACCAGTGTCACGTCGGCGAGTAAGCGCGAATACCACTGGGTCGCACTCCCCCTTGGACACATGCAGACTGTAGAGTTGGCCTGGGTTCATGAACTCTGGAGGCGTGTATTTGAAATTTCCGTCCCCAAAAACGTACTCGGCTGACAGGAGGGCCTCGAGATCACTGTGGCCAAAGAAAACCATAACCTCACTTCCTTGCGTTGAGTCTCGGTGCCTCAAAAAATCCTCTCCGTCCAGTGTCTTCTCCAGTCCTTGAAGGTCGTCGATCGAGACGTTTCTTACTGCATATAAATGCCGGTTACACGACAGTGCCCTGCGTTTCGATGCAAATCCGTAGCCTGAGCACAACTCCTCCTTGATGGCCTCGCGGCACTCAGGAGTACATTCGCTCAAGTGCTCGTCAACACCAGCAAGCGCGTCATTGTAGGCTTCACGAGGCCGACCATGTCGAATTTCTGTTCTCTTCTCCGTCATATACCTTTTGCTGAGAACCTTTGGCTCCGACGAAGTCACAGCTGTCGGGTCACAAGAATGCGCAGTACTTGGGTAGTCCGGGTCGACTTGGAGGATGCTGTTTTTCAACGTAACATGGGCCACTGGAACCGGCGACGTGTCGCCAGCAGCCTTGGCCTTGGTGCTGAGGTCATAGCAAGATATGCATCGATAATACACGACTGATGGGTCCCTCGGATTCACATACTTGAACGAAAACTCAAGAACGGCGCCCTGCCATCTTCTGCTCCGGTCACTGTAAAACTGGGTGGCGGGAACGTCGCTTCGACTGTACAAATTTCACGTCTCCCAGGTCCATGCAGACTTGTGCCCGTTACTCGAAAAAAGTAATTGATTACCGTTACCGTTACTTCTGTGGAAAAAGTAATTGATTACCATTACCAATTACTCGACTTCAAATGTAATTGAGTAACGAGTAGAAAAGTAACGCGTTACTTCGGTCGTTACTCTGCATTCACGCAAATTATAACCGCCTTTGTGTGCCTCAGAAAAAAAAAAAAAAAGGTTCAGCAGCGGAACAGCTGAAATAACAAGACAAACAAAAACACGTAGGACAAGGAGACCTGACTGTACGCCCGGGAAGACGTTGACCCGATTGTGGAAGAGCATTGCCTGGAACTTCCCCATGACTCACTAAACCTCCAAAGCTTCAGGTACCATTACACTGGTGTAGGAAGAGATTAGGGAGAGAGACTCTGAAATTCCAGAGCGTTATTACAATGACCTCCGCTTGCTATAGTAGAACAGCCCAACAAAGGCTGATGGCAGGGGCTTGACTTGGGGCAGAACATCTGAAAGATAAGCTAATCTCTGCCGGTAAAGTAATCAATTACTGAGTAATCGATTACTCAGAAAAGTAATTGATTACTGGAAAAATTACTTTGACAGTAAAGTAACTGATTACTCGAGAAATTACTCAAAAAGGTAATTGATTACAAGTAACGCAATTACTAGTAACGCGTTACGCACAAGTCTGGCATGCGAATCACTTGGAACTGCTAGCTGGCAAGTGGCACGACGAAAAACTCGCCACGAAATGACAGATGTCCTTTTTCCTTTCTTTGGTTCTTCCGGACCTCTTCCTAGTACCTCCTGGTTAAGGGAAACCAGGTTAAGCCTTTGTACCCTGGCCAAACAGCTTGGGCACGGGGGTGATCTGTAATAGGTCAACCTTCTTTTTGAAGAGGTCGCTGAAGAGAAAACAATAGGTGGACGTTACGCAGGTCGGTAATCCCAGATGTGGCGTGGGAGGAAACTTCTTGGAACACTGTTTTGTGTGCGAGTGTGTCATTTTCGTAAAGGAAAAAATGCTTCCTTTTTTTCTATCCACTCCTCCTTCTGGCACACATGTGTTGCGTAACAAGCACAAAACACCGACGAAATCAACGACCTTGCCGCCGACATCGAGACCATTGACCGAGTTTTCTGTGTCCGTGGATGTAATGGCTCGTTGGACGTACTGACCCGATGGATGTAATGACTCGTTGGATGAATTGGCTCGTTGGATGTAATGACCCGTGGACGTAATGGCCAAAAATGGATGTAACGTCTCGTTGGATGTAACGGCATGTTGGATGTAACGGCTCGCTCTTGGATGGAATGGCACGTTGGATGTAGTGGCATGGAATCATGAAAACACCCATCTAAAATAGCTAGTTGAAGTGCGTCATCCTGGCATACAGAACATGATGCGAAATCACCGACCCTCTCTTCCCACGAAATATCTTCCCCGCAGACAATGTTCCATCGGTTACGCACGGGATCTGCGTTCACGAACTCGCAACTGTTCAAGATGGGCTCCAGGGAGGATTCCAGTTGCGGTCACTGTCATACTATGCGGGAACTCCATACTGACGTCCTCTTCCCGCAACCTCGTGCGTTTTCTTCAAGAAACGCGGAAAGACCGCACCTCTCATCCCTTGCCTCACTCTCTCGTTATTCTCAAACCTCCCTGCGCTCCTTAGCCTGGTTTAGAAGCGACGACACAACAAGGGTGGACTGCCAAAATCGCTCTTCCCATTGAATGAACACTGGTGGCCGCCGTCTTTAATGAGCATGACTGACGATAACGTAACATTCCATATGACGAGTCATCCGATAAACATCTGAGTAGCGTATCAACGTTCGAAAGACAAAGGGAAAAGAAGATTTCTCGACACGTGGGGAGTGCTGCCCGATGCACCAGTCCTCGAGCGGGGGAAAATGAAGGAACTAAGGAACAAACGGCAGTCCACACGTGCAAAGTTCCCGTGACCACCACGGGGCGGCAGCACTAATGGCGGCGCCCACTCCTGAAATGGCGTTTTTGTGTGTGTGGTCAGCATAACGGCGAGTTATTTCCCCCTTGCTGCACTGGTGCAATTTAATCGCCACAACAAACACACGTTGAAAGTAACATTGTATATTGCACGCTCGCAGTTTCCAGCGCTGTATACTGGAGAGCGATGAAAGCTCACGTCCGATCTGTTGGCACATATTGTACTCTATAAAATAGTCAAGAAATAATCCTGGGGTGCGACACAGATTGGCAACCAACCCTGGGTAATCCTGCAACTCCCTCGTAAGGACACTGAGGATACGCTTTCGCAATGTCTGGATAACGGTCCGCAGGAAACGGGCAGGTGCGGAAGCCCACACTAAAAAAACATAATGAGCAATTTTGCTCGGACCGGAAGTCTATACAGGATCCCACGTCAGAGCGCTTCTTGAAATTCACTAATCGACGTCAGATGAATGCATCGACAGATCGAAGACATCCTTCGGATGCTCTTCGGGGAAACTCATCATTTGGTATGATCAAGATCACTGTTATTCAGCTGCGGCCACATGCGAGGGGTTTAACTCGAGACGAGGAATGTCCCCGGTAAGACCCATAGTATGATGACCTGACTGCCTTTTAGAGGCATGTTGTATTCACGGTAAGGTCCCATATGGGTCCACCAGAAACCGAACAAGGGATGGACAAATTTAATATTCATGCTTCTACTGGGGAGGTTCAGTCCTGCACAGCAACGGTAGGATTTCTTGCCGTCTGCTAATGAACAATGTTGATATTGGGCTCAGAGGATTATATACGCAAAGCCACAATTAACCACAAAAGAAGGCCGTTTCAGCTGCCTTGGTATTTCGTAAATTGGTCGGAAAAACACTTAGCCAACGTCAGACAAGCCAAAAACATCGTTCCAAGTATTTGACCACGTTTGAGTCACAATAAAACCTCCAAAGTCTCGCGTGAACAATGGTTCGCTCATGAATGTTCGTGTGATGACTTGATTTCCTGCATATTGCCATTGGATGTCAATCCGTCCGAGAAATAAATGAAATGAGATCCGAAGCCCATCTCCGTAATTTTAACACTGTCCTGGAAATAAATAAGGAGCCCATTTATCTCCACCGATGGCGTTATCCATCTTTCGGGATTGAAATGAGGCTGTGAAAAAGTATATAAATGAAAGGTGGGCGACATTGATCCATCTCTGAAAGAAAAGGGAGGAGAGTGACGCCCCGAGGGCTCTTGACCAATCACGCTAAAGCACTCTCTATATAATGGCAGCGGCTACTCATACGTAGGCTATAGTAGCGCTAGTTTTCTCCAGAAACGCCGGTAAGCTCAGTTTTACTCTCACCACGCAAACATCCGTTCCTGCATGTATACCCACTCCGTGCTTGGTTGAGTTTGATTATTTTCGCGCTCAACTTTTCGGTGAGCGTTCAGTTGGGTACGAATATTCGGATGACAATTTTTGGAGAGGCTAAAATTATTATCGTTCGTGATAATAACAGAAAATTGCTTCTTTTTTATTTTGTTGTTCTCGTTGTTCAACAGTTGTTCGATTGACCTCAAGTACGCCATTTAGATGTGCAATGAAATCCTGGCTTTCAAGAAGGGTTTAATGGAGTAATTCCTGGGTAGACGAGGAGCAATTTTCGTAGGTATCAATGGGAGGAAAGTTAGGATGTGTATTTTTAAGCACGTCATCAGATGGGTGGGAAAATGCGAGGGGTTTTATGCTGTGGAAGGCTTTATTGATGACTTTCAGATTCTAAGGCTATGCGTGTTCACGTAATGCGTGATTAGTGTGGTGTCCTAAAATTCTCAACAAACATCTCCACGATGTGGCAAATAAAATACGACTCCGACGTTTCGAAAGCAAGTTCCTGTTGCTTCGGTACACTCTTCGGTACCTTGTTATAACGTACACTCGAAACACAGCACTTGACCGCATAGCACGCTGTGCGCCAACCATTGCCATGAATGATAGGGTTATCGCTTCTGATTGGGAGAAAGAGGTGGGCGTACGCCTTTTTATGACAATTTGGATATATGATAATTGCCACAAAAAGGCACGCGCCCTCCTCTCTCCTCGAATCAGAAGCGATAACCCTATCATTCGTGGCAATGGTTGGCGCACAGCGTGCTATGCGGTCAAGTTCTCTTTCTATAGAGTGTACCTTATATCAAGCTGTAAGGTACACCAGTGAATTTTCCCAATGCGCTCTTAGAAATGAACTTGACCGCACAGCACGCTTCTAACCAACCATAATCTGCAATGACATCGTTATCTGCCCTGATTTGTTGAAAACGGGAGGCATATGCCTTCTTTGTGACACTTATGCTGTTCATAATTGTCACAAAAACTCACGCTTTCTGGGCAGGTAACGACATCATTGGAGATGATGGTTGGCTAGGTGTATAAAAGGTCCCAACAAAGTCATGTTTTCATGTACAGTGTGTTGTTTCGCCCTTTTGCACCTTTTTGTTGATCTCAAAAATGTCGCCGCATTTAGATGAATTGTGTGATGCATTGAGCAGAACCCGCTCATGATTTGGCTCTGATTAAAGGATCTCTTTTCCTAGAATTTTCGTTCCATTCACGAATACTCAAATGTTTGGGAACATTCACATAATTCATCCACTACATTTTCGGTCTCAACTTTGTCGCTATATTATAGATGGTTATTTCCAGGCTATATTCAATACATGACATTCTCGCGTAAACATAAACAAGCCCCCACCAAAACTTCCGGTCCTTACGCGACTACACTCTTAGAAATGAACTTGACCACATAGCACTCTCCTAGCCAACCATCATCCCGAATGACAACGTTCTCGCCCCTGATTTGTTGAAAACGGGAGCCTATTTTGTGCCGTGCATAATGGCCACAAAATAGACTCCGCCTCCCGTTTCCAACAAATCTAGAGCAAGAACGTTGTCATTCGGGATTATGGTTGGCTAGGAGAGTGCTATGAGTGTAAGGACGCTCGGAGCCAGCCTCCATGCAGAATTGTATCTTTGGCGTTCCTGAAAACGGGAGGCGACCCTGTCTCTCCTCCAATCAGAAGCGATAACTGTATGAATCGGCACTGTGGTTGGCGTTTTGACACCAAGCCTGAAGCGGTGCATGTATAAATGTCAGTTGCTGACAAGATGGCGTATCAGAGCTGACAGTCAGCAGTCTGTGTGTTTGGCAGAATGCGCGAAACCATGCTTTCTCGTTATGTTTGTTTACTCTTCTACGACTCGAGTACGTATACATTATAGAACGTGAAGAAAAAACAATGTACAAGTTTCCGGCGATGCAGAATCAAAAATAACAAAGACGGTTAAGAGCATCAACTATTTACTATATACATAAAAACGAGACTTTCGTGCAAGTCTTGATTTTATGTATATAGTAAACAGTTGATGCTCTTAACCGTCTTTGTTATTTTTGATTGCGTATACATTAGAAAGAAAAGCTCCAATCTGCTCTATACATTTGGAAGGTATAGAAAAGATACAACTTGGCACAAGGGTATAAAAGAGATAGAAATCAGGGCTAAAGTAACACCGTCCATACCATGTATAGATCACCACGGCAGCTGTATACCGGCTGTTTCAGTTAATTCGCACCAATCCAACAAGTGTTTTTTTACAAGTATATACACTCTTAAAAATGATGGTGGTGGTGGTGATAGGGCTTGCCGTTGTCGGCCTCACGTATGTGGGCAACGTCACGACTCACGCCCTGGGGGAATGTGCGTCCTGGGCCGACTTCTAAGGGAACTGTGCCGACATATGTCTGAAAGCGTCTGAGGAAAACCCAGCAAAAACCCCAGACAGCACAGCCGGCACCGGGATTCTCTTAAAAATGAACTTCACCACATAGCAGGCTCCTAGCCAACCACCATCCAAAATGACAACGTTACCGCCCCTGATTTGTTGAAAACGGGAGGCGGAGCCTATTCTGTGCCGTGCATAATGAACACAAAATAGGCTCCGCCTACCGTTTTCAACAAATCAGTGGCGAGAACGTAGTCATTCTGATGATGGTTGGCTAGGAGCATGCTATGCGGTGAAGTTTATTTTTAAGAGTGTACCGCCTACAAGTTGCGCACCGTGTGAATCAGTGGGAGGCGCTCATTGTTGAAATAAAAATTCAAATGAGTTTCGTGAAAAAACGTAACTTCTAAAGCAGGGTGCCGTTGGCATTAAAATGGGTACTACCCCTTTCGGAAACTTCAGTGGACACCTTTTAGAGAAAAGAAAACTTTTAGAGAATTGCAGATGGGGGATTCCGAAAATTTAATTTTCGACTGTTTTTACTTGTTGCGTATGCCGGTGTGGAATAAATCAAACTATAATTTGAGTCAAAAAGACGGTTTAATCTAAATCACTGGATTCACGCTAAATTGAGGTTCACAACTTGATTCCTGAAAGCCTTTTTGTGACATAACAGCTTGCTATGCTGTGAGAAGAAATTTTGGCGTCCTAACGAGAATTCATTAGATGGACAAAGAGAGGGTGACGACAACTTTCGTTGCAGGACCGCCAAACGGAATGCAATTGTGCATCGCTACTGTGATCACCATATTGGTGTTGGTCTCCGCTGTTGTTGGAAGTTCATTCGTTGGATCCAGAGTCGGGGTAAGTTCTCCAAAGGCGCACTGGTTTCCAAAATAAGCTCTTTCTTTTCAAATGCGCAGCAACTGCTGGCATCCAAGACTCTAAGAAGCTTACGGACAGGTGAGCCAATATATGGGATGCCTGTATGGGGTGTATGACGTATCTCTTTCAGGTGGTTTTCTGCTCAAGTCTCACCTAAAGCTCGGCAACACTCCTCCCGACACACTGAATGTCGCCGAATTAGACTCCATAGTGATCGATTGCGAAGCTGGAGGTAACCCACAGCCCACTATCTACTGGCTGAAGAACGGACGACGACTGAGCCAGGTGTGTGAGAAGCCCCGCTGAAGGAAAACCCACAAAGTCTCTTTTGATAGAGACACGGATCTTCCATTCCAGGACGACGATGCAAGATGGGAAGAGAATAATGGGACGCCAATGCTAGGATTGGGCTACACCCACGCACGACTCTTCATCGACTGCGCGTCTTCCCACTACGACGAAGCCGAATATACGTGCGTGGCAGAGAACCTGTATCATCGACTCAGCAAAAGTACCAAGCTGACGGTGACAAAGTCCGACGCATACCGCGTCTGCCTCGTGAAAAAATCTTTTGGTAAGTATACATACAATGGAAGCCGTAGTAACCCACGTAACAGTGAATGCAGGTAGTCCAGCACGGATAACAATGTGGACACATACCCGTCTCGAGTTAGTGGGTAGCACAGTACAGCTCTTCTGCCGTCCCACGGGAACTCCCAAGCCCAACGTCATATGGTTCGGCCCAGACGATAACGAGATACAGAACGGCCAAAAATATAAGGTACTTTTCACTGGAAAGCAAGGACATTTGAATAAGTAACTTGAACTGCGTAGATCCTGGAGAACGGTGACTTGGAGATCCGCAATATCGCCTGGGATGATATGGGAGGCTACAACTGCACGGCCGAGAATGCGCACGGCTTCGATAGGACATCAACCTTTCTTTACCCCACGCTGGTAAGTTGCGTTGGACGCGCTCGTTCTACTCTGTCTCTACTAAACGGTCTTTCAGAGCGTCTCATTGGGAGCAGAGCCGTATAGCAGAGTTCTGCCACTTACGCGCTCCTATACCTGTAAGCTGGAGCGTCAGAGTGACCGCCACGCTCTGGAGATGCTACTTAACGTCACTCACTTTGGAGCGCTACAGTGGTCACTCATTGATGCCGGTTTTCGACTGATGCAGTGCACGGACGGAGGACACGTTTGAACGTACTACGGTTGTCAAGACTTGTCCTTGTAATGAAATGGGAAGTTGTAACAGACGCCATATAGGAGTTGGTGACAATGGCCGCACTGCATTTCCCGTGGATAACCGCCGATAAGAGTTTCCAGTTTCCTGAAATGGAAGTATTTGGTAACTCTGTATTTGGCTTCGGAGCCCACACTTGGAAGATGGTCTGCCGGCGCTCAACATGCCACGGAAAGGGCGCGTCTCCCACTCACCTATACCTACAGTGGCGTATCTAGGGTGTGGCAGGTGTGGACAGGTGCCATGGGCGCCAGGTGAACAGGGGCGCCATTATGTGGTCGGAATGTGCCAGGTCGGACACTCAACCTGGCACATTCATAAATGATCTAAAGCACCCGCCATTAGAGAGGTTGTAGTGCGAAACCTAGTGCGGACCACACGAAAACGCATCCCCAAGGACATCGTGTGTTGCCATGGGCGCAGGTAGCTCTAGATACGCCACTGTATACCTAGCACACCCATTGAAGGTTCTTTTTTACTCGAGCGTTAAGTAGGGCAGCTCCAGAGCGCTTCTTTCTACTCACTCTTGATGAACTCTCACGCTCCAGCTTGCAGGGCGTAAGTGACGTATGGAGGAAGGGGAATGTTGTATAGCTTGTGAGAATTCCGTAGGAAGTCCAGAATGAAGCAACACCAGTCGATACCCACACTCTTCAAAATCGCCCTGATTTGTTGAAAGCCTTTTTTCTCATATTTATGGATTTGTCACAAAAATGGCGTACGCCATCACCAAGTCAAGGGACGTGCACAACACAACTTGACCATTGTCACGAATGATCGCTAGATGACAGAAAGAAGCTAAGTTGTGCACACCAAGTACGTACACTCTAAAAATAGAGCTGGTGGTGGTGGTGACCAACGAACGAACGAAAATACAACTTCACCGCATAGCACGTAGCCGCCAACGATAGAGTTATGGCTTTTGATTCGAGGAAAGAGGGAGCCTTCCTTCTCTCCTCGAGTAGGAAGCGATAACCCTACACTCTAAAAACTCAACTTCACCGCATAGCACGCTGTGAGCCAACCATTGCCACGA
Organism: Ornithodoros turicata; assembly: GCF_037126465.1. Taxonomy (NCBI): domain Eukaryota; kingdom Metazoa; phylum Arthropoda; class Arachnida; order Ixodida; family Argasidae; genus Ornithodoros; species Ornithodoros turicata. Next base: position 933,332 of record NC_088201.1, read on the forward strand.
ATGATAGGGTTATCGCTTCGGATTTCAAGAGACAGGTGGGCGTACGCCTTTTTGTGGCGATTTGGATATATGAAAATTGTCACAAAAAGGCGTACGCCCCCGTCTCTCTTCGAATTAGAAGCGATAACCCTATCGTTCTTGGGAGTGGTTGGCACACAGTGTGCTATGCGGTCAAGTTCTGTTTTTAGAGTGTATGATTCACCGATATCTATAACAGAGAGTTTTCGCCCTGCTGAGAAAGCGCCTGTGATCCCTCTCAAATCACGACACACAACAATTGTCCTCACACAGAACGGATCATGATGAATGGCACAATGGGCGGAATAAGATGTGAGACCATGTTCTCTCTCTCTCTCTGTTCTTCTCTGCGCATCATCTCTGTTTTTTCATCATCTCATCATCTGTTTCTACTTCCTGTGCGTAAGTGTACTGGGGTAGCTATTTGGATTGGTCGAAACTCACATCCCCATTTTTTCTTTATCACATCACATCACGATGAACAATGCGCAAGTGATCATGGTCGACAGACAGCGGAGTCGGTTGGTCAACATTAAGGGCATCAACAGAACGTTAGGCACACACACTATACAGAAGGTGTCACGGAGAAATACTGCAGAGGGTGTTGGATTATGGTAGACCAAGGCCCGACAGTGCTCTTTGGGAGTTGCAAAGATGGTAGTCGAGTAGCACATGTCAAAAGCGGAGCAACGTAGAAAAGTCTTTCCGTACTTGATATAAGAACACGAGAGGGCGATCACCTCGAGTCCATAATTTGAGCAATTTTAGGAGTAACTTTTTTTGCCTGCTCATAATAAGTGTACTAACTTGGTTATCACCTTGTTCGTTTTCAGCCGGCGTAAAGCCATATCGACTATGTATTGTCACGTGCTTCTGTGGCCTGCAGCATCATGTAAATACAAGTGGACATCCAAGAAGTTTAACTTCACTGTACGAAATCGTCACCGCATGTACGAGACAGACAACACATCTCGTTGACAAACGCCAATCGTGCAGCTACAGTTTTCCAGCTCAGCGTTGGTGGACAATGAACGATGCCTTATTTACTTATTATTATTTATGCCATATTTACATAGACTAAGGCCACGAATAAAGACATCCTCGGAGAACTTGGAACAAACGTTCTTGTCAGAGACACAACAGTCAAATATCTTTTTCTACCAGACTTCTTTCATTTCACAGTGTCTTTCTAGTGTAATTTTGTCTGCTTATGTGCGCGTTCAATAAACTTGACTTTGCTTCCAAAAATGCTAAAGTGATTTCAATACCCTCACTTTGATGAGTTCTTTGTGGGGAGAGAGGATAACCCAATGTATAAACTAACGCCCCCTGTATCCACCACTGATCACACAACAACAACAATAGACGATGACGATCAGATTGGGCGTTTCACCGCGATATATACCATACCCCATTGCATGTGCAACATTATATGAAGATGACGAAGAAAGAATTAAAACGATCCAGTGGACGACAGCAAGTCCATGAACAGGTGGAGCACAGGATCTTCATAGGGGCCAATGAGTGCAGCTAAATTGAGCGGTCTCATGCTGATACGGGCAAGCTCATCACACAGCTAGTATCCGCCTTTGCGGGCGGTGTAGAGGTGTTCATCACGATGTCACAGCATCTTATCATGCACTTGAATAGCCACATTGAGGCGGAGTCTACGCAGGAGGGAGCTAAAATGGCGTAATAAACGGGCCGGGAAAGAAAACGACAAATTTGGGTCTAACGGATACATGAGAGGTTATGGCCCGGTTTCACCAACGCCGCTTAACACTTGAACAAAGATCAACTGTCCCTTAACTTGAATGTAACGCTTAACTGAGCTTCAGAAAAGGGAGTTATTGTTACTGAAATATTCAGCACGTCACTAACTAACGTTTACAAAAAAGTATTGAGAGTTAACTTGAAGTTTTAACAGAGCTTGATCTCGGTTCAAAGTTAACCAGCGTTGGTTAAACCAGGCCTAAGCCGTGATGTCCCGGCGCCATTGCTGCATAGGCAAGGATTGAAACCACGCAGTTAGTCGGGTCCTTCTGTCACCTCTCGACAGCACAATGGGCACGGCTGTCGAGGACTCATGGGCAGCCGTTGCTATACTCTGTCAGCCTCCTCACTGCCTGTTAAACCGCAGCGACCAGGAATCCACTGAAGGGATATATATGATGAGTTGATGACCTTCATCATGTAGACGCTGAACTTGGTGGAGAATGTCTACTATGAAGGGGCTAGCGACCCACGAATCTCCATGGTTGCCAAACATTGCGAAGCAGCCCGTGAATCGGCATAGACCACCCAGACAACTTGGGATATCTGCTGCAGAAAGAGTAGAATGGCATACAGCTCCGCCTATATTGATGACGTACGATGTGAGAGACGATATCCACGTGAGACCGCATTAGATCCATCAGTGAAGACGGCAGCGTGGTCAGGATATTGAAGGTGCATCGTGTCCTCTGTCAGCTATTGAAGAGCTAAAGGTGGCACTTGATGCTTTCGAACCTGTTGGCAAGGGGCAGATAGGGATAGTGATGGCAGCGAAGCGACCTCGGAGGGGTTGTGGGAACTGTTGGGTGGCATGACTTCCATGAGACATTTTGGCTTCGCCGATAGGTTTTTGATAGAAGGTGTTGGATCCTTATTGTGAAGGGGCTCATTATTTCATTCCATACATCACCACCAGCAATGGGGTAACTATAGAGTATCGCCCCCAGCACTATCTTAGTTGTTGCTCTTGTTGCTATAGAAGGAGATGACGACGGTGGTGCGTTCTGAGGCGCATGGAATGGCGAATGGTTTCCATCTGCCGTATGATATTTCTATCGGGAACTCACGGGCTTCGGTCGCACCATTGGAGTTTCCGCGGCTCTCGAAAGACATATCCTCAGGCTCCGCGCAAGTATACACCGAAGTCGCTGTTCTTGAGTCTGGGAGACGCCATGCAGGACAGGGAGGCTGTGCACAAGTGTGCTACGAACTAAAGCGTAGTGGACTTGTCATCCATTCCCCACTTAGCTCCGGCAAAGTGACGGATGACCCACCGGTGGGCCTTGCTTCTTCCTGGACAGGTTGGAATCACGGATGACGGCCAGAAATCTGTGATGACACGAGACAAGACATTTCTTAAGACCGCCATAAAAAAAAAAATGTACTTGACAGGTTGATAATGCACGAAATGTCAGAAGCCCGGAAGAGCTAGGTTCTCTCCAAAACACGAGACCCTCCACGTGATCAAAATTTCAGGGTATTCTGGTGACACATCTGTGACAGAACATCTAGGCTTGTCTATACGTTTGTCCTGAACAGCCAGCATAAAGAACGTTCATAAAATGTTTTGGCTAAGGTCAGAAGCCCTAAAATAGGAAGGGGTTCTCTCAGAAACGCATTAATCCCGAAGTGACTAATTTTTACAGTATTGCGACGTTATCAGTGAAAATTATTCGTATCACAAAACAAAACGTTTTTATGTTTTCTGCCGTTTCCAGACAACAGGCTCACGCGGATTTTCGCCGACCACGAGAGCGACGCAAGACAGCTTTGGGACCCCATGCTATTTTCGCGAAATAGCGTGCGCACCGAGAACAGACAGAGAACAGCGGTTTGGGTTCTGGAAATGCACAGTGGTGACAACGCTATTTCTCCTAATATATCTTCTCCTATTTCTCTTTATTATCCTCCGGGCAGACTTGTACAGGATACAAAAAAAAAAAAAAGAAGTAAACAAATACCGTTACTCGTTACATCAAAAAAAAGTTACACGTTACTGAAATACAAAAAGTAACGCGTTACCGTTACTCGTTACTAACGAGTTACTTTTTCGTTTCAAATGATGTTTCAGAACGCCAAATTATGAAATCCCCACCATGCTTTCATTTTCACAATTCATACTGAATTTACTTTGGGTAGCAGTTGCTGCTCAAAATGCCCGACGGTTATTTTTGTGCATTTTCTAGAGAATACATCACCGGCGAAACTGAACAGGCGCTCAACGGAAGCACTTGAAGGAACAGGTGCGTGGTGACACGAGGGAAGTGGGCTTTCATTGCGAGCATAATCCTTCCAAGTTTGCAAAAACTCCGTCAGTTCCTGGTCATCGCAGACTGCGGTACACTCCCTCGCGCGCAAAGGCGAAAAAAATCTTGGGTGTAGGATTCACCAATCAATAGACGATTTCAGAAAATCTCAGTGCTCCTTGGGTTGCATCCTGGGATGTCTTTCACGTTTTCTTTTCGCTGACCTTGATTCCTCGTGGACGAGAGAGAAGGAACCGAAACATCCTCAAGACCTTTTCTGCTCCTTTGCTACCAGCAAGTTCCCATAATTCAAAGCGGCGCTAAGCTCTCTGGGGTTTTCTTAAGTCGTCTATTGCGCTCTGTGCCTGCCCCATTGGTAACATAGGAGATGTCACTTTTCAGCAGGTGCGTCACCTGACATAGAATGTCCCCATAAGCTCATTGTTCTGTCTTAGCAAAGGATCAGGAAGGAGGACCACGAGTTGATTTTTCCAGAAGGCTGTATATCGGTCAGTGACGTGGATACCAGGAACCTGCTAACACAACGTCCAGGTCGGAGCACCACGTGTCAAGTGTAGGGAGAATGGCCCCAACAACACCGAATATCCTTTGGATGTACGAATAATGTCGTAATGAATTCGTACGTCGATGGATATCCCTCAAATATCCATCGCACGTACAAATCCGTTAGGACATTGTTCGTACATCCAAAGGATATTCGGTGTTGTTGGGGATATCCATATCCTATACATGCGCCTATACTATACTTCATGTTTTGCTGTGCTTCCTTTTTTTTCTGCCATTTCCTTCTTTTTCTTTTTTCAACCCTGGGCACCACACACTTCATTTTCTGTTTCTCCTATTTGTATATCTTGTATCTCCCATTACCGAGCATGAGCTTTTTTAAAACAAATTAACTGGAATTTTTAAATAAAAGAAATATAAAAACTTGCAAGGCCGCTAAGTCCAAAAAGCTCACTGGTGGCATTACCAGAACATCTTGCTTGTCTCGCGATATTCGCGAATTCGGGAGTCCTGTTCGCCTCTGACTGAAAATCAAGGGTGAAGCGCCTAAGTTTTATTCGATTACGTACAGCGAAAAACAGCGAAGTAAACAAATGATTGGGAAATTAACTCATCATCACGATAACGTTTGTTTTTTTACTGCTTTCGTTTTGAGACATTCAGTTGGTCCAACGAAACTCGAATTTTGCAGTGCCCCATCTCATCGCCGGTATCTATTGTTGTTGTTTGCAGTGCAACACGATCCCGCGTTTCTCTCTGTCGTGCGCGCGCGCAATAAATAATTCATATAACATCCCATCAGGGACCAGATTAGGACAATCTTTGTAACAGCCGCGACCGAACATCCTGAGGATATGCGGCTCGAGAACGTCAATTTACAAATCCTCCAGAGAGTCCGACGGACATTCATTCGTGGAGATAGAAATAATGTCCCCAACAACACCGAATACGCTCTGGAAGCACGAATGACGGCCTAAGGAATTCGTGCGTCGATGTATATCCCTCAGATAGCCAATGGACGTACGAATCCGTTAGAACGTTATTCGTACGTCCAGAGGATATTCGGTGTTGTTGGGGGGTCTTAGGTGCCTGTCCGACGAACATCCAGAGGGCATCCTGTGAGGACAACGACTATGTTATGTATTGAGATGTGCGCCATTGGTCGACAACACAAACGAATCCGAAACACATCGCTGGGACGTCTATCGGAGAACGTTCCCTGCGACGTCCGAAGTCAATCCCTCAGAAATCCCCAAAACATGCGGATGCAACACCGAAGTACATCACCGAGATGTTCTTCTTCTTCTTCAGCCACAAAGGAAATGGCCCTTAGCCACACAGGGCGATTAGCCAGGAGTATGAGAGGGGGGATAATAGTTCCAGGGGGACGGGCGGGGAAGCGGACGTACCTACTTCTTCTACTGCAGCCACAAAGGAAATGGCCTTTAGGGCGTACCTGTGGGATGCCGTTCGGGTGTGTTTCTTCTTCTTCTTTTTCCACAACTAAGTACAGTGGCCACAAGCCACACAGGGCGATTGGCCAGGGTTCCGTGCAGGATAATCACTGGGGATTCATACGTCCCACGACTTCACCCGCTGGACAAGGAGGATGGTAGAATAATATGATTCCAGCCATAGCATAAGGAAGGAAAGAGGCGGAAGGTGCGTGGTGATTCAGAAGCGGCCGCAGATGGTAAGAAAGGCGGCGGCACTCGACGCTATTTGAAACCGCCATTTCTCAGTATGGGAGGCTCCAAACGACAGGATGACGCCCAGGGAAAAGGGAACGCATTGTCTCGCCAGCGGCTAGGCAAGGTAACTAAGGCGGGAGCGAGCGTAGTGGGCGTAGTGCAGAAGAAAGTGCTTCACCGCAGTGCTTTTGACCGCAGAGGACGCACGCAGGAGAGCGGCTGACACCCGCACGGTGTAAATAAAAGTTCAGGGGAAGGGCTAGACAGCGCAGACGAGTCAGCAAGACTTGAACGTGACGGGAGGTGCTGCGGTCAGCCTGCCAAGCGTGGGAAAGGTGGGCGTACCGGGCTGGCAGCGAGCGGAGAGCAGTCAGCTCCAGGAGCTTTCTGTGCCGTGATTGAGAACAGGGCGGGCGGAAGAACGTCAATGAGAGTGCCAGAGAGGGAGATTTTAGCCAGGTTGTGCGCCAACACGTTGGGAGAGAGGTCACAGTGACCAGGGATCCATGTCAGTACTACTTCCGTGATGTGGCTAGGACTCAGGGCCTGCAGAAGCTGGAGCCACTCGCACGAGAGACTTGCTATAGGGTGGTGATGACCGATAGGGAGTCGCACAAGAGCAGGATCCTGGGGTATGCACGGGGAACCTTTCTGAGGGCCAGTATCATGGCGTGGAGTTCACTCTCGAACACTGGAGTGTAGTCTGGGATGGGGCAATGACAATCCAGCTGAGCCGAGACAGAGGCAGAGACGGGAACTGGTTGACGTGCTCCGTGAGGTGGGCTTCAAGCCTGGGAGACGGAGCGTAGGCAAGGCCGGGCTGGAAGGCGTCGGCAACTCGCAGGGCCATGGACGAGACCGGACATAGGAAGGGCGGTCAGAGAGGTATTCAGCGAGGCCAGAAGGGATTCGACAAAGACGAGGTGTTGCATTTTCGTCATCGCCGGGCGATCCACTGGGTCCGATCCCTGAGAGACTGGTTCTGTCTGGTGGCTCAAGGGCTCAGCGAAAGGAAGGTGTTCACTGTGAGTCTTCATAAAGCGCCTGGTTGGCCGTATACTTGGGGAGGCCCATGCACATCCAAACTAAAGAATTGGCCGCACGTAGCACTTGTACAGGAATAGCAGGGCGCGCTCCTGCGCATACTACAGCGGAGGAGGATGCCAATTGCGTTCGAAGCCTTTTGACTTGGACATGATGGCCCCAATGAAGACGCCTGGCCGGCAACATTCAGAACGATGGTCAAGGCTCCTCCAGTCCGGTTAGTATGGGGGAACAGCAGGACCGCAGATGCAAGTGGATATGCCGGGAAGCCACTTGGTTCTTTTCTCTTTTTTTTGTCTTTATCCATTACAGCTCTCCCAAAAACGACCTCGCATTTTACAGTAAGAACACGAAAGCTCCCTAATTGCAGTTCGCGTTTATGGATTACCCGGCCTGACGCTGAACTTGTGCGATATATTCGGCAGTAGCTTGGTTTGTTTTTGTTGATTTTCAGTTTCCTTCTTTTTCTTTATTTCTCTTTTTCGGAATAGCAAGCTGGCAATAGCCATAAAAACTGCAATCGTAATCATCATCATTTTTATTCCATTCCACGCGCGGTGGTGTGCGTGAACATATGTTGTTCCTCTTTCTGATTTCTGCACCAAGTGCAGCTGGGCCAAGATGTGCAAAATAAAAGCTCCTGAACCTTGGTACTGATGTACTGAAAAAATAAATAAGTAAATAAAGCTTGCAACATGCAGCCCCACTTGATATGTGCATGAGTAACCCTGAAATTGAAATGGGAGTTGAGACTTTCGTTTGATTTCTATCAGCTAAAACGTTTTTGCGCTCTGACGGCATGCCTCACGTTCCCTGTTTTAGCAGCGCCTGTCTGAATGTAGACGCACTTACAATCGCTCTTTCGTTGTTTACCCTCAATAAAAACGTCTCTGTTTTAGTCAACAAGGTCATGTATCAACTTGCGAACAACAATTGTCAACCGCAATTGTTGATCCGTGCCCTCACGCTGTAGTAAACGTGGCCGCAGCGGAAGCTCGCCCTTGTTGATATTCTGTCCTCGGAAAAGACGCTTTCATGTTACCAGTTAATATTCGGAGAAAGGAGACACAAGTAACGACAGCGATAGTGGCGGCGCCAAACAAGTGCTCGATTGATCGAGGCCTCTCTCACTCATTGGCTTTTCAACTCTGCTTCTGCTCAAGATACGGTGCATCGACATAGAGAGTATGACAGAACAACTGTAAAACCTGTCTGACCAACAATAGGAAGACACTAGCTTCATTTGGAAATTGTAACACTAGGTTGAATTGGGAACTACATCCAACGACCCCCCGGTACAGCGAACGTGAGGTAGGAGCCAGGCTAGTGAGCTCAGTGCAAAGCGTTTATGTGTGTTTTATTTTATTCGTACGAATGCAGAAGGTAATGTGCCTCTTTGCTTACTCTATGTAATCCGTCCTGTTATAAAAGAGTATCTTTTTTCCGACAAATCTGCAAGACAAACAGATGATAGGATCCGTTTCATCAGCTCTCCAGAACGGCTGCTGTATTTTTTGGCGCACAGAAGCCGCGGGACCATTATTTCCGCCCACGCAACCAGGGAGCCGAGAATGCCCCAACGGGTACGTACGTGGCACAAAATAAGCTACTCCGTGGAGTCTTTTTTAGGCCAATGATCCTAATTGGTCTCAATTCAGACATGAATTTCCAACTAGCTTGGACCTTGTGGCTTTGTCCGCTCAGGTAATCAGCTCAAAGAATTGTAATAACGCTCACATGCCTGCTTCTGCATATAGTCTTATGCCTTATTGACCGCTGACGACAGAAATTAGTCGTTCGCAGTCTAAAACGATTGAAATAGGCAAAGTTACATACATTTTTGGTTTTCATGACGCCCGCCACATACACTTTTGACTGGTTTCGATATCGGACGACTCACACAAAAAGTTCACTTTCCCACCGCTACGTGGCCACCACGAGGCGTATACCCAGCCCTACAATTCTGTCCTGGCAGAAAAACGACCTCGACAGCACAAGAGAAACTAACACGGTACCATACCAAAACAGGCTATGTTTCTATTTCGTTATCCTTTACTCCAAATGCGAGAAAATATCATCATGATATCATCATGTGGACACTTGTGACACACACCGCCGGCTGTTCAACTCTTGCAGAATTCCCCAGGCTGGGTGGGCCCTTCTCTTTCTTTGTTGCCCCGAGCTCATTGTTAAAGGCGGGCTAAAAGAAGAAAAACTGGATGCTCCCAGTCTTCACGTGGTGCAATGAAAATCGCTAGCAAGACATACACCAAGAATAGAAACCTTAACGAGCACTTACATGTTGTGAAACAGAGGTGGGGAAATAATTTTTTGTAATGCATTACCATTACTCCTTACTTGTATAAAAAAACTAATGCGCATTACATTACTCATTGCTTTTTCGATGTTAGTAATGTAATGCATTAGTTTTTTATACAAGCAATGAGTAATGGCAATGCATTACAAAATAAAAGTAATTTGCCCACCTCTGTTTCAGAACATGTAAGTGCTCATTAAGGTTTCTGTTCTTAGTGTTTACTATGCCTTGCTAGCGATTTCAACCGCTTGGTGAATATTCACTCTTATAAAAACATGACAAATAACTTTCAACTTTGTATCTGCCACTTGCAATATTTTCAAATCCACTGCATCTTTATATATGAAAGAATAAATGTCCAAGCAGGAACGGTATTTTGTGTAATTCATTTTTATAGCGGAAACATGCTTTCTAATGCAACAGAATAGTCATTGCACGTACATTCAAAAAGTGCATCAGCAATAAGAATTTCAATGTGACTTCAACGGGTGGTGGTGGGAATTAAGGTATGCTGGGAATGGGAAGCTAGGCTGGTCTCCAATGGGTGCGACTGAGCGCGGTTCCACTTCGTTCACACAATGATTTCTCATTCAAACCCACTAAATTCCCCTTGTTTTCTATAAGGTATTTGTCCAAAATTGTCGATTCGGAATGAGAAAGTTTGGTCACTTTCAATGAGAATTGTGAATGTGATATCCACTTAAAGCGAATTAGATTTCTGGTCTATTTTGAATTTGACTATTATTTCTAGGAGGGTCCTTCACCAGCCATTCTCTCAGCAAAGAATAATGCAACCCTGAAATATATATATGACAGAATTTGACATCAAAATCACAAAATGAGGCTCCAGCCCTCTTGTCGTATTGCATCGAACACTTAATAAACAGTGAAACCGTTCCAATTTGCTGCATAACGGTGTGGTACCTGTGGTCTGTGGTACCGACCCAACCAACAAAACATCCTGCCGCTGGCGGCTCTTTCTTTGACGCTGCAGAGTGGTGTTCGAGTGGCGCCATCTCTGTACCTGAAACGCAATAATATATTAGCGGACGAAGTGGGGTTGAATGACCTCACGTGATAAACACGTCGCCAACTGTTGGCTTCCGGCCACTCGACAACAATATTTACGCAATAATGTATTTTCTACTAGATTGTATTGAAGGTTCCCATGAGAGGTTTCTTGGTCGGTTATTCGAGTTACTGGCACGCGTTATCAAGCTGTCTCTGAACGAGAAGAATCTTGCTGGTCTTTTCAGCAATCATCGTTCCAAAGAGGTCTAAATCGTTTTTTTTCTTGCTTTTTCGGTTTGCAAACAGTGTGACACACATTTTTGACCGTCGATGTGGCAATCATTTCTGGTGACGTCATTCATTGGTAGTCTCGCCGTGCCGCTCGTCACGTGCGCCCATTGGAGGACGAGGGAAGGCCATCTCCCTCCTATAAAAGACGGAAGCATCGCGAGCCGAGCGTTTTTTCCATCTCTTGCAAAGAACGTGCGGATGCGTAGCCAAGTCACCATCTTTGCAGTCGTTGACCAGCTGCTACAAACCATTCTAACCCGACGGGGCAGCCGTTTGGGAAATAGCGGCAACGTTCTGGAGCTTCGTGTACTCACACAACTGCACCACGTTCCTTGAGGTGAGTCTACCAAAGCAGAGATGATTTTCACCCCGAAAATGGTTAGTTAGTTTTCTATCCCGATTCCAAGAGCTATTTATTTAGGACGGCATTCCCGCCCAGCAACAACTCAGCGCAAACTGGTTTTTCACAAGGCCATCTCGGCAACAGCCAACTTTGCACAACACTTTGCCACGCCATGAAACGAGTGTATTTTTCCGATTGTCTGAGATGGCACATTTTTGCCTAGGGCACAATACGAGGCTCATAGGAACAAACCAAGAAGCAAAATGCGCCCAGGCGAATGTCCCACCATGCCCATCGTCAGGTATGTCCTTAAGCTGTCCTTCGACGCCGTTTCACCGTTCTCCTTTCAGGAAGGTGAATTTCGAACCACCGGACGCAAAGTCCAGCAAGAAAGAATCCTTCAAGGACGACAAAAAGGACAAGCGCAGTCCTTGGGGTCCTACGTTCAAGGACAGAAAACACTTCGTCGATATGCATTTCAACTGACATTGAAGCTGAGTTTTATTTTTGTCGACATTTTATTGAGAAGCAACGTTCACGGAGCCAGGTCTAAAAAAGGCCTCCTCCGTAGATGGGTTCACTTGGCGGTCTTTGAAATATCTCTCTTGTGTCCAATCCTCCAAACGTGCTCCGAATAAAATCATTGAGCAATGAAAGGATTTTTATGCCCAAAACAAGGTTTCCTTCATCGTTTGGCTGTCGCATGAATCGTCTTTCTTGCAACCATCTGAAAATTGGCATTATGAAAGAAATGTGGGTGGGGGGAGGGAAAGTGTCACCTGATTGGCAGCAAAAGCCTCGCAGGGCGCAGCGACCCTGAGCTCCGCATGCTTTTCCAGGCACATGACACAACCGGCCACGAAGTGCCTCCGCGCGACACGACTCCAGGTTCTCGTTCATCAGGCACGATATCCCGGTACAGCAGACATTGGGGCCGTAGCAAATGCCTCGATTGCCCGGCCCACACCGAGGACACTACAGTAAACATTCATACATTGAGAGCGGCGATAAGATAATGAACCTCTTACCATCCTCGAGATGGGTTCTGAAGCCCTCTTGCCTCCAGGTGGACAGTTTGTGATGAAGCAGGTGTGGACTATACCGACCACAGCCAAGAGTGATACGTACATCAACGGCATCTGAAACCCCTCTCAAAGAACGTTCCGAAGCTTACCTGTGCTCCGGATGCGCAAGAGAACTCCGGATGCACTTCTTATATAGGAAGCCGCAAATCCCATTGGCCCATTCATCAGCCTCTGTTGGTGACAGCGCAATTGCTGAAATATTGAAACCCCTCCCGTCGGGATTACCACGCTCGCGATGGAAGCTTTTCAAATACGACAAGTTTTTTTTTTCTTTGTTTTTTTTACGCTATTATTTGACGTCGATAAAACCATTTAGATGGTGTTCATCATCTATCAACTATTTGCAAAGTCACGTAGAAAACGTTTCTTTGACACATCGAGTAAAAGGATGTTCACAGAACCCACGTAAAACATTCTTTCTTACGATGCTCACGGTGAAAGTTGAAAGCATTTCAATGATCTTGCGAACTTGTCTCAAAATGAGCTTAAAACTTGTTTCGTCCAAGTTGTGCTTTCAAATCTGGTTCTCTACGAGGCAGTCATTCCCGGATGAGCAGGTTGGCAGCACCCGAGACAAAAGAAACTTTCTGACGAAGCCTTTGAAGCTGAATCCGGGAATTTTTTGAGGAAATTGTTCTCCGACCACTGGTCACTGTCGAGTGTTTTCAGATCGCGTATGGGTTGCGAACTTTGTCAGATTCGTCTCAAATCTCCTTTTATCGTCTTCCGAGGAAAAGACACGAAAAGAATCACAAAAGATTCTCGTCTCGTTTCCATCACCGGGGCTATTTTTCATTTCAGGGTATAGGGGAGGGAAAATCCCACCAGCAGCTCGCCGCTTGTATCTATATTTCATCGCGAGACGTTTTAAAACGGGAAGTGTATATGCTGCACTGCATTTTGAGCTTGTCCCGGGCCGCGAATGCGCTTCAGTGAAGCCGAGTGACATAAGTGCGAGACACTGTTTTCCAGGAAGACATTTTATCCTTCATGGATACGCTCGTTTCAGTCAAATCCCACCCTCAGAGTATACACGTTATTCGAGTGTTTTCATAAAATGCCCTTTATCTGCCAACTGGGGCTATGAGACAGATGGTATGCGTCCTGGGCCGACTTCAGGGGGAACTGGCAAACCTCAGGATTCCGAGAGCACGTTCATTAGTTAGCTCTTGAACTCGTCAATTTCCAGCAAATTCGAGGAAATTGGAAAATGAGCATACATAAGCAGAGTAAAATGCGGCACACACAATCGCTTTTCGAGGCAAGGTCACTCTGGAGCTAAATTTCCAGATATTGTGGAGAACACTTTGGGAAGGAACCTTCAGACACAGGCTACATATCGCCTCGGAGTTCCCGGCAATTCAAGGATTGAATACTCTGCCGCATGATTCTATCTCATTACGACTGAAAACATCATCGTGGCCAATAATCGTTTAATCCCCGAGTGTGTCATTACGGCGGCCAAAATCTCAGTTCGGCCGAAGGTGTTGTCATATTTATTGCGGCCATACTCCGCTGAATGCACGTCTACGTCTTCATATTATGGTCCGAGAGTACAGTATACTAACATATCACGAGGTATTGTTCATGTTGTTGTGAAGCACGTTTATATATAACGTGCTTCACAACAACATGAACAATACCTGGTGATATGATGCATATGGAGTTAGCTGAGTATAGCCTTTGTTGTGAGTCATCCGACAGCCAAGAAAGAACTATCAAAACGAGCAATCTGTTGTGGCTATTGTGGCAGTAGTAGTAGTAGCAATAATAATAATGACTACATTTTCTCGCACCAATAGTATGGTGAGCTACCAATAGGATTGTTTTCTTTGTTCCGATAGCTCGCAGTCTCATACGTGCTCGTTCCGTTCCTATGCGCGTTGCCCACATCTGTTACATCCCCTAATCCGGATTAAAGGAGGGGTGAGCGTTCCAATTCTTTCCGAACCGAATACGGGACCCAACTTTTTTCGGAGAACAGAATTCCGGGCCGCATTCGGCTCTCCTCCGAAATGGGCAAGCATCCAATGGAAGGAGAACCATAGCAATGATGACGTAGCAATCGGGTCAACTGTTGCCATACTCCCAAAGCCGGGAGACGACATAACTGGACAAAAAATGTAGACAACAAGGTTTACTCGTACGTTTCGTCCGTGATGTCTGTCGCATGACGGACGAAACGTCTGAGTAAACCTTGTTATTTTGTTATGTTAAGTCGGAGTTGTCTACATTTTTTGTCCAAATACAGGGTTCTCATTGAACTGGATGGTTGAAAGGCGATGTCCCCCAAGGTCAGAAGTCTTGGGCCGAAATTCGGGGTGCATTTCGGGTAGCATGCGGTGATGCACTGAAAAAAAGTTGGGTCCCGATTTCGGTGACCGTTCCGTGCCGGCAAGTGGGCACACTCCCCACCCCGATGGTGACGTCTCCAAGAAACCAATGCGCTCGTCCGACGACAACCTTGCGTCGTCCGAAACAATGACATTTGCAAATGAAGGTGTGCGCGATGGAAAGCGGGCAATTCCTCAACGGACATTTGCTCAGCGATTTTATGAGCCCACCATCGTCGCATTTTTCGGATCAATTTTATTTTTTCAACCTCAAAGAAACATCGTTCGACAGCTGATAAAAAAAGAACAGTTTCGGTATTCCCTTCGTGAAGGTAATGTCTTCCATAACGTCAAATATGGCAATCTTACGTACTGTAATTTGTTTTCAGTCGGGGTTCAAGTCTGTGGCTGGACTAGTTTAACGTGAGAGAACTGGTAGAGCCCTGGATCGGTAATCCAGCAGAGTCACAGCTGGCTAACCTTTTCAGTGACTTTCATCTTTCTCGGTTAATTTCTTAGGCAATTTGAGGCTTTGTATGTATTTGTCCTTTCTGTGTTGTTCCAGCCTCAGAACATCAATTGTCTCATGTTCAACAGCTGCCATCCATCCCGTCGTGTGCATGAGTGAGAAAAATGTCAATGTGAAAGGGAGATGAGATGACGCACCCTTGGAAGCTCAATAAACCTCTACCCGAGAAACGTCATCATGAAGTTGGTAGACAGACTGAAACCGATCGGAGCTGCGTTCCACGGATCCAAACACCGGGTTCTGCGTGGTGTTCCAAGGAGAGCTACAAAACCTGTATTTGAAAGTGGCAGCTCGTATTTTGCTCGTATAGCTCACTTTGCTGCTCACTCGCGTCCCTTTCAGGTACCATCGTAAGACCCCCATAGCTTCGAGCATAGTTCAACTCTACCAAACCGGTGGCGCTGTCGAACACTATGACGTCATTTGTTTACAAACAGGGAGAGGTCTATTGGTAGAGCGGTGTAGCATTCACGCGCTGCAGAGAGAAACCCGGATGGCACATTCCAAAAATATATTGCATTACACGAGGTGTTATAAAAAAAAATTATTTTCTAATTTAGATAACCTAATATAAAGTACGCAAGTGAGAACCAGTCAGTTTGTGGACGCGTGTCGGGAACAAGCAGCTAAAACGCCTACATCAAGAAATAATGTTCCACCGGGTTGATTTTCACATTTCTGAATTGGTTCATGCCCGAATCACGCGTGCACTCTTAAAAATGAACTTGACCGCATAGCACGCTCCTATCCAACCACCATCTGGAATGATATTGTTATCTGCCCTGATTTGTTGAAAACGGGAGGCGTACACCTTTTTTGTGACAATTATGAACAGCATAAGTGTCACAAAAAAGGCGTACGCCTCCCGTTTTCAACAAATCAGGGCAGATAACGATATCCTTCCAGGTGGTGGTTGGCTAGGAGCGTGCTATGCGGTGAAGTAGGGGGAGGGGGGCATGGTCTGGTCCCCCTCAATTTCTCTCGATACATAGCGCTTCAATTGACCTTAGGTAGCGCATGTAATAGCATGTTGTCGGAGCCCAACCCTGAGAAAAAAATGCTGGATCCTCTACCGTACAGGATACACGTAAAGGACAAATGGAGACAGAATAGGAGTTTCACCGAATGAAGTCAGCCATGAATGGAATAGCGACGATAAGCATAAGCCCCGCTTCGTGCACAGGAATCAAGCGGGGTGTATGGGGCTTTTTTGAATGCATCAACTCTTACGATTTGTCAGATATCCCTCATAATGTTCATCTTCACTATAAGGCCATGCCCTCCATTTGAAAGTTTCAGGGGGGCTGAGGACCCCAAACACCGACACGCGGTCGGCGCCTATGGTTACAGGTTTGATTTTCCCGCAGTTCGAGACGTTGTTGACGTAAGCTAATATTTCGTGCCTCGATTAGAAACCCTGCTGTGTTTCGTGTCAATCGGCACTCACAGCCAGTAAAGATGCGATTTGACGAAAGCGCTAAGTACAAAATGAGAACAACTGCGCCGGCATGGAAGAAGGGGACGCGTCTCGAAGAGTAAGGGTGGAGCGTAGCCTAATAAAATTCACACTCGAGAAACAGCGGATGTTTTTTCCAATAAGGCTTCGAAGCCGCATTTTCACACGTCTATTTGTATTCATGCTGGTTGCGCCAGAGTCAGAGGGTTCAATAGGAAGTTGCAGAATGCGTAACAACGCATTCCTGCGACTTCCTTTTCAAGCACGTACCCTCTGACTCTGGAAGCAGTCATATGCGACGGCATGAAAACAAATATACGTGTGAAAATGCAGCTTGGTGACTGACCAAGTGTGTGAAATAAAGTTCATTACCAAGTTTTTAATCGGGGCCTGATTGACTCTTGTAATAGAGAGGGCGCGCCAGCTTGAACGACAGTTTGACGAAATAATGCTCAACATGTTTTCACACTTCTGAATTGTACTATTATTTCATATCATCACGTGCTTGCGTCATTCTTCTGCATATACTATTTGCAAAAACAAGCAAGGGACACTGCGTGTGATTAGACCCTCTATAACATTCTTAAAGCCATTTTACATTGTTCCTGACACGTATTTCACAAACACGTTCGCAAAGCTTTGTGAGAGGGGTAAGGATTGGGAGGAGTTTGTCAACGGCATCCTCTACATCTACAAAAACTTGGTAGTGTAACGGTAACGCGCTAGCCCGTCCTGGATTTAATTTGGTCTCGTGCTGTTAAACCGACAGTTCTTGTATGTCTTCTCTTCTTATAAATTTACTTTGAAATTTTTGTGCTCTAGAAACGCTTATGTGGAAATACTAGCCAGGATCCACGCGCTAAGTCACCGGGTCGGGCCGGGCCCTATTCAGCAGGCCATCGGGCCGGGCCGCGCCGCATAAAAACATGAAGGCCATTTTTCGATGGGCTGGTCGGGCCGTGCAGGGCTCTACCGTACATATACTCGTACTATCTGTGCGCCAACCATTGCCACGAATGATAGGGTTATCGCTTCTGATTCGAGGAGGGTAATTGGCACAAAAAGGCGTACGCCTCCTCGAATCAAAAGCGATAACCCTATCTTCGTGACAATGATTGGCGCACTATACGTGCTATGCGGTCAAGTTATGTTTTTAGAGTGTATAGCTATTCCAGAAAGGAGCTTGATGGGAGTGAGGCACGAACTGATAGACAAATACGATAGGGCGGAGAAAGATACGCCATTGGTGAATCTGAGCGATCAGGCAATGGTTTCGACCAATCCAAGCATCCACCAACTCGGTTCCAGAAGTTTCGGGCACCCACTCACTCGGCTTCTCGTGGATGTTCGTCTCATGGAAATAGGGGAGTTTCTTGTGCGCGTTCAGTTATATTCTTGCATTGCGTCGAAATCTATTAGGGTGACGAACACCATACACTGCTGGCCAACCGTGCTTGTGGATACAGAGAAGACTACACTCTTAAAAATGAACTTCTCCACATAGCACGCTCCAACCACCATCCCGAATGACAACGTTCTCGATCGCCCCTGATTTGTTGAAAACCGGAGGAGGAGCCTATTTTGTGCCGTGCATAATGAACACAAAATAGGCTCCTCCTCCCGTTTTCAACAAATATAAGGCGAGAACGTTGTCATTCGGGGTGATGGTTGGCTAGGAGCGTGCTATGAGGCGAAGTTCAATTTTAAGAGTGTGCAAGCGGCAGTCCGTGAATAAACTTATACTTCTGCAACGAGTGCATGCCTCGGCGGCTCCTGTGCTATTGCAGATGTTGCCAATCGCTTGTTGTTGTGTCCCTATACACTCTTGGATCTGGAGAATGTTTCGGGATGGGGTTTTAATGTGACTTCATGACTGTTTCCTGTTGCGGGAGGGAGGTCAGCAGTGTATATGTGTTGGTCATGGTAAATTAAAAAAAAAATTTTTTTTTGCACGATATAAAGTTAAGCAGAATTATGTGGTGTGGCTCAATGGGCTTTCTGTATTTTATGTACATTCTGATCTGGAGCATGAGTTGTACATAATCTGTTTGCTGCACATTTTGCATTTGCTGTCTCGAATTGCTCGCTACTTGCCATTCAACCTTCAATAAATGTGAGTTGTACGAATTTTGTGTTCTATCAATACATAATCCTGGCATTGAGGCACTGACATGAAATGTTTCGGGTTCTTTCACGACGTCGGCGGCGAGAACTGTGGACCAGTCAGGTGACATCCTGGTGGGAACATGACGTAGCGGAAATGCGCCTCTACTTCCGTCGGGCATCGCAAAGTGTTTATTGAGGCTCTAACAATTCAACGGGGCGTATAACCGCATCACAATGTACGTCATGTATCGGAAGTTCAGAACGAGGCTGCATTTCGCAGTACAGTTCGTTAAATATGAAGACTAGTTGCACTTGGGTCATCTTCATCAGTGCTCACGTTGAATTATGATCCATCGGGTGTATGACACCAGCTCGCTTGCTTTTTAAGGTGGTGGTGAAGATGAAAACTGCTCGCCGTGGTTGGCCACGCTGGCAGCGTCACGACTAAAACGCAGAAAATAAAAAAGAAACAGGCCTCCACTCCACTCGCGATATAAGCCGCGTTTACTTTAGGAAGGCGACCAGAGCAGCAGTGGCGAGTTGCCACCAAAGCACATGTGTTGAGCAGCCGTTTGCGTGCTTCGTTGTAGGTGGGACATTCGAGCAGGATGTGACTTATGGTTTTCGACTTTGAAGAGCTCTGTCGACATAGTGGTGTCGGTGTAAGCCAGCTGTGCGTGAAGGCGGATTCGGTGAAGGACAGTGGCAGTGGCTCTGCTGCAGGTGCATGACAACAGAGGATATTGCACGTCTGGTGGCTGAACTGGATGTCTGTATAAGGGCGCTTTTCCGGTGGCATTCTTGCGGGAAAGGAATACTAATGCGTAGTCCCAAATGAGGAACGGAACTGAACCAATCGTGGCGCTAAACGGTATCGGTAAAATGGAAAGGCACGCGTCGCCGCTTTGCGCCGAACGCATGGAGAAAAGGAGGCGCCCCAACGTGTCCCCTGCACTGGGCTTTTATCCCTTTATCGAATGTTTCGATCGCCTATCACCTCCAGTACCTTATCCGCACTAGGTTCAGTCTCGCCTAATCCTTTTTCAATCAAGGCAGGCGATGAAACACCACAGGCGAAGATTTCAAAAATATAAAAGGAAAGGTATAAATGATATAAAGAGAAAACACACATACATACATACAACACTTGGTCACGAGATGTCGCAGGAGCTTCCCCTGTATGGACGGCTTGACTTGGCTCGGTAGCGCGGCTTACTGTTGGCTTGGCCACTATCGTAGTCACTATTTTAGCCGGAGGACGGTCACATGGGTTTCGGTTTTCTTTTTCTTTCTTAATGGGGTGGTCTTTTGTTGTGGCATTTTCCCATGCCAGCAAAGGTTGTTTCGTTTCCATTATGATCTTATTGCTTGTTGCACTAAATCCGGGGATGGAAGCTACGTATTGGTTTTGCCGATGTTGGGCATGATAGCAGGATGTGCCGCACATCCTCCTCTTTATCGGTGTCGCACAGGAGGCATGTCGCAGGATCCTCTTCCGCGTTAGTAAGGACCCCGTGCGGGCCTGGAACAGGAGTCCGCTGGCTCTGTCGCCATTATATAAAGCTTCTGGAGCTGGTGCCACCTTGTATTCGTTGTATAATTGCATACTTTTCTTCTTTGATGCTGTAGAGTGCCAGATTTCTTTCTTCGTACTTGGATTCCACTCGCGTTCGTTCTTTGTTCATTGTCTGGTCGTACTTTTGCTGTATATATATGGTCGATTTGTGCATGTTTAACCAGTTGGTGCGGAGGTGGTAGAATATGCGCGATATCACTGTTTCTATAGGCTTGTGGATCAGTCTGCCGAGGCAAGGGGTTTTTGAGCGAGCTTCTCGATATGAGTATGACGACCAGCCCATCTCTCCTTGAATGGCAGGATTTAGGGTAGCGAAAGAGCCGCGCAGAATCCATCTCTCGCTGTTGGCTTTCCAGTTGTTTCATCGTGGCGCGGCGTTAGCTTTCGCGACAGGGTGGGCTGTGTTCAAGGAACCAGCCTCTGGGACTCAGAAAAGATGGGAAATATCAGAAAGAAACGGGTCAAGAGAGGGTAAGGTTGGATGTCAAGTTGGAGCTGTTTCTCCCAGGGGGCGTTTGGTGATGCTTACCTCTGCTGCTTGTCCGGTTTCGGTTTCAGGTTCCTGGCTGTTTTCGGTTTCGTTTCCGGAGTCCTGGGCCGGTGAGCTGACCCGGTTGGTCCCCGTTTTTGGTCGTCGGTCAGCTTTGGCTCTTGAAGCCGAGAGCTGTGCTCAAGTCACAATGCCGTAAAATGCGCCAGGGAGGTTTGGGCACTGCAATACAATGTGCTCGACGTCCTCAATATCCGTGTTGCAGGCAGGACCCTGGACCGGTAATCCAGAAGATGTGGCTTCGAGTCCTACAGCTGGCTAACCTTTTCAGTGACTTTCATCGTTCATTTCTTACGCAATTTGAGGCTTTGTATGTGTTTATCCTTTCTATGTTGTTCCAGCCTCAGAACATGAGTTCTCTCTAGGACACTTGTTATCCGTTTCGCCGTTGTGTTAGTAGTAGTAGTAGTAGCCATGTCCTATCCCTTTTGAGTCAGGGTGGGCTATGCTCGACTTCTGGTAGAAGGTTCGCCATAGCCGCTGGGACTAAATAAAATACACACGAGATAACAGAAGGGAAAGTCTAGTTTAAAATGTTCGTTGCTTCTTCACGGTGTTAGGTTTAGGTTTTCCTATTCCCTTTTGAGTCAGGGCAGGTATCTTCCCAGACAACACACATCGTCCTTAGGATATCCTCGCATTCCCATCATGTCCGAAACGACAAGACGTCCCGCTGAAACTTTGTATGGATGTCCAATGGACATCTCAGCGGGACCGCATATGGTACATCTCATGCACGCCCCGCATCGGAAATGCTGGGGACAAGAGATGCATCATGTGGTGCGATCTTCACTTTGCAATATCCACATGCCTGCGATAAAGCATTCAGTGTGCGGTCACCGTCATTTTAATGGCGCAGCTGACGTGTACGCGGTGAAACGATGTGTCCAGACTCCAGAGGTACAACCGGAATCAGGCGGGCCAATCCGGTTGAAGAAAAAAGAAACAGAGAAGAACTTATCTTTCATGAACAGATATTGGCTAAGCGTACTTAATTGTGCCGACTGTTTCCGCAGCGTAAATTTGCTTGCAGCGCGTACTACGCTTTCGGAGCGTTTAGCTGCACACAGTCCAACAACCTTGTCGTCGTACTTGGCGTTCACCCGCTTGGCCAATCCAATCCAGCATAGTTCTGTTGAACGCGGAGCGCGTAGAGGACGCGTTTTGTCAGGTAAGCTCACCATTTAAGTTAATTTTTCTCTATTAATATGTTGTTTATTTATCTCTATAGCGACGCCAAGGGTACGAGGATCTCGGAGGGGTCGCCGTCAGAAGCGACACAGCATCGGCGGAATCTGAGAATTCATCTATTTAGAAGCATGGTTTGTAGGGATTTTCATTGCCGACAGTGAACGCATGTAACAACATTGATTTGTTAAATGTGTCGGATTCGAAAGCTTGGACAACCATAATTCGATTACTTGAAAGATTGTCATAAAAATGTCTTGTTTTCGCGTCGATGTGTAACATTAGTGATGTGGCGTCTCCCCCAGTTCGCATATGTTACAGCGTGTAATTCCCGCCAAGTCTGAGCAAAGTCAACGTATGTGGGCAGTGTCTCTTCGTCTGTTGATCGCGGGAATATGAAAGCTGAAATATTAATACGGAAAACATTTGGTTGCAGTGTGTCATCGTGGCGTTACCCTGGCATCGGTGACTGGAGCGTTCACCAAGTGCCGGCGTTCACTTTGACTGACCATGAGTTCGGAAGGTATGTCACCCCATTATTTCGAGAATGTCGCGAAGAATGGTAGGAAAAGGTCGTGATAACATAGTGCTTGTTGTGTGATGTCACAGAATATACATAGAACATACACGCTCAATACATCGCACATACACATACGCTCAATACACTCTGAAGCAAATGAGCGACTATCAGGTAGCCCTGTTTCCTCGAGAACTGCTGGACCAGGGGATACCAAATTCCCAATAACCGAAGAAAAGCAGTGAAAGAAACCCTTATTGTAAATACATAAGTATGATTGTGAAGAGCGTCAAAATAAAAACATCATGACGACTAAACTGAAAGTCCACACCTGACTCAACACGATTGAACCCAATCTGGGTTTAGTCACGTGCTGTATTTTTGAAGAAAGTTATAACTGTTAGCTCTGAATTCGGTAAAAAAAGTAAAACCCGAAAAAGTCAGGCCTAGTTATATTTTTCAGCAAATTTGCGGTAAGTATTACGCAATGTTTCTGCTAGAAAATGTGACTGTAATCAGGTTAAACTGTATGCGCAGGTGACGTGTCATTTTTCTAACAGCTGTGTCATAATTCTTCTAGGCATCGTGATGTCCAACCGGCTGCTTAAGAATGCCACACGCAGCGAAGTGGGGCACAACATAAAATCGTGGCTGAGGCACGCCAAAGAGCGCCACGACAGGACGTCTAAATAAGTGGCAAGAGTGGAAGGACTAAATCACAGCAAAAGTGGCAGCTATGTACTGTTTTCTTGCGTGCCAATGTGGAATGCCTTCACAGTGTCTTAACTGCCTTGATGCATCAGTTATGCTGGTTTTGTACAACTACAAAATGCTTCAAGGGGTGAACATGATGAAAGAATGCGGAGTGTAACACTAGGACGGACAAGCACGCGCAAACAGCTTAATGTGGGTAACTTAGGCCATGTCTCTCCTGAGTTCTTTCAAAAGATGATTTTCACAGGGAGATAGGCCTATACAGGGTGTTTCACCAAGAGTCACAAAACATTTAACTGGCGATGTACCTGCTGGACGACTGTGGGACTTTCGGCAATTACCTCCTCGAAATTTTGGCACCATTGAGGAAGTCTTTGGCCAATTTTTAATTGTGGGAAATTTATTTTGTCAATTGAACTACAAAAATCGCCACGCGAAACATTTTTAAACAGAAATATGAAGTCCTCCACGGATAACCGCAGACCCAACAAAAACTGCACAATATCGCAACAGAAATAGTCGACAAAAATTAGTGGCAATAAGGCTTCAGCCCTGCTTGCATGATTTTCTCAAAGGAATGTGTGGGAAATGTATGCCTTGAGGAGGAAGTGTTCCTACCTTCATTTGTTTTGCCTTGTCACCACCGTCAAGGTCAGAGCAGGGGAAATAATAATAAAGCAAGAGGCGGGAACCCTTCCTCCTTTCCTCACATCTTCCGTACGATCTTCTAAGTGGCAATCGAGCAGCCGGGGCTAAAGTGGAATATTTACTAATTTTCTTATACTATTTCTGTTGCAATACTGTGCAGTTTTTGTTGGGTATGTGGTTATCCATGGAGGACTTCACATTTGTGTAAAAAAAAGTGAGGTTCCCTTAGCAATTTTCAAAGTTCGATTGAAAAAAAAGTTGGATAATAAAAAAATGTCCAAAGCCTTCTTAAATGCAGTCAAAGGTTTCCAGAAGGTAATTGCAAAAAGTCCCACAATCCTCAGGCGAGTACGTCGCAAGCTGGAATTTATCATTTTAGGTGAAACACCCTGTATAGTGGCTAACGTTACTCGCAGCCATCCCAAAATACAGAATAGCCCGTTCCATGACATGATGCAGAAGGGAGGCCATTACGCTCTTCCGTGTTGATGTGGCGGTAATAACGTTAGCCACCACTCACTAATCCTGATTCCAAGTGAGGTAATCTTTTCAAAGAGCTTGGGAGAGGCATAGGCTAACACATGTCAGTTAAAGTTGAATGGCGTATGTGCGTGCTTGTCCGTTATAGTGTTCCTGTTAGCATGCCTTCATCATGCTTGACTATAACCAACACTCGGTTGTATACTTAGTTTTTAAGATATGGTAAGAGAACATCGCTCTGCTTTTTCGTCACCCTGCTGCTACGTTGTGGAGCTACCATGCTTTTCAGCCGCCTTTGAACCTCAAGTAAAACTTCACGGCCATTCTTACATGTAACAGCAGTGTGAATACTTGGAAAACTGTTCTCTTTTTATCGTAACTGTTCTCCTTCTCTTTTTATGGTAAAATTATTTCCCGTTTGGCAAACGCTACTTGTTGTTGGAATAATATTGTACCCCAAATTTTGCTTCTACCCTTTTGCTTCGAACACAGTTATAGTGCCCTTCACTAAAGGGACAGTCATGTTTCAGATCTATTTACTCATGTGAAACTTCTGGTTTTTTGCTGCAACTGTTTTTGTGTGCCAGCTCACTGTGGCTGAAATAGCATCACCTAGTTCATGCCATATTTTCCAAACATTTACTTTTCTGCAAACGACTGTTTGCTTCAACCATTTAATTTTGGTGCCCTTTGTTAAACGGGAAGTAATCATTTATCATGCAAGTTGCAACATTGGGCTTTTGTCTTCTTGCTTGCTGTTTACTTTAGTTTTTTTTTTCTACATCAGCTGACCATGATTGAGATTGCATTAGCTTGTTCATTTCACGTTTACAAATCATTTTTAACCAACAACCCTTTCTTTTAAACTTTCCATTCAATGTTCTTCCACAGTTTGGGATATTCATCATTTCTAATGCAAGGACTCACGTGTACGAGCGTAGAAATGCGGGGTAGTTGGTAACTGTACATAATGATAAACGGAACGCAGCCAGGGACACGGACGAGGAAGTGCACCCTCCCCGTGCACTTCCTCGTCCGTGTCCCTGGCTGCGTTCCGTTTATCATTATGGACTCACGTGTAGTTCTTTCATGCAGCAGTTGTTCATGGGGTTTGTAGTTTTCGATGTTTGTTTTCAGTTGCTTTGCTGCAAAATTATGTGTAAAATGCTCATGATGCACTAGATGCTATGCTCATTGATGTGATATTTTTCAAACCTATATAAAGCATAACACGACTTCATACTTAACTAGAGAGAATATGTAAATACGTAAGGATTCTGGTTTTAGATTATGTACTTCAGAATGCAATTGCCATTTGTGTAAGTGGGTAAATGGCTTGTTGAATTGGCAAGCTGTGTAAGTACCCGTCCTCACATTACAAGTTTTCACTTTAAGTAAGGATGCTTCACTCGTGCGTCTAGTCATACTGTATGTGTTGCATACTACATCTGTTATTTGCAATAAAGAAGTGTCATTACAATTTGAATTACGCAACCGTCTTGCGTCATAATGTCTCATTTCCCACAATCAGGAAACCATCTCGGCACGTTTCAATGCCAACATATTGAACGTTGCTGAACACCTAGCTACGATATAGTACGCATATCCCGACAGGTCCATAACATGTCCGTGACACGTCCCACACGAAGTCCATAGGATTGCCGTGGGACGTCTTCTGGCAGTCACTGGGATGTGACCTGGATGTCCGCGGGACATGGTGGGATATCCTCTGGATATCCCGCATTTCCCGCATGGATATCCATTGGACATCCACTGGACATCACTGTGTTGTCTGGGTTAGGAGTGAGTGAGTGAGTGCACCTCGTCCCTTTTGGGTCAGGGCAGACGTCAAGCGTCACAGGTGCAACAAAAAGAAAAGAAAAATACATATATGTCAATGGTCAATAGTTAGTTAGTTAGTTCCAGTACCTAAACCCTTTTAAGACAGGATGGGCGCTTGTATCAAGCGCCTCAGGAGTAACTTGGCTGTCGCCGTAAAGTCAACTACACTACACCATAACTACACCGGCTACACTACTGCAGGCAGGTTGTCCTTCGCTCCCATACTCGTAGGTGGCGCTGGGTGGGAGAGCCCGCCGTTCGCATGGCCGCTGCGTGCACTTTCTGGTGGGGAGTCCTCGAAGCCCAGGACCACCTTCCTATTCTCCTCGTGCTTTACCAGTTCCTCTCGGGAGGTGAGGTCCCTAAGCGCATCTAAACAGGATGTGGTCCAGATCTTCTTCTTCCTTCCCGCAGAGCAAGCAATAGGGGTCTCAGTCTTCAAAGAGCTCATGAGTTCTTTTTTGAGTGAGGAGACACCCTGTTCTGGCCTGAAATAGAAGGGCGCTGTCTCCTCTATACTCTGCTACAGGTGCTGGTGTTTGCTTGTAGGCCGCGTACGTCTCTAGGCTCCTCTTTTTTGACATTGCCTCCTTCCAGCGGTGTTCCTCCTTAGCTGCTATCTCTTTTCGGACTGTTCGGGCCCACTCCCTTTCCGACTTTGCCACGTGTCGTGTGGTCCCTTCGCTGTATGTTCTGTCCAGGGTTGAAACTCTTCGGACCCAGTTAGTTTTTAAGCCTCGATACCTTATATAACGATAGATCCTCCTTGCATAACATTGGTCTGGGAGGTGTACAAGCCGTCCGAGGTAGGTTAGTTTCGCTCGGGCGTCCCGTTCCAGGTACGTGGACCATCCCATTTCACCAGTCACTGCCAAGTTAGCCGTCGCGCAATTGCCCCCCAGCAGCCATCGCCCCAATTCGTACTGGTGTCTGTCCAGTATCTTTAGAGTTTGAGGGTTGTATATGATGGCATCATTTGCATGTGTAGCTGCTGGTACCGCCATGGTCTTCCACAGCGTACGGCCTACTGTATATGGATTATAGGAGTTCTTCGCAAGGTTCCACATATGCCCCTTCAGCCGGTTGGACTTTGTGATGACGAGCCTCTCGTGCAGACCTAGGTACTGTGCATCAGCGTTGATAGTGACGCCTAAATACTTGTATGAGCTGCACTTTGTTAGACAGCTTTCTTGTAGGACCAGTGTGGGAGGATTGTGCACATTGAATCCCATCCACTGCGACTTTTCGGTGCTAAACTTAAGGCCGTCCTCTCTGGCCACCTTCCCGCAAATATCTAGGAGCTCCTGCATATTTTTTTGCGAGTCAGAGAGGAGGACGACGTCGTCGGCGAAGGCTAGACATGTGATCTTTGTTGTCTCTAACCTAGCCAGGCGCCCACAGCTCCCCATAGAGTCCATAGTTTGAGATAATTCAGGCAACACTGGACATACAACCAATGAAAATGCGTCGTGATGCCTAGCAGCCAACCAATCAGCAACCTTTCAGTTTTGGCTCGGCTTTCGGCCGGCCCTGGCTGCCATTGACTTCTACTGGTATTCATACCTGGCGCCCGTTATTCCAAAATAACTAAGACAATTTTGATAGGCATATCTATTGACATGTTTATTGATGCAACGTATAAACTCAAATGTTTGACTCATATATTCACCGTGCGTACAGGACGTTTCGTTCCTTGAATAGACAGCAACCAAATCAAGTTCGAACTTGCAAAGCACACATACAGTCTACTTCTGGAGGCGAGCGAAGTCCACGAGTGCGTGCGTTTCATAGATGAGCATCTTCTTCTCATTCTGGCGATGCACCGTAGGTCACACAGTCACGGGAAATACTTTTGTCGTTACGAACACTCTCTTCTTAGTCAGTGTATTTGAAAATGCGACAGCGCTCGAAAGTGTTCCTCAGGCGTCAGCTCACCAAGCATTCCAGTTCCGACCCGGCAAGAATGTCCGTAGGTTGACACTTTATCCGAGATCAGTACATGGCCAGAGTCACTATAGCTCACGAACAAACCCCCCGTACACTTCCTCTTTGGTCGTTTTGGTCAACCGACATCGGCGAGCCGCGGAGACGCAGCGACGTTGCTTGGAGCTGCCCGCCTGGCCGACTGCCCAGTCTGCCCGCGAAAAGGGAGCTGTCAGATAGTTCGAAACTTTGTCAACCAATCCCGGAGCGCGCATCCTCCTTTGGCCAATGGGCATCCGTCATGATGCCTGACGATGTAATACCACGTGACTGTGACGTGTTTTATTTTTCTACTGCCGCAAATGCGGGGAGCTGTGGAGGCCTGACCTAGCCTCTGTTGTGACTGTCGAGAACAGGAGTCCTGGGCCTGTATTTTCCAACGTCTGTAGTAGGTCATTTATGTATAGATTGAAAAGTGTTGGCGAGAGGGGGCAGCCCTGCCTCAGTCCTGTCGAAGTCGGTATTTCTTCGGTTTGATAGTTCCCTAGCGAGTAGATACCTATGCAGTTGGAGTAGGCATTCTGGAGGAAATCAATAGGTGTCGCAAGCTACCGCCCGCTCCAAAGAGAAAGGCCAGAGTCATAGTCATAGTGTTAATCCAATCCATCCATCCAAACGAAAATGGCGTCGGAAGCCGTGTGGTTCAGCGTTGTTTATGCAATGATATCTGCCTGTATACTGACTCCACCGACAGAATTGGTCACAGCTGGTTTAACGATAACTCATATATTCGGCAGGTTTATTGACAAAGAGGACGTGAAGTTTGTTGAACACCACATTCAAAGAACACTTCTCACAGTCGTAGTTCATACGTTTCTTCCTTTGGGTAACTGCTCTTTCAGCAATCGCAGGTGAGCCTTAGTGCATCGGAAGATACCATAAAGAAGTCCAAGCTCAGCAGTGTGTGAAAGAAACGGACACCTTCCGATCTACTAAAGCTCGCTGTTGAACATATAATGTTGCTTTCTGCGCAACAGGAACGGCCATGATTAGGCAGTGAATGTTTTACTTTGCAGGCTATTTCTTTGGCTTCACACATTTGATAGAAGATGAAAGTGTGGTGGAACTGTGGCAGTCCAAACTGCTCTGGCAGGTTGGCCTGGCAGCCTCTTGCATCATCTTCACAGTGGGTCTTGTACTTGCCTTCACCTGGTCCATGGCTGACTGGATGCGTCATCCCATTACTCAGAAACTGCTCGTGTATGGCAGCCCATGGCAATTGATAGCAACACGTATCAACGCAGAGTTCCGCCACGTGGATAAGTTCATCAGCGGTGGAAACTCGCTGACAAGAACGGTGGTCACCAACTCGTGGATCATCAAGGCGACACCGTACAACCTTTACCTCATTCAGCAGTCGGATGCCATCTTGGAGCTGATGAGCAGCGCAGAACATTCAGTGTCACACGTCACTGGTACTGGCGTTCAGTACCTGGACATTTTGGTCCGCAGTCGAAGAGCCGCCATCAAGCCCTTCTCTATTCGGTGAGTACTGCTGCTGTACAGCTCACTCTGTAAAGCCTATATTGTCAATTGTGGCAGAGTCAATTCCATGGAATACAATGACCTTCGAGAAAAGCTTCAAGGGGAGCTGGACAATGTGCGCAACATTATCATCCACCGTAGTCTCAGCGACCGTTTCACAGATGCCTTTCGCAGTCACGTTATGCACAACGCCCGCTACAAGCTGCCTGCTGGCATGGTAACATTTTTCATCACTCACACCGTATTGTTTCACTCACACCGATTGGAAGGAATGCCCCCGGTTAGTGGCTACAAATCCGGGCCCTAGTCATAATGCATCAGAGTTACTGTTACATCAGAGTTACATCAGAGTGTTCTCCATTTTTATAGTGTGTTTGTAAGCCGCCTAGAAAATGAAAGCAGCACTTGAGCTGAGCTCAAATACTGTAGCTCACTATAGTCTTGTCACAACCATTCAAGATGGCATCCCATACAGGAGGACATCTCCCTCCCAAGTACTTGACACAAAGTCCCGTAAGAAAATATTGCAGGAGAGAGCAGTTCTCAAAGCAAATGAAATGTCGCAGGAGTTGGAGCCATGCATTGGGTGCATGCAGTCCAGTGCAAAGGTGAAGCTGCAGAAGCATTGCGATGAGCCCCTAGTGGGGCAATGCCAGAACTGCTTATGTATTCCCATGTGGTGTCTCGACTGCATGGGGCGTTGGTTTGCTAGTAGACAGGACCCCCAGCGGCCTGAAACATGGCTAGGATCTCGCTGCTATTGTCCTACGTGCAGGTAAGTCCTTACTGAGTAATGGACTTCCAGATGGACGCACATCCTTTTTTGCAGGTCTGTTTTCTGCATGCTGGACGTCTCATTGGTGGAGGTATAATGCCGCTCCTGTTTTGAGGAATTAAATTCCATCTATATGAGCACTCAACCAGTGTTTCACCACAGTGCAACAATCCTGGCTCTATGATGATTTCCACGTTGTCTCATTATTTTGCTAAGACACTGTATCGCTCCATAGCCATTTCAGCCACAGGCTTCATGCGCTGTTTGTTTATAACTTGCATTTTGAAAAAAAAAAAAAAAAATGTTGAGACGTACACTTTTGGCCCGAGTGGATTTGAAAGGACAAACAACATTCTAGATATCTTCCTCGGTGTAGATTTGGTCTATGGCAATAGGAAGACGCAGTCTGTTTGCTCCTTTATTGAGACTTTTAGCAAAAATAAATCCTGTCTCCAAGCAAATAGTAGCCAATATTGTTTTTGCCACGGTAACAATGGTAAACAACAAGAAAAAAAGTGGATTTCAAGCAGTGTTGGATCCTGGAATTGCGGCATGCTTGGTGTCCTGTCGTATAACCCGTCCTTCCTCTGACAGGGTGCTGCTGAAAGGGACATTTTAAGGGACCTTCCTTTCTATCTAATGAGTGCTCACGTAAAGAGGTGATTGATGCAGGTCACAAGCTGGTCTAGCTTGTAGTTGCTGATGCTTTCCAGTGTGCTGGACCACAGAGGATTGAGAAGTAGACAGGCCCGCGAGCAGACAATGCACGATGCTGCCACCATAGACGCAGGCATTTGCATGAATGAGTGGTCTGCGCTCCAACAGCAACATTATTTACCATCTTTCCTAGTTTCTTGCTTTGTTTGTTTTTAGGCTAGTAAGACCCACCTTTGAGAGATGCATCGAGAAAGTAGCTGAGATAGCTCCTCATGTGTGTCTGGAGGTACTCGAGCTGACCAGCTGAGTCTGCGTGTTTCGCGTAGTCGTTTGGAAAAATGGCAAAGATGGCAAAGTAATCCAAGAAGTGGGCTACAGTCGGGTAGTGCACTTCCCATTTGAAGAAGGTCAAAAGTGTCAGCTCCATTTTGGCCAGGTCTTTGAGGTCGTAGCCGTTGTCTAATAGTTTGCTCACATCACTGTTCTTCGGTATTAAGGCATCTTTTTCTTCCGCTTTGGCTGCACGGCAGGGTTACATTGTTACAGAAAGTGCCCGTTATGATAAGCAAAATACTCACGGCCACAACATACACATCAAATTCAATCGGAAATAATTTGCAATTTTATTCAACTAAGCGGGTTCCACTAAGTTATGTGGAGATGACAAATGTAAAATTTCATCCAGCAGAGCATTATAGTGACATCCGAGGTGATAGTTTTGGGCGTGCCTTAGTACCTTGGACAAACGAAAACTGGAAGCAACTGACTATAACATTCAATCACGAATGGTGCCAACTTGATTGGACTGAGAAATGGGAAAATTGCACATCTAACATACCCAGTATTTGGGCACCATTTTAAGGTTGTTTCACTCAATGAGAAAGACACCACCATCTCAAGAGGGGCTTTGAGAATGGTAAATGCTTTCCTCAATAGGGGTATGCCCCTCCTAGGCTATAGTAAAAGTTGATTTCAGCGTTAGCGGAAATAATATGCCCAGATGTAGGGCATTCGAATAGAGAGACGCGAACCCGCACTGACCAGCAACGATGACACATCCTAGTGTCATGAGTTGCAGCTGGTCTCTTCCCACATCGTGGCAATCCATGAAAAAGTCTAGTAAATGGACGGACAGGTGCTGAACTAGAATGCAGAGGCTGAGCTTCTCGCAGGCATGCTCGATAATTCGAAGCAAATCTCTCCGCAAGTGAAGCTGGGGCGATTGACAGCGATAGTTAAGACGCTGCCTTTCTCGGGAACGAAGGTACACGTAGATTTCCGTTGCATAATCTGTAAGCCACCACCTTTCCACAAGACTCATACTTTTCGGACCTGAAAATAAGTCTCTTGTTGGCTGATAACAGAAGCATATATTTACCTTCTATAGCTGACCGTCACACGGTGTTCCAAGTCATCACGCGCTCACTTGCCAACGTGTTTTCCATTTTGAAATCAACTTTTCAGCGATCGCGATCAAATGATTTGTCGCCCACAAGTCTTCTGCGGCCAGGTGTCGCTGCATTCAATATGGCGACATTCATACCGAAAGTAACGCAGTTATCGGCGCGTGTTATTCGAGTTCTAGGATGTAATCCCGGTCCCATGACATTGCAAGGTACTAATACTTATTTGATAGGAACGGGCAGCGGAAGGATTTTATTAGACACGGGAAATCCGAACGTGAAGGAATACATCGAGACCTTGCAAGGCGTACTCACTGAGCATGACCTGCGACTTGAGCAGATTCTTGTGAGCCACTGGCACGCTGATCATGTGGGAGGTGTCTCCGATATATTATCGGACATCGCACCGGGTTGCGTGGTTCAAAAATTGCCGTTCCACCACGACGAGTCCTCTTTCTCTTACCTGCAAGACGGCGATGAAATCTGTACGGAAGGCGCTACGCTTCGTGCGATTGCTGCACCGGGTCACACCGTGGACCACATGATATTGTATCTGGACCAAGAAAATGCTATTTTCAGCGGCGATTGCATTCTCGGAGAAGGCACGGCGGTGTTTGAAGACTTGCATTCCTACATGGCTTCCCTGGATAAAATACTGCGTCTGAAACCGTCAATAATATATCCGGGACACGGCCCCGTCATTACTGAACCGGAGAAGAAAATCCGGGAATACGTGAGCCATAGATTGAAGAGGGAAGAGCAAATACTGCGTGCCTTGAAAGATGCTAGTCCCAACTGGATGACCCCCATGCAGCTGGTGAAGGCCATCTATGTAGATACTCCTCAACATTTGCATGCAGCTGCAGCTCGAAATGTTCAACATCACTTAACAAAGTTAGTTAAAGATAATGCTGTCGTCATGCAGGAAGGACAACTTTACAAGCTACCATAGCCTCCTTCCTCAGTGCAGTGCAACTGTTTCTGTGGCTGTTCTCAGTGCTTGTATCATCTTGAACATAATTGATCACTTCTTGGCATTGCCTAAAAAAATTCATGCCCGAGATTAGTATGTTTCTGCTCTTTGTTTGCAAGTTTAAGCATTTTTTTAGTTTTAGAGCCAAGGGTAGTTTTTGTACAGAACTGCATCGCACATTTTCAGGTTAAACGCAGCTTCTTAATGTGGTAGTTTGTGTATTTCGTGCAAGATTCAAAAAGTTTGGCTATTTGGTGTGGGGGGGTTGATGGAATGCCACTATTTCATGAACACAAAAGCAAACGTGGGCAATAACAAATAACATTACATAGATACAGGCAAGCTGTTGTGTTGGCTCTGGGTTTTTGCTTTTTCACTACGGTCTTTTTCCAAATTTGTCGGGTTTCGAAAAAATGCAAATGTATTCAAAGTATATAGTTGGGTTGGGGAGACCCCATTCTAAGAGCATGGCTTTTGACATCATTTGTTGGGACTTTCTTGAGGGTTGTTTCATAATGGCTATTGGTCCCTTTTGCACTGTAAGCTTTTTATCACTTTTATTATAAATACCGACCATGATTCTTATGCATGACTCTGATAATCAAACTCTGGTAGTTGAGCAACGACTGGCGACGCAGTTTTTGCTGAGTGTCCATTATACCTGTGCCCTTTTTTTTTCTTATCCGCATTTATTGGCCCTGCCAGTTCCTTATTTTGCAACCTGTTGAAATGTTCAATACTCGTCACGAGATGAGTTGCGCTTCACGCGAATAGAGTTTGAGTATTTTTTGTAACAGTGCACGAACACCTCAACTCTGGCATATATTTGTACTGAAAAAAAGCTTTTTCAAAATGGAATAAATGCCGATAAACAGCTTCCGAATTTCCGGAAAAGTAAATGTTGCAAACCCTAGTTATAAACAAGGTTGGAATATTTGCAAGTTGTTTCTTGTAGTTTATTATTTTCTCGTCATTTCTTTTTTATAACCCAGTAATATCCAAATCTCGAAAAGTATTTAAGATAAGAGTATTAAGTACTCACAAGATACTTTGACCTCACATTAGGAATTCACTAGGAGAAAGACGTAGAGTTTGCAGAACTGCTTTTAAAAATGACTATCCTGTTTCGTAGGACTAAGTCTGAAGCGGCTCGTTACCACCAGCAGTGGGGTAGAGCATCACCCCTGGCAACGATGACAAAGTTTTTACTATCCTACAGCCTGTCCCGTTTTTTTTTTTAACATGTTACCCCCAATATTTAAAAGGCACACTACAGATGCCAACGAGTGCTCTACAGAAATTTTTCTCTTTATCTTTGCTTTAACTTCATAAAGCGCTAAAAATATTTGGCGTGGCCTCTCTCACTACGGCTTTCCAGAGCACTGCACAGGCCCGAATTTACCGGCCCGACACTCCACAG
The DNA here is from genome assembly GCF_037126465.1 of Ornithodoros turicata. NCBI lineage: Eukaryota > Metazoa > Arthropoda > Arachnida > Ixodida > Argasidae > Ornithodoros > Ornithodoros turicata. Next base: position 968,311 of record NC_088201.1, read on the forward strand.
AAAACACAGCCCGGCCACGGAGGCTTACCCAACTCATAGGAGGATGTGTAATGCCATCTGTCCAACAGGTTGTATCTACGCTGTACCTGAGAACCTTTGATGCAGTTTATGTAACGCACAGAGTTCTCTCTACACCGCAGCGAGGGCTACATCCTCAACATGGCCAGGTCAAGAATAACGCCCATGTTGTAGCGTTTTAGAAGAAAAACGGACCGAGGTACTTTGTTTTTAAAACAAACGTTCAGGATTAATTGATGCCAAAGAATGGCTCGCAAAAGCTCAGCCTGACTGAGGCCAGAGAATTCTTCAACTGAACCCAAACCCGCAGCAAAACGAGTTTGGGGCCAGATTTCGGGAGAGCGCAGCCCTTTGCACTAATCTTCGATCCTGCCTCATAGGAGTCTCAGTGGTTTACCCACGTACCCTTCAGGATGACATCATGCGTGCACACTACCCCGTCCCATGAGGGGACACGAACATCTCAAATATCTCGCATACTAAAGCATATATATACATCACAAAAGATAATCCACTTCCGTGTCACGCAGATCTTCAAAGTAACTTGGAAAGTGAGTCCAAGATACTGGAAAAAGTATTTAACTTAGAGACTGACTCTTGAAAGTACTTCCCAGATACCAGGCCACTTGCACAAGTATTTAAGATATGCAACTTCAATTTTTTACTCAAGTTACTGTAAAAGTCTGGGTTACATACTGCTCTTTCAAAACAATTTGTGCTTCCTTGTTCAGTTTGAAGTGAAGCATGATACACAGGAAAAGGGAAAACCATGGGAGGTTTCCTGGGAGTAGAGCATCCCATTCAGTGCAATGGCAGATCAATGGGGGGAGGGTGCGAACTCCGCTTCTCTCCCCCCCCAAAAAACATTGGGTTAAACATTAATTAGTTCCCCAGTTACGCGCTTGGACAAAGACACCGTCAAAAGTGGACTGGATCCGCCCATGATTCAGCAACTCCAATGTCGAGGTGCTGCCTTCAGGGTGAATGATCTGGGAGGGGGCCCCTAGACAGAAACGGAAACGAACACCGTCAACCAGTGGGCGCTGAGCTCTCGGCTACGGCTACTGGAATCCTCAAGAGCAGAGTTATAACATATCTCCACCGAAAGACGGAAACCAGCAGTAGATTCTCCTCGAGTTTGAGGAGGGCCGGAAGGAAAGACTACACTCGCGGAATCCCCACTGGAAGAAACGAAAATCTAGGTTGTGTCCTCGCAGCTATTTCGAGTTGCGCTCGGCTGGCTGGCTGGTGATTCCAATTCCACCCCCACAAGGCGAGGGTTGGGCGTCAAAGTTTCCGGTTCCGGCGGCTTGCTTGGCTGCATCGACGAGGGCAGCATCGGGAAGGAAGAATGTCGTATACAAACAGTAAGTGAATGTTAAACGGTTGTATAAAAAATAACAAAAAAGCTGCTAATCATTTTTCTCCTAGTCCACAACCGGTTGAATGCCACATTGGCAGTCTGGGTGGCCAAAAAACGGCGACAAGATACCCGAGAGCATTTCCGCCGCACAAGGACAAACTTTTTTTGACCGATCTTGAATGATTTACTATATTATAGTTGTATGATGACAACTTGATGCATTGCCCCAAGCACTGTTAAGTGGAATAGGAGAGCTTTACGTATCTTCCTTGTTTCATGTGAATCATGCGCGCAGAGACAACGCCGTTTATGGGCATCAGCCAGTCAAGCTAGAACGAAACAAGTTTCCTGTTTTTAAGTGTCCTGGTAGCACGATATTCTTGTTTGGTCTCAGTTATCACGTCTGTTGATAACGGAGTGACAACATTTTGCATCAACAGCACGATATGGTAAACATATTGACACCTTTTGGTACGATCGTGCATGTGTGGCATTCTGTGGAGTTTATCCGGCCGCTTCCAGCGAAAATGTCGGTGTAATGAAAGTAGAGAAGAGTGGAGGATTCGTCATTTGCGTAACATTCTGTTCCTGTAAACTCTCGTTGATGGCTTGAACTCGAGAAACATCAGGGCCGGCGTCTATGGGAATGACACCTTTCGGTAAGCAAGAATACGAGGCAACAATTAGACTCATCATTCTTTTGCTAAAAGAAACGCCACAGTTATTATTTCTGCACGTTCTCCCAATACATACGAGAACTATCGGACTCATGCTGATCATAAATACATAAGAAGATGACATCTTGTGCCGTAGTCGCAATACCGGTGCCATCATGCCAGTCAATTATTTCCCGTTTTGGGGTCGATTTGAGTTGGAAAAAGATTTGCAAAAGACACGGGCTCATGTAACTTGAGCCCCAGATCATGTTACATTCTATGAAAGGGCAAATCCTTCCCAGTGAAATTCTCCTGTTTAGTCATTGGCAGGGTCAGTACTAAGTAACCTTGTAGACGACAGAGCGGTAAAGCCTGCTTGAGGGAAGGTCATAGATGGAGGCTAGCTAGTGGTTCGTCTCTGTCATGGTTGAGAATAGAAACTCAATTTTTGTCATTCCATCAAGTACAACATAGGCCGGTTAGTACATACCTACTTGGTGTAATACCAACCTAACCAATAGCAACCTGCTTTAGTTGCTGCTTTCACTTTCTAGTTCCATTTGGTAAGACATTGCTTCAAGTTCTGGAGAAAAGACGACATAAAGGATTGTATATTTGATGCCTGCAGAGAGTACATTTGCCACGCTGCCTCGCACCCAGCGGGGGATGCCACTGGTCCTGGGTGGGGACCCCAAGGGCATCAACTTCCTCTACACAAACGGCAACAGCGTCATCATCAGGGACATTGCAGTAAGCAATTTACGCCCCTCTCAAAATCAGCCACTTATTTTGGGTACGCGCTTCTCTCCTCTAATGCGAAAAATTATTTACAACCATTTATAATGCCCTTCGTAAGCTGTGCCACGAAAAGCGAAATGGCAGTAAATTAGGACTGAGTACCGTATTTACTCGCGTAAGTTGCGCACTTTTTCTAAAAAAAAAAAGTAGAAAAAGGTGGGGTTGCGCATATCGTGCAGGAACGTTCATTACGATATTCAGACGACTCAAAATTTCAAAATTTGAGTATGCCAGTCATATAGGCTCTCAGTAGGGCCGGTATTGACGTTATCGCTGCATTGCGCAAGCGCGAAAGTAGTACCCAAATACTGCACAACTGCCGACTGTCGGGAGGTAAAACGTCGAGACACTGCTGCAGGACGCTGCTAGTCGCACTTGACAACTGAAAGCACGCTATGTTCACCAACGTTGTCATATTGTTCTGTAAGGTTTGTCATAGCGTGTTTGTCCAGCGCTTCTTTCCGCGTTTCGCAGTTAGAGTGACAGTATCATCCATCGCGTCAGTGGACCATCGTCCGAAAGTGTGCGCAAATAAAAGAAAAGCACCGCAGTAACTTGGGTAGCACTGACGGCGTTGCAAAATGCAGTCTCCGCGGTCGCGCTGAGACGCGCGTGCCGATTATCGCGAAAACGTGCAGACGCCGTGATTTTTTGTTTTCTTCTTATTTTTCGTGCTAAACTAGGGGTGCGCTAAATATGCCGAGTATCTGCTACAGTAGGCACGTGACTTTCTGTGCAGAACCCATCGGTGTGCGACATCTACACGGAACACTCGCAGATGACGACGGTAGCCAAGTATTCGCCCAGCAGATTCTACATCGCCTCTGCAGGTGCGTCATTTTCCGACAGTTAAAGACCCTCGTAACAAATGCTCCAATTCCAGATCAGACGGGCAAGATCCGAATCTGGGATACGACCCAAAAGGAGCATATCCTAAAGAATGAGTTTCAGCCCTTTGTGGGTATTGTGAAAGATCTCTGCTGGTCACCGGATAGCCAGAGGATCGTTGTGGTTGGCGAGGGACGCGAAAGGTACCCTTTCCGTTGAAATCCGTAGAGGAAAGGCGTTTGAGACCCAGTAGTTGTTAAGGACAAGTTGGCAACCAATTTTCTTGCTGCATATCGTAGAACCCCCAAGACTAGGGAACACAAAGGGACAGACACAACACCGAGTCTGAAACACAGCTGAAAATTTTACTTCACATACAAGAATTACATACACAAACAGAGGGAAGAGAAACAACCTCTGTTTGTGTATATATTTCTTGTATGTGAAGTAAAATTTTCAGCTGTGTTTGAGACTTTGTGTTTTGTCTGTCCCTTCGTGTTCCCTAGCCTCGGGGTTTTACGTTATGCATCATCTTTACCAGCTCGCTCGCTTCCTAGCCATTTTTTCAATTTTCTCGGATTCATTCTGAAAAAATATTTTTACCGCCCATGTCCTCTGGAGACCCTCTACTATAAAATTTCTGCTCACAAATTTTACTAACGTAACTATTCTGCAAAATTAAAATATTGTCAGCACGAGTGAGTTTGACCAATGCGCAGTTTAAGCGACACTTCGTGATCCTACCCGGAGGTTAGCTTCATGAAGCTTGTATGGGTGATGGAATTTAGGTTTGGGCACGTGTTTATGGCCGAGACGGGCACTTCGGTTGGTGAAATTGGTGGCCACAGCAAGCAGATCAATTCTTGCGACTTCCGACCCACTCGGCCCTTTCGGATCATCACCGGCAGCGAAGACAACACCGTTGGCATTTTCGAGGGACCTCCTTTCAAGTATAAGCTCAACATCAGCGTAAGCGCAGAGTGACAGACCCAAGTGGCACGGACTTGAACTGTCCTTTTGGCCTTTCAGGATCACGCTCGCTTTGTGCAGTCTGTTCGTTACTCACCCAATGGTGAGCTGTTTGCGAGTGGAGGCTTTGATGGAAAGGCAAGGAGTTTTTGCTACTATTCTCAGTCATTCGTGTGACCCTTGAACCGCTCTCAAGTTTCTCACATGATGGTATCTTAAGCAGCTTGAGTGGGGAGCTTGTGTGTGCTCAGTGGATGGCAGTACTTGGCATCAGTAGCCTCTTGCTTGTGGAAACCATGGGGGCACACAAGCATGCTTCGTACGTGGAGATGCGCTAATGGTGGAAAAATCCTAAAATGGAATCGTAGATGAACTCCCTATGGTGTCAATGAAATGGCACGCACATGATACAGCGAGCAAAGGAATTTTTTCCTCACGTTACAGCAAGGACAGAAGGCTGTTTGTGCAATGTTGTACATCTTTGAATGGATTTCAGTGACTGGAAGTAGCCCCATATTATATGCCCAACATCTGCAGAGTTTCTTGGAAACTCTCCTGAAAGCCTCTTTTGAATTAAGGGGAAATGACTTTATGGCTTCTATAGTGATACTTCTATATGACTGTAATACTGCTGGAAAAAGTTGAAGGGTATATCAGGGTTTTTGTTTGCATCGTTAAAATAATGTTTGTGACGGTTTCTCAGTTGATCCATTTTTTTCCTCCCTCGACAACTTTGCAGATGTTCCTCTACAATGCCAGCACATATGAGAAAGTCGGCGAATTTGGATCCCCAGCACACAGTGGAGGCATTTATGCCGTATGTCTTTTGCCCATTAAGTCCCATTAAGTCCGTTTGATTGTCATCTTCCATCAAGGTTTCCTGGAGTCCTGACAGCAAGAAGCTCCTCACTGCATCTGGTGACAAAACGTGCAAGATCTGGGATGCCGCCACGATGGAAATGATCACGTGAGTCAGCTTTTGGAAAATGTCCTTCCAGGGACGCTACATAATGGTTGACAAGAATGTCACCTCACTGGATTCACATGCATAAAAATTACGGGTGCAAGAATACGTATTGGACATTTTCAATATGAATACAGTGTTTCTGATATTTGACTCATACATATTCTGTATTCATATTCACAAATTTGATATTCCAAAGTTTCAGAAACTGTATTTGCACGAAAAATGCTGAGAAAACGTAATTTAAGCTTCTCAGTGACAAATGGTTTCTGCTTACCACATGTACCTACTTCGCAATCAGTGCTACCAAAGTTACTGACAGACTTTTGTCCATGGTTTGTGCGTTAGGACGATGGTCCACTGACAATACTTCCACTGGAACCACAACACGAGTGAGGAAAGCATATTTAGTGGACATAGCACACTTTAAACCTACTGGCACGTCTGAGGCCACGACTGTCGTACAACAGTAGTATCACGTTTCATACTTGACACATATGCTGTTCCACTATCTTATTTGTGTGATGAGACAGCTTCAAATATACCTGAAAATTATGTTAACCTAGTGCAACGCTGCTTTGTTATCCCAGGAGAAATTTATATAGTTTAGTACAGCTCGTTTGAGAACTCGTTAGTGCACTTTATTACGGCAGAAACATTTGCTACAAAATAAAAGCGGTTGTTGCTATGAAACCCGCTGTAGTACCCACTGTTACGCACTGGTATGAAATGTGATTTTTCTGAGCATCTCCCACATAACTGTCTCGTTAGGTGGCATTGCATTTCGTGTGACTATTTACTAATGTTTCGATGCTCGCCTTCCAGTCACCTTCCCTGAGACAGATATGACTGCTAGCCATCAAGAGCAAATATAGGCTCAATGCTGACGCAGCAAAGATATGTTCATGGCACATGAAAGATTCTGTCCCTAACATGCCAAATGGAAGATGGATTCTCTATGAATATGCGGTGCCATCAGTCTGCACATTTAAGTAGAAGCAACGCGTTGTAATGATGCAAAACTATCGATAGGACATTGATACTGTCGAGAAACTATAGATAGTTTTAGGATAATTGACCGTAGATACTAGCTGCAATCGTACTTAGCTTTTATTTTGTACCAAATGTTTCTGCTGTATACAGTCCTAAATACTGTATAAGTGGTTAAATTTGTGGGTAGCCAGGATGAGGCAATTATTTGCGGTACCGTGGTGTGTTGACCCTGCTCTAGGCGTATCTGTGAGTTGAAATGAGTTGAGCGTATTTTCTTCTCCCTTTTTTTAAGCGCTTTTATCCCGCGATGTGATATTTGAAGGACAATTTTGGTTATATTTGCGGACCCAATATTTGTCACGCATTGTTTTATTCTATTAACTATTTTGTGCAGTGAATTTCCAATGGGCTCAGACATTGTGGACCAACAAGTGAGCTGTCTTTGGCAGGGGGATTATCTGCTTTCCATTTCACTCTCAGGGTTCATCAACTACTTGGACGTTAATAACCCCGACAAGCCGCTGAGGGTCATCAAGGTAACGCACGATACGATGCTTTCCATTTTTGCATTAATTTCGATTCTAGGGCCATCACAAGTCCATCACTGCGTTGGCCGTTAGCCCCAACCGGGAGACCGTCTATACGGGGAGCCACGACGGTTACATTAATATCCTTTTCACTGGCCCATAATTTGTCGATAGGGAATAGAGATCCTTAACACTACGTGATACGCTTTTGGGACGCCGTGACAGGAGACCAAGACCGTGTGTCAGGCGTGACGCACACAAACCAGGTGCAGGACATGTGCACTGGCACCGATTCTATCTACACCTGCGGCTTAGACGACACAATCCATTCCATCTCGCTTCTCAGCAATGCGTACACGTAAGTTGCACCGTCGCGCGGCTCGTACATAACTACATCGGAATCTTTAAATGCAGCGACCTGAACCTCAAGATGAACTCGCAGCCTCGTGGCATTGCCACAGTGGATGGCAACCTCGTGGTGGTCGCGGGCATGACAGATGTAAGGATTTAATTCTAAACAATGGGAGTTGCTCAAAATGCACCCTTTCAGATTACTATGATCGAGAACGGCCGAAAAGTTTCTTCCACGCCAATCGACTATGAAGCTAGCTCAGTTTCCCTTCACCCTAAAGAAGCAGACGTTGCCGTTGGAGGGACGACTGATCAAAAGGTTCACGTGTACATCCTTACCGGTGGTGTCCTGTCTGAAAAAAAGAGCCTAGACCATCGTGGTGCAGTGACAGACGTTGCCTTTTCCCCCAACGGTGAATACCTGGCTGCTTCAGATGCCAACCGGATGGTACGCCTCTACCGTGCTTTGACCTACGAGGTGAGGACCTGTCTTTGCTCAAGGCTCATAGATGGTGACTGATTTTGTTTGATGTGCAGCCCGCTCACAATCTTGACTGGTGCTTCCATTCTGCCCGCGTCAACTGCGTCGGCTGGTCGCCAGATTCGCGCTTCCTCGCTACTGGTAGTTTGGACACGGGGATCATTATCTGGAGTACGGAGCAACCTACCAAGCACCTAAACATCAAGAGTGAGTTTCCACTCCGTGGGAAATTTATATTCTTTGCCAGCCATGGGAAACGTGTGAATAGCAAAATTTCCAAATTATATCTGTCACAGACACCGTAAACTGAATTACAGATCCCCAAAGAGCCAGTTCAAATACGGATATCTCACTTTGGCAAATTTTGCAACTTTGTGCCCATTAGGAGAACTGCTGCTCCTTTGGGGGAGTCTACAGCTTTTCAGCCAGAATAAAATATTGTAAGCAAAAAAGGAGACCATATACTGTAATTTCACGCGTATAAGTCGCACCGCAGATAAGCTGCAGGACGCGTTCTTAGGAACATTTTGAAAATTTTCTGGCAAATAAGCCACACTGGCAGATAAGCCGCGGGCAATACGAGACGACTGCTTTGCGCGACGAAGGAGACCATAGAGAAGGCCATAAACCCTGCGGTCCACACTCCTCTACCAATATTGGATTGTGCCCTTGCTGGGTGTTTCTCACGGATTGATGGGTCAGTGGTCTTCCAGAAGACATGAATCACTGTCACCACTTTCGTTAAAGCTACTTGGGGGAATGCACCAGGAAGATCAATCTACTCGAATGTAGAGCTGTCCCTGTTACGCACTGTTCGTGCATTGGCAGGGCAGTGCTGTTCCACAGACACTGTCGGCCCTTTCGTTAAAACCAGCGTACAGGGAAAATGCCAGGAAAAAATTGTAATCAGATAGGCCGCAGACCGCCCGTGAGAAAAAAAAAAAAATTGTGCATAAGCCGCAGCTAATACGCGTGAAATTACGGTACCTTACATCGCTGGGATGTGCATCCTCTAGTTTATTTGTTTCCATTTGTACCTTCTGTAGTTTTTACAGTCTGGAAATTATTTCCTTCTGCTACTGCAGGCAGCTCTGGAATTTTTTAATACATTTATCGGCACCTACGATGCACAATGTACAGAAGTACCTGTAATAACAGATAAATGAGATAGTGTGATCACAGAAAACTAGAGGTGTACGAGTATTGAAATTTTCTGAAAGGAATAGAATACGAATATCCGCAAAATTGTCTTTCGAATATCGAATCGAATATCACGTCATAGAACAAAGGCTTCTACTAGTTGATAAGGTTAATTAAGTTAAGAGTTAAACACGAAACCCTGCACGCCCCTGAGAACACGCATCATCAATGTGTTCTGCTGATCCTTACAAAAATGCCCCAAGTGCTAATAAGGAATATGTAGTAATGTATTGGCTTAGCATAGGGCTTATGTGTGCATGCACAGTAAAATTATTTTTACAATGAAACAGTGCGATGTTATCACGAGGCGAGCTGTAAACTGTAAAAAAACTTGCACTCGAAATATCTCTCATGGAGAGTGAACACCTTTGTTGGCATTGTAAGTGCTGGTGAAAGAGACAAAGTGGAAGTAAAGGACACGTTGAGAATGTGGGATGGAAAAGTGCTCTCTTCTTGCACCGACAATGCAGGCGAGAAACTGGATGGTTTCACACTTGATGACACGTGTAAGACCATCGTTCCTGACGGTAATACGTAGTTTGGAACAGCCTCATTCATTAGCGCAGTAAAACCGTGATCCTCGATGATGTTAGATGGCTGTGCTCATAGCGCGTGATTGTTTCCGCACACGTTCGTGTGAGCACTTGTTTTGTTTCACGGCAAAAATCTGCGCCAAGGGGCTGAAAAGTTTGCTGCGTTGACGCGAGTGAAATTGAAACGCGGGTCGGGCTTAAGGCTATTTGTGTCTTGCTGTTGTCTGTAACACCAGTTAGTGCAGCGTTATTGTTGTCCTTGTTTGCACGTTTTATAACTAGGGCCTGACTTTTTCGGGTTTTATTTTTGGCCAAATTCGGGGGGTAAATATCGGGCGATACTTTTCATTCGAAAATTCGGGTGTATTCGGGTTAAATCCCGTTACGGCATATTCTGTCGTCAGGAATTCGGGTGTATTCGGGTGATTTTTTTTGTTTAATAAAAATTTGTCTTAACACGGAACTAATGTTTAGCAATGTTATCAAACTTTATTTTAATGCACGCTTATGAGCGTGCCACGCGACCAGGATGTTTTCGGGTAGATTCGGGTTAAACCGGAATTTTACAGATTTCGTTCGGGGGGTAAATATCGGGCGGATACGGGTTTAACCCTAAAAAGTCAGGCCCTATTTATAACATACGCGAGCTCTGATACGTGGTAGCACACAGTGCCGGAGTTGGAAAGGCTGTATCGAAATATCGTCACGTCCCACTCCTCGATTATCGGATCGGCGTCATAGCACGCGACCGTGATTCTATTATTTTTCGCTGACACCCACAAACCAAAACCGAAGAAACGCGTTTCAGACGCAGGTTTTGGCTGTGCATGCAGTGGCACGCTGAAAAGTGGTGTTCAGCTTGACACCAACAAAATTACGTTATTTGACTGGAATTTGACCCAGCTGTAGACCTCATGCGAATGTTGTTGGAAGTCAACTAAAACAGCAACTGTGCTGACGATGCATGAAGTATACCAGTTTGGGTTTCTGTTGCCGAACGTGTAGCGACGCATTTGCAGATGAGTGTACGTCGGAGGCTCTGCTTTGCAGCTGTTCTGCTATACACGTTCGGCGCTGTCTCTGCACAAACATGTCTGCTGTGCAAACATGCAACAGCTTCATAATAAGCTGCTACAATACTTAAAAAAAAAAAAATTGAATATTGCAGCTTTTATGAATATCAGATTTTGGAATACGAATAGGAATCGAATATTGCAAATATTGGATCCGTATTCAAAATTTGAAATATTTGCACACCTCTACAGACAACCTTCCCATCATAATGATGAAATGACCCATATACAAACATATCATGTGGACTGATTCAAGTGCTCTGCGAACAAACAGCTCACTTGACACCCATGTCCAATGAGAAAGAAATGCTTTCCATGCCATCTTCAAGTCCTTCCTTCACTCGAGTATAGTAACCTTGAGGAGAGGACTTTGAAGGTCCAGCTAGAGGTTGATAATTCCCAGCTCTTTGCACTTGAGAGATATCACCACGATAATGCGAGCGAAGGAAAAGTCTTTTGATTTGCAATCCACTTGGCATTGAGGCGATGATGATGAAGCAGATTGTTTCAAGTCGGCATAAAATGCAACATGTATTACAGCACTTAGTTTGCTCGCCTGCCACAGCGGGATCTCCTCCCTATAGGAATAGTACCTCCCTCCATCTTGGTGATTCCAAGCATTGTGTACTCTGAAACATATTACATTCAGGCTTCACTTATCTCTCACTATCCAGACAAAAATTATGGGGACAGATGCCTAAAAACCTGCTGCAACCTCCATCTTGACCTTGCTGTTGCCCTTGAGAGTAGAGTCAACTACTCCATGAGTGAATGTGGGCCATTACTGGGGACACTGTGGTGAACACTCTTTTACGATTGCCCTTTAGGGACATCTTACATTCCCAGTCTTAATCCCTGTAGCACTCACCTGTTGACGTGTGGCGACACTCCAAGAGGCTCGAAATGCACTCAGAACTGCTTTGTTGCCCAAGTTAGTGCCATAACTAAGAGCTTGGGAGAACTTTGTGCTCGTAGTAGTGTCGCACAAATGAGTATGGAGTTTCGTATGCGGTCCGAAATAAATACTGCAAATACCGGATAAACGGTAACATTTTCCATAGCACCATTTCCATCTTGTTTGAGTAAACTGGGAGTGTATTGTGAAGGCCTGGTGTAATATGCGTTTTACTTTACGGCGGCTGCCTTGGTCTCGTCTGCACCAACAACACTTTGTTTTGGTAATGCTGGGAATAACCTATTGGATTGGAATTTCCCAGAGAATAAGATAGTTTGTGTTTGTTGTGTTTGCAGAAGCGCATCCCCAAAGCCAAATTACCAGGCTAGCATGGTTGGATGACTCGACAATTGTGTCTGCAGGACAGGACAGCAACGTCAAGACCTGGCAGATCAAGTTTCTCTAAGTCTACTTTATCTCTATAGAATGTGCCGTCCGTCCACGGTATTATTTTCTTTTTTGTAACGATGCAAGAAATGCTGAACAATTTGGCGCCTTTCTGTGCCAACCAAGCTAATTTGTCAATAAAAAAAATGTGTCACGCATATTGTATGACCAGTTAAAGGTAGACTACGTGTAAGCCAATCAGTGGGTTACATATGGTTTCTCAATCAAAGATCATCTTGGCTCTTTCCTTCTAAAAAGCGTTCATCGATCAACTTGTTAAAAGGCCACCATGCTGTGCCTGCCACAGATGTCAGCACCGATGGAGGAAATCAAGAAGCCTTTTACAGCACTGTGGCAAATGCAACATATTTAGAGCTTCCGTGCAACTCCTATTTGTCTCGTGTTGGAGATATTTGTATCTATCTAAAGCATTTTTTCTATATCGTTCATTTGTTTATACATCGCTCAGCTGCGTTACTATAAAGCGAGGAGCACGACCCAATTCTCCATTTTTGCTCAGCGTCGTCAAGATCTTATGCTAAGAAAAGAGAAGATAGTGCTATGTAGCATTTTGCAGCGTGATATGCCGGGATACGCAAAGTGCGCATGCTCCTTAGAACAACTGAAAAATTGAATTTTTGCACTTGTCATTTCGGATTGTTCTATTGCTTGTCTAACAGCAAGACCCGCACTGAAGGGAGACAATAATCCACAGGACAAATCCTGAAATTTTCACCGTAATCTGAGTATGTCAAGGCAAGCCAAAATGCCTGGAAGGGGTGTATATCGAAACTACCCATTCATGTTTGTACCTGTCGCCTTTCTACCCATTCTGCAAACTCCCCTTGCCTTGCGCCGGAGCAAAACAACCCGTACCAGTTTTTCTCAAAACAACTCATTCGCGTTTCTACCTGTCGCCTTTCTACCCATTCTCCGAACTCCCCTTGCCTTGCGCCGGAGCAAAACGACCCGTACCGGCTTTTCTCAAAACAACTCATTCGCGTTTGTACCTGTCGCCTTTCTACCCATTCTCCGAACTCCCCTTGCCTTGTGCCGGGAGCAAAACAAACCGTACCAGTTTTTCTCAAAACAACCCATTCGCGTTTGTACATGTCGCCTTTCTACCTATTCTCCAAACTCCCCTTGCCTTGCGCTGGGAGCAAAACAACCCGTACCGGTTTTTCTCAAAACAACCCATTCGCGTTTGTACCTGTCGCCTTTCTACCTATTCTCCAAACTTCCCTTGCCTTGCGCCGGGAGCAAGACAACCCGTACCGGTTTTTCTCAAATCAACGCATTCGCGTTTGTACCTGTCGCCTTTCTACTTATTCTCCCATTACCCTTGCCTTGCGCCGGGAGCAAAACAACCCGTACCGGAAGATCCAAAACACAGCGCGAGAAGACACGACGGAAGAAGAGAGGACAGGACAGGCGCTGAACCCGTACCGGTTTTTCTCAAAACAAACCATTTGCGTTTGTACCTGTCGCCTTTCTACCCATTCTCCAAACTCCCCTTGCCTTGCGCCGGGAGCAAAACAAACCGTACCGGTTTTTCTCAAAACAACCCATTCGCGTTTGTACTTGTCGCCTTTCTACCCATTCTCCGAACTCCCCTTGCCTTGCGCCGGGAGCAAAACAACCCGTACCGGTTTTTCTCAAAACAACCCATTCGCGTTTGTACCTGTCGCCTTTCTACCCATTCTCCGAACTCGCCTTGCGCCGGGAGCAAAACAACCCGTACCAGTTTTTCTCAAAACAACCCATTCGCGTTTGTACATGTCGCCTTTCTACCTATTCTCCAAACTCCCCTTGCCTTGCGCTGGGAGCAAAACAACCCGTACCGGTTTTTCTCAAAACAACCCATTCGCGTTTGTACCTGTCGCCTTTCTACCTATTCTCCAAACTTCCCTTGCCTTGCGCCGGGAGCAAGACAACCCGTACCGGTTTTTCTCAAATCAACGCATTCGCGTTTGTACCTGTCGCCTTTCTACTTATTCTCCCATTACCCTTGCCTTGCGCCGGGAGCAAAACAACCAATTCGCGTTTGTACCTGTCGCCTTTCTACCTATACTCCAAACTCCCGTTGCCTTGCGCCGGGAGCAAAACAACCCGTACCGGAAGATCCAAAACACAGCGCGAGAAGACACGACGGAAGAAGAGAGGACAGGACAGGCGCTGAACCCGTACCGGTTTTTCTCAAAACAAACCATTTGCGTTTGTACCTGTCGCCTTTCTACCCATTCTCCAAACTCCCCTTGCCTTGCGCCGGGAGCAAAACAACCCGTACCGGTTTTTCTCAAAACAACCCATTCGCGTTTGTACCTGTCGCCTTTCTACCCATTCTCCGAACTCCCCTTGTCTTGTGCCGGGAGCAAAACAAACCGTACCAGTTTTTCTCAAAACAACCCATTCGCGTTTGTACATGTCGCCTTTCTACCTATTCTCCAAACTCCCCTTGCCTTGCGCTGGGAGCAAAACAACCCGTACCGGTTTTTCTCAAAACAACCCATTCGCGTTTGTACCTGTCGCCTTTCTACCTATTCTCCAAACTTCCCTTGCCTTGCGCCGGGAGCAAGACAACCCGTACCGGTTTTTCTCAAATCAACGCATTCGCGTTTGTACCTGTCGCCTTTCTACTTATTCTCCCATTACCCTTGCCTTGCGCCGGGAGCAAAACAACCAATTCGCGTTTGTACCTGTCGCCTTTCTACCTATACTCCAAACTCCCGTTGCCTTGCGCCGGGAGCAAAACAACCCGTACCGGAAGATCCAAAACACAGCGCGAGAAGACACGACGGAAGAAGAGAGGACAGGACAGGCGCTGAACCCGTACCGGTTTTTCTCAAAACAAACCATTTGCGTTTGTACCTGTCGCCTTTCTACCCATTCTCCAAACTCCCCTTGCCTTGCGCCGGGAGCAAAACAACCCGTACCGGTTTTTCTCAAAACAACCCATTCGCGTTTGTACCTGTCGCCTTTCTACCCATTCTCCGAACTCCCCTTGTCTTGTGCCGGGAGCAAAACAAACCGTACCAGTTTTTCTCAAAACAACCCATTCGCGTTTGTACATGTCGCCTTTCTACCTATTCTCCAAACTCCCCTTGCCTTGCGCTGGGAGCAAAACAACCCGTACCGGTTTTTCTCAAAACAACCCATTCGCGTTTGTACCTGTCGCCTTTCTACCTATTCTCCAAACTTCCCTTGCCTTGCGCCGGGAGCAAGACAACCCGTACCGGTTTTTCTCAGATCAACGCATTCGCGTTTATACCTGTCGCCTTTCTACTTATTCTCCCATTACCCTTGCCTTGCGCCGGGAGCAAAACAACCAATTCGCGTTTGTACCTGTTGCCTTTCTACCTATACTCCAAACTCCCGTTGCCTTGCGCCGGGAGCAAAACAACCCGTACCGGAAGATCCAAAACACAGCGCGAGAAGACACGACGGAAGAAGAGAGGACAGGACAGGCGCTGAACCCGTACCGGTTTTTCTCAAAACAAACCATTTGCGTTTGTACCTGTCGCCTTTCTACCCATTCTCCAAACTCCCCTTGCCTTGCGCCGGGAGCAAAACTACCCGTACCGGTTTTTCTCAAAACAACCCAATCGCGTTTGTACCTGTCGCCTTTCTACCTATTCTCCAAACTTCCCTTGCCTTGCGCCGGGAGCAAGACAACCCGTACCGGTTTTTCTCAAATCAACGCATTCGCGTTTGTACCTGTCGCCTTTCTACCTATTCTCCCATTACCCTTGCCTTGCGCCGGGAGCAAAACAACCAATTCGCGTTTGTACCTGTCGCCTTTCTACCTATACTCCAAACTCCCGTTGCCTTGCGCCGGGAGCAAAACTACCCGTACCGGTTTTTCTCAAAACAACCCATTCGCGTTTGTACATGTCGCCTTTCTACCTATTCTCCAAACTCCCCTTGCCTTGTGCCGGGAGCAAAACAACCCGTACCGGTTTTTCTCAAAACAACCCATTCGCGTTTGTACATGTCGCCTTTCTACCTATTCTCCAAACTTCCCTTGCCTTGCGCCGGGAGCAAAACAACACGTACCGGTTTTTCTCAAAACAAACCATTTGCGTTTGTACCTGTCGCCTTTCTACCCATTCTCCAAACTCCCCTTGCCTTGCGCCGGGAGCAAAACTACCCGTACCGGTTTTTCTCAAAACAACCCATTCGCGTTTGTACCTGTCGCCTTTCTACCTATTCTCCGAACTCCCCTTGCCTTGCGCCGGGAGCAAAACAACACGTACCGGTTTTTCTCAAAACAACCCATTCGCGTTTGTACCTGTCGCCTTTCTACCTATTCTCCAAACTTCCCTTGCCTTGCGCCGGGAGCAAAACAACACGTACCGGTTTTTCTCAAAACAACCCATTCGCGTTTGTACATGTCGCCTTTCTACCTATTCTCCAAACTTCCCTTGCCTTGCGCCGGGAGCAAGACAACCCGTACCGGTTTTTCTCAAATCAACGCATTCGCGTTTGTACCTGTCGCCTTTCTACCTATTCTCCCATTACCCTTGCCTTGCGCCGGGAGCAAAACAACCAATTCGCGTTTGTACCTGTCGCCTTTCTACCCATTCTCCAAACTCCCCTTGCCTTGCGCCGGGAGCAAAACAACACGTACCGGTTTTTCTCAAAACAACCCATTCGCGTTTGTACATGTCGCCTTTCTACCTATTCTCCAAACTTCCCTTGCCTTGCGCCGGGAGCAAGACAACTCGTACCGGTTTTTCTCAAAAACAACCCAATCGCGTTTGTACCTGTCGCCTTTCTACCTATTCTCCAAACTTCCCTTGCCTTGCGCCGGGAGCAAAACAACACGTACCGGTTTTTCTCAAAACAACCCATTCGCGTTTGTACATGTCGCCTTTCTACCTATTCTCCAAACTTCCCTTGCCTTGCGCCGGGAGCAAGACAACCCGTACCGGTTTTTCTCAAAAACAACCCAATCGCGTTTGTACCTGTCGCCTTTCTACCTATTCTCCAAACTTCCCTTGCCTTGCGCCGGGAGCAAAACAACACGTACCGGTTTTTCTCAAAACAACCCATTTGCGTTTGTACATGTCGCCTTTCTACCTATTCTCCAAACTTCCCTTGCCTTGCGCCGGGAGCAAGACAACCCGTACCGGTTTTTCTCAAATCAACGCATTCGCGTTTGTACCTGTCGCCTTTCTACCTATTCTCCCATTACCCTTGCCTTGCGCCGGGAGCAAAACAACCAATTCGCGTTTGTACCTGTCGCCTTTCTACCCATTCTCCAAACTCCCCTTGCCTTGCGCCGGGAGCAAAACAACCCGTACCGGTTTTTCTCAAAACAAACCATTTGCGTTCGTACCTGTCGCCTTTCTACCCATTCTCCAAACTCCCCTTGCCTTGCGCCGGGAGCAAAACTACCCGTACCGGTTTTTCTCAAAACAACCCATTCGCGTTTGTACCTGTCGCCTTTCTACCTATTCTCCGAACTCCCCTTGCCTTGCGCCGGGAGCAAAACAACACGTACCGGTTTTTCTCAAAACAACCCATTCGCGTTTGTACATGTCGCCTTTCTACCTATTCTCCAAACTTGCCTTGCCTTGCGCCGGGAGCAAGACAACCCGTACCGGTTTTTCTCAAAAACAACCCAATCGCGTTTGTACCTGTCGCCTTTCTACCTATTCTCCAAACTTCCCTTGCCTTGCGCCGGGAGCAAAACAACACGTACCGGTTTTTCTCAAAACAACCCATTCGCGTTTGTACATGTCGCCTTTCTACCTATTCTCCAAACTTCCCTTGCCTTGCGCCGGGAGCAAGACAACCCGTACCGGTTTTTCTCAAATCAACGCATTCGCGTTTGTACCTGTCGCCTTTCTACCTATTCTCCCATTACCCTTGCCTTGCGCCGGGAGCAAAACAACCAATTCGCGTTTGTACCTGTCGCCTTTCTACCCATTCTCCAAACTCCCCTTGCCTTGCGCCGGGAGCAAAACAACCCGTACCGGTTTTTCTCAAAACAAACCATTTGCGTTTGTACCTGTCGCCTTTCTACCCATTCTCCAAACTCCCCTTGCCTTGCGCCGGGAGCAAAACTACCCGTACCGGTTTTTCTCAAAACAACCCATTCGCGTTTGTACCTGTCGCCTTTCTACCTATTCTCCGAACTCCCCTTGCCTTGCGCCGGGAGCAAAACAACACGTACCGGTTTTTCTCAAAACAACCCATTCGCGTTTGTACATGTCGCCTTTCTACCTATTCTCCAAACTCCCCTTGCCTTGCGCCGGGAGCAAAACAACCCGTACCGGTTTTTCTCAAAACAACCCATTCGCGTTTGTACCTGTCGCCTTTCTACCTATTCTCCAAACTCCCCTTGCCTTGCGCCGGGAGCAAAACAACCCGTACCAGTTTTTCTCAAAACAACCCATTCGCGTTTGTACCTGTCGCCTTTCTACCTGTTCTCCGAACTCCCCTTGCCTTGCGCCGGGAGCAAAACAACCCGTACCGGTTTTTCTCAAAACAACCCATTCGCGTTTGTACCTGTCGCCTTTCTACCTATTCTCCAAACTCCCCTTGCCTTGCGCCGGGAGCAAAACAACCCGTACCGGTTTTTCTCAAAACAACCCATTCGCGTTTGTACCTGTCGCCTTTCTACCTATTCTCCGAACTCCCCTTGCCTTGCGCCGGGAGCAAAACAACCCGTACCGGTTTTTCTCAAAAACAACCCAATCGCGTTTGTACCTGTCGCCTTTCTACCTATTCTCCAAACTCCCCTTGCCTTGCGCCGGGAGCAAAACAACCTGTACCGGTTTTTCTCAAAACAACCCATTCGCGTTTGTACCTGTCGCCTTTCTACCTATTCTCCAAACTCCCCTTGCCTTGCGCCGGGAGCAAAACAACCCGTACCGGTTTTTCTCAAAACAACCCATTCGCGTTTGTACCTGTCGCCTTTCTACCTGTTCTCCGAACTCCCTTTGCCTTGCGCCGGGAGCAAAACAACCCGTACCGGTTTTTCTCAAAACAACCCATTCGCGTTTGTACCTGTCGCCTTTCTACCTATTCTCCGAACTCCCCTTGCCTTGTGCCGGGAGCAAAACAACCCGTACCGGTTTTTCTCAAAACAACCCATTCGCGTTTGTACATGTCGCCTTTCTACCCATTCTCCAAACTCCCCTTGCCTTGCGCCGGGAGCAAAACAACCCGTACCGGTTTTTCTCAAAACAAACCATTTGCGTTTGTACCTGTCGCCTTTCTACCCATTCTCCAAACTCCCCTTGCCTTGCGCCGGGAGCAAAACTACCCGTACCGGTTTTTCTCAAAACAACCCATTCGCGTTTGTACCTGTCGCCTTTCTACCTATTCTCCGAACTCCCCTTGCCTTGCGCCGGGAGCAAAACAACACGTACCGGTTTTTCTCAAAACAACCCATTCGCGTTTGTACATGTCGCCTTTCTACCTATTCTCCAAACTCCCCTTGCCTTGCGCCGGGAGCAAAACAACCCGTACCGGTTTTTCTCAAAACAACCCATTCGCGTTTGTACCTGTCGCCTTTCTACCTATTCTCCAAACTCCCCTTGCCTTGCGCCGGGAGCAAAACAACCCGTACCAGTTTTTCTCAAAACAACCCATTCGCGTTTGTACCTGTCGCCTTTCTACCTGTTCTCCGAACTCCCCTTGCCTTGCGCCGGGAGCAAAACAACCCGTACCGGTTTTTCTCAAAACAACCCATTCGCGTTTGTACCTGTCGCCTTTCTACCTATTCTCCAAACTCCCCTTGCCTTGCGCCGGGAGCAAAACAACCCGTACCGGTTTTTCTCAAAACAACCCATTCGCGTTTGTACCTGTCGCCTTTCTACCTATTCTCCGAACTCCCCTTGCCTTGCGCCGGGAGCAAAACAACCCGTACCGGTTTTTCTCAAAAACAACCCAATCGCGTTTGTACCTGTCGCCTTTCTACCTATTCTCCAAACTCCCCTTGCCTTGCGCCGGGAGCAAAACAACCTGTACCGGTTTTTCTCAAAACAACCCATTCGCGTTTGTACCTGTCGCCTTTCTACCTATTCTCCAAACTCCCCTTGCCTTGCGCCGGGAGCAAAACAACCCGTACCGGTTTTTCTCAAAACAACCCATTCGCGTTTGTACCTGTCGCCTTTCTACCTGTTCTCCGAACTCCCTTTGCCTTGCGCCGGGAGCAAAACAACCCGTACCGGTTTTTCTCAAAACAACCCATTCGCGTTTGTACCTGTCGCCTTTCTACCTATTCTCCGAACTCCCCTTGCCTTGTGCCGGGAGCAAAACAACCCGTACCGGTTTTTCTCAAAACAACCCATTCGCATTTGTACATGTCGCCTTTCTACCTATTCTCCCATTACCCTTGCCTTGCGCCGGGAGCAAAACAACCCGTACCGGGTTTTCTCAAAACAACCCATTCGAGTTTGTACCCATTGCCACTCTGCCCATTCTCGAAACTGCTCTCGCCTTGTACTCGGCGCAAAACTACCCAAAACAACCGTTTTGCATTTCCCCCCTTTCTTTAGCCGCGGTGATCGCTCAGTGACAGGACACATTGGCCGGGGGGGCTCGGAAGTCCCTCGAAGAGAATGAGACTGGCCTTTATTCTGCCAAAAATGCATTTTCCTCTTCTTTATTTCAGCAGTTCCCCATACATCAGAGTATTCCAGGCACCCCAAAATGTTGCTCTGGCCTGCATTGTTCGCCAATCCCGCCAGAGTACGTTATTTCATGTTTCTCCCCCACGGGAAAACGAAAACTTTTCGTCTCTATTAAGGAATGTGTAAGTCCAAGCAGCACAATAAAGGTTGTCCTGAGGCTGTAGCGAAAGTGAGAGTCCTTAGAGGTGGACGGGTGCAGTGCATCACGGTCGTCGTCTTCCTGCAATGTGAAGCACTGCAGTAGACCTCTCACTGTTTGTAAACAAATGACGTCATAGTGTTCGACAGCGCCACCAGTTTGGTAGAGTTGAACTATGCTCGAAGCTATAAGGAGAACAAGGTGACGCCCGAAAAGCACGGTCTTGAGGGGATTACGTAGGTCCCCGAAAGGGACGCGACCTTCGGTTCTACTTTTCTTCATTCGTGGAACCCAGCTCTCCCCTTCCGATCGGTGTCTACCAACGTCATGACGACGTTTCTCGGGTAGAAATTTATTGGTAAGACACCAACTGACCTCCCCCATGCACCCAAACTTTCCGTGCATTGTGATATGCTTGGGCGTTGCAAAATGCCCCACTGGAAATAAATCCGACTGTAAACGCACAGTCGCGCGTAGGAAAATGCAAACTGCGAACTTGGACAGACCTGAATACCAAAATGTAAGCACCGAGCTTGGACTAACCTCATAATAAACTCACCCACACGTCCGCCCTGCTAAGCCTAACGACCGCGAGGCTCTCGTTCACTAACACGACTTGGACAGACATCGAAAACTCATGAATTTGAATGGTTATCTTATACGAAGCAATCACACATTTTCATTGCTTCGAGACTAAAATCGGGAGCTCCGGAATTTAAAGTCGCCGTGAGGACATGAACTCAATCTGACGGGGGGCGAAAATGTTTAGTACGAACAAAAAGCACGCAAAAGGGAATACAGTAGTCAGTAGTACGCAAAAAACTCTGTCCACCGAGACTGTTCTCCTGAAATAGGGCTCTGTGCAATGAGGTCATACGAGAAGGGCGTAGTTGAGGGAGGTAGTTCCGATACGGGATAAAACCAGAAAGTCCTTTTGAGCAAGGTCATTTGAAGAACGAGTAGTTCCGATAACCTACCCCTGGGGGTTGCCCAGCGACCGTCCAGCGAAACCGAAACCAATGTGCTGTGGCAAGCGAGATTTACCGCATAAGTTGGTAACCACGGTTTGTAAGTCCCTGCCTTCCCCGAGATGTGGCACTCGCAAATACCAAACGAATAAAACGTTTTGTGCTACAGCTTTTGTGTACTTTTTGTTATCTTACTTTTTTTTTTTCTGTTATAAATACAATATACCGTATTTACTCGATTCTAACGCGAAATAACCCGATTCTAACGCGCATTATCCTTGAGGATGCAAAAATGCGCTGTAAACACAAGGGATAAGGTAGATATAACAACAAGAAAAGTACCTATTTATTACACGCAGTCATCGTGAGAGTCAGCGCTCACATTGCATCTTCGGTAACGTCAAACTTGAAACCACGGTAACCGCAATTACGTTAATAATGTCACTTGAAACCACTTTGGTAGTCAACTGGTTCCACTTGGGACTCTTGGGAATTTAAATTTCCGCCTGGGAGTCAAGTAGAGGTCAATTGACCAATGAACGTGAAGGGGCGAAGCTGTGATGTTACTGGGACGTCCAATCGGAGAGCTTACAACTGACTTGAGTGGGATATGAACTGGCTCACTTTGAATTTTAATTGGGTTCAACTGGATTAGAAAAAGAATACCGCTATGTGTAATGGTTACTAATGTGATGCTTACTTTGGTGCTCATTGCCAACACATGTTGATCTGGGACAAGGGACTTGCCCATGCATGACGGCGACCGCACCCTCACCTTGCCCGCGAGGCTCACTGACGAATTGAATCTAGCTGACATTTTTTCCCATTTTTATAGGCGCACTTTGAGGGGTACCATGATGGTGACGAGAAGATTCTTCTTTGTCTTCTACCTGCGGTGTGGCACACAGCCAGAGAAACGGATGGGAGGACAAGATGAACGATGGAGCGAAGAGCTTTCAATCTGCCGGAGGGAGCATGAAACACGTTATCCTCAGGATATCCCGCGTTCATCTTGAGTGTCAGACTTCCCGGAGTGCGACCAAAAGACAAAAATGTGGATAGGGATAAGGGAACAGAAAAGGGTTGATTCAAAATTGGAGGCGGAGAAGGATAGTGGTCGGACAGGTGGGAGACGAATTTCGTGAGGATTGTTTCAGTACGCCGCGACGGACTAAAAAGGGAGTTCCAACCGGATGGACGGAATTATCTTCTTCTTCTGCCCCGAGCTCCGTAACCCCACCGAAATGATCATCATCGACAGAATGGTCATCGTTAGTTTGGACTTGATTGAAATTCACGAGGTACTCAGGTGGGCTCCGTATGAATGAAAAGGCCAAGATGATTCTGGTCTCACTTTCTTTCTTGTTCTACGTGGTTGTCCCACTGTTATGGAACCGCAGTAAGTTCTATTTCCAAAAACCGTCCGTTTCCAGCTATGCCTAGTGTGTGTTTCTTTTCTAGTTGGCCGACTTTTCCGCAAGCGCAATGCCGACCCGAGAAACAAGTCACAGTGAAGTATACTCAGGAGGCAAACTAGAACGAATGAAGAACGTCATTAGAATACTAAACCAGATGCAAGGCCAGAAGCCACTGGAAATGTAACAGAGAAATGTGCTCTCACGTGGTTCACACATAAAAATGGGCTCTTCAATACAAGGCTGGTGGTGTCTGAAACACACATGAACGACTCACAAAAAGAAAAGTTGAGTTGAAAGGTCTATCGTGGTAATCGAGGGACGGTTGCTATAGCACCGGGAGACAGATGACGGGGGATCTTTCCTGGACCGAGGGCTATAGTAACCCTAACGGAAGAACAATATGCTCTGGTGGCACGTCTGGTGCTCTGGGTAATTCCAGTCGGGTGCGAGACGGCTGGATTGTCCTTGACGTCTCTCAGTTTAGCACTTCACAGGTGGTGTAAGGATTGTCAGTTGTAACACTGGACAAACTACAAAGGGGCAGTGGACTAGCTTCATCTCCAGCGCCCCGCAGCGAGGTGCCGGAGGCAAGTTGCACTCCACCATTCTCCAAAATTCCTTTTACATAGTAGTACCTATAACTGAAAAGCAAAGCCCCCTCTGTTGCCATTAAAGGGACGGTGGTTCCAGTCGATTCTCAAACTCTATATTGTCATTTCCTTCCTTCCTCGTGGACCACTGACCATCCCACACGAAAGAGGACTACAAGAGCAGATGCCGGATGTTGAGAGTATGCCGGAATTCCCTCTGGAAAAACGTCACTCCCCTAGGGCGTCCTCGGTAAACTTGCACCGGAACTGCCCCGAAACTGCCGGGGTGCGAGGCGCTCTACACTGGCGGTGTCCTCGGCGCGGAGACGTCATCGAATATGAAACTGGCACTGGTGGATACTACGTGCGCCACCTAGAGATCTGTGCTCGTTGTGGCTCGTAGACTGCGCAAGCCAGTGTTGCCAAATGTCATTCGCAGGAAGTTGCTAGTGGCGTCCCGAAAAGTTGCTAAAAGTCGCTAAAATCGAAACTGAAAGTCGCTGCCGCTACTGTGCCCTTTTTGTTCGTTGCACGTTGTGAAACAATGTGGTGACAGACCAACCAGGATGTGTAGGTAGGCGAATGAGCGTGCTAGATGGCCAAGAGAGGACATGAAAAAATGGGTCTGAGTGGATAAGAATGAGAGAAAATTCGGACCTTGAATATCTTCTGCAAAACGTTTTCTGGTTTTGTCATCGGAGGCACCGAACGTGGTTTGTTTATTGCTTGCAAAAGGTTCCGATGCCTTCTCGTCTTTTTGCGACCTTCTATGCTTTTTTATGTCTGACAACATCGTGCACAGCGCCCTTTTGTCGCAGTCTTTGACTAGACAAAGCTATCCCTTGAATACTGGCAGCATCACCAAGCTCTTGCGATACTTCTGGTCTTACTTAGGAGGCATTTTGGAAAGCACTTGCGTCTAGTCCACGCTGCTCGTCAGAAAAGGGGCAAACTGGCAACAGCTCAAAGAAACTAGCACTGCGAAGAGCAGCAACGAAACTGCACTACGCTGAGCCGCTGCAGCTATCCGTGTCATGGGATTGGCTCTAGAGCAGTTACGGCCGGCAAAGGGTGGCGCGATTTCATATTATTCTCCGACAGAGCTTGTTGTCCACCGAAATGTGACAGGAAAATCACGATTCTTCCTGACCTCATGAAGGAATATTCTTGTCGCTAAAAAGCCGCTGAACATATCAGAAAGTCACCAAAAAATCCGCTAATCCCAAATACAAAATTTTGTCGCTAGACAGACCCCGAAATCCGCTAAATTTAGCGATGTTTCCCCAAATTTGGCAACACTGGCGCAAGCCGTAGCGAGCGGCAACCACCGAATGCCATGCTGACGATGTCTGTCTGCTGCTGCTTGTCGGCTACACCTGACTACTTGCCGCTTGCGCCCTCCTCCGTGCTTCCGGTAATTGCGATGCTTCTTGGGATTGCACTCTGGCGCTCTACCGGTTTTCCGCGTTTTCTGGGTGTGGGTTCGAGGCACCTCAGTGCTGCACTGAACGGGTGCACTCCTTTATTCGAGGACGTTCAGTGCGCACCGGTGCAGTTTATCGAGGATGGCAAGTCGCACCTGGGCGCACAGAGGTTCACAAGGCGCCTTTCCTCCTCAAATCAGAACCTGGCTCTCACTTTCCGATTAGGAAGTGACGTCACGCCGCCGGAGATCAGCGTTCATTTAAAATTCGCTTCATTAATATCTAAGCAGATTTCGGGCGAAAAAAATACTGAAGTAGATTGTCGATCGATGCCGAGTGGTATCGGTTTCATAGATGGGTTTCCGGCCGCCGATGACTGCACACTACAAATGGCAATCAAAGGATACCTTGATTGCCAAAAGAATGCTGCGGTTCTCAAAACAATGAGGTAATGTTCATTCATCACTTGATGGGCTCCAGTAGCAGTATCATTTTTATGATTTTTCAGCTGACCGCTAGTGTGATTGGTGCATCAGACCGGAAACTATCCTGATCGAGAGCAAAAGTATCTGCATCCCTCAGAGTGAGGTAATGTTTATTCATCACTTGATGGGCGCTCCTCCCTTCTCTCATGACTGAATTTGCTCCCCCAACACCATAACTTGTGCTTCGTAACCTTGTCAGACAGGATTTCTCCCTGAATGCCGCATAAAAAATAATTCCTTCTAGAAAGGCCACAACTGGGTCCCCGTGGGACGTTTTTCTTGAGGGTGGCACTCCTCCCTACTCTCATGACGGAATTTACTCCCCCAACACCATAACTTGTGCTTCGTAACCTTGTCAGACAGGATTTCTCCCTGAATGCCGCATAAAAAATAATTCCTTCTAGAAAGGCCACAACTGGGTCCCCGTGGGACGTTTTTCTTGAGGGTGGCACTCCTCCCTACTCTCATGACGGAATTTACTCCCCCAACAACATAACTTGTGCTTCGTAACCTTGTCAGACAGGATTTATCAATGAATGCCGCATAAAAAATAATTCCTTCTAGAAAGGCCACAACTGGGTCCCCGTGGGACGTTTTTCTTGAGGGTGGCACTCCTCCCTACTCTTATGACGGAATTTACTCCCCCAACAACATAACTTGTGCTTCGTAGCCTTGTCAGACAGGATTTCTCCCTGAATGCCGCATAAAAAATAATTCCTTCTAGAAAGGCCACAACTGGGTCCCCGTGGGACGTTTTTCTTGAGGGTAGCACTCCTCCCTACTCTCATGACGGAATTTACTCCCCCAACACCATAACTTGTGCTTCGTAACCTTGTCAGACAGGATTTCTCCCTGAATGCCGCATAAAAAATAATTCCTTCTAGAAAGGCCACAACTGGGTCCCCGTGGGACGTTTTTCTTGAGGGTAGCACTCCTCCCTACTCTCATGACGGAATTTACTCCCCCAACACCATAACTTGTGCTTCGTAACCTTGTCAGACAGGATTTCTCCCTGAATGCCGCATAAAAAATAATTCCTTCTAGAAAGGCCACAACTGGGTCCCCGTGGGACGTTTTTCTTGAGGGTAGCACTCCTCCCTACTCTCATGACGGAATTTACTCCCCCAACACCATAACTTGTGCTTCGTAACCTTGTCAGACAGGATTTCTCCCTGAATGCCGCATAAAAAATAATTCCTTCTAGAAAGGCCACAACTGGGTCCCCGTGGGACGTTTTTCTTGAGGGTAGCACTCCTCCCTACTCTCATGACGGAATTTACTCCCCCAACACCATAACTTGTGCTTCGTAACCTTGTCAGACAGGATTTCTCCCTGAATGCCGCATAAAAAATAATTCCTTCTAGAAAGGCCACAACTGGGTCCCCGTGGGACGTTTTTCTTGAGGGTAGCACTCCTCCCTACTCTCATGACGGAATTTACTCCCCCAAGACCATAACTTGTGCTTCGTAACCTTGTCAGACAGGATTTCTCCCTGAATGCCGCATAAAAAATAATTCCTTCTAGAAAGGCCACAACTGTGTCCCCGTGGGACGTTTTTCTTGAGGGTGGCACTCCTCCCTACTCTCATGACGGAATTTACTCCCCCAACACCATAACTTGTGCTTCGTAACCTTGTCAGACAGGATTTCTCCCTGAATGCCGCATAAAAAATAATTCCTTCTAGAAAGGCCACAACTGGGTCCCCGTGGGACGTTTTTCTTGAGGGTGGCACTCCTCCCTACTCTCATGACGGAATTTACTCCCCCAACAACATAACTTGTGCTTCGTAACCTTGTCAGACAGGATTTCTCCATGAATGCCGCATAAAAAATAATTCCTTCTAGAAAGACCACAACTGGGTCCCCGTGGGACGTTTTTCTTGAGGGTGGCACTCCTCCCTACTCTCATGACGGAATTTACTCCCCCAACAACATAACTTGTGCTTCGTAACCTTGTCAGACAGGATTTATCCATGAATGCCCCATAAAAAATATTTCCTTCAAGAAAGGCCACAACTGGGTCCCCGTGGGACGTTTTTCTTGAGGGTGGCACTCCTCCCTACTCTCATGACGGAATTTACTCCCCCAACACCATAACTTGTGCTTCGTAACCTTGTCAGACAGGATTTCTCCCTGAATGCCGCATAAAAAATAATTCCTTCTAGAAAGGCTACAACTGGGTCCCCGTGGGACGTTCTTCTTGAGGGTGGCACTCCTCCCTACTCTCATGACGGAATTTACTCCCCCAACAACATAACTTGTGCTTCGTAACCTTGTCAGACAGGATTTATCCATGAATGCCGCATAAAAAATATTTCCTTCAAGAAAGGCCACAACTGGGTCCCCGTGGGACGTTTTTCTTGAGGGTGGCACTCCTCCCTACTCTCATGACGGAATTTACTCCCCCAACACCATAACTTGTGCTTCGTAACCTTGTCAGACAGGATTTCTCCCTGAATGCCGCATAAAAAATAATTCCTTCTAGAAGGGCCACAAC
Organism: Ornithodoros turicata; assembly: GCF_037126465.1. Taxonomy (NCBI): domain Eukaryota; kingdom Metazoa; phylum Arthropoda; class Arachnida; order Ixodida; family Argasidae; genus Ornithodoros; species Ornithodoros turicata. The sequence continues at coordinate 996,572 of NC_088201.1, forward strand.
TGGGTCCCCGTGGGACGTTTTTCTTGAGGGTGGCACTCCTCCCTACTCTCATAACGGAATTTACTCCCCCAGCAACATAACTTGTGCTTCGTAACCTTGTCAGACAGGATTTCTCCCTGAATGCCGCATAAAAAATAATTCCTTCTAGAAAGGCTACAACTGGGTCCCCGTGGGACGTTTTTCTTGAGGGTGGCACTCCTCCCTACTCTCATGACGGAATTTACTCCCCCAACACCATAACTTGTGCTTCGTAACCTTGTCAGACAGGATTTCTCCCTGAATGCCGCATAAAAAATAATTCCTTCTAGAAAGGCTACAACTAGGTCCCCGTGGGACGTTTATCTTGAGGGTGGCACTCCTCCCTACTCTCATGACGGAATTTACTCCCTCGATACCATAACTTGTGCTTCGTAACCTTGTCAGACAGGATTTCTCCCTGAATGCCGCATAAAAAATAATTCCTTCTAGAAAGGCCACAACTGGGTCCCCGTGGGACGTTTTTCTTGAGGGTGGCACTCCTCCCTACTCTCATGACGGAATTTACTCCCCCAACAACATAACTTGTGCTTCGTAACCTTGTCAGACAGGATTTATCCATGAATGCCCCATAAAAAATATTTCCTTCAAGAAAGGCCACAACTGGGTCCCCGTGGGACGTTTTTCTTGAGGGTGGCACTCCTCCCTACTCTCATGACGGAATTTACTCCCCCAACAACATAACTTGTGCTTCGTAACCTTGTCAGACAGGATTTCTCCATGAATGCCGCATAAAAAATAATTCCTTCTAGAAAGGCCACAACTGGGTCCCCGTGGGACGTTTTTCTTGAGGGTGGCACTCCTCCCTACTCTCATGACGGAATTTACTCCCCCAACACCATAACTTGTGCTTCGTAACCTTGTCAGACAGGATTTCTCCCTGAATGCCGCATAAAAAATAATTCCTTCTAGAAAGGCTACAACTGGGTCCCCGTGGGACGTTCTTCTTGAGGGTGGCACTCCTCCCTACTCTCATGACGGAATTTACTCCCCCAACAACATAACTTGTGCTTCGTAACCTTGTCAGACAGGATTTATCCATGAATGCCGCATAAAAAATATTTCCTTCAAGAAAGGCCACAACTGGGTCCCCGTGGGACGTTTTTCTTGAGGGTGGCACTCCTCCCTACTCTCATAACGGAATTTACTCCCCCAGCAACATAACTTGTGCTTCGTAACCTTGTCAGACAGGATTTCTCCCTGAATGCCGCATAAAAAATAATTCCTTCTAGAAAGGCTACAACTGGGTCCCCGTGGGACGTTTTTCTTGTCGGTGGCACTCCTCCCTACTCTCATGACGGAATTTACTCCCCCAACACCATAACTTGTGCTTCGTAACCTTGTCAGACAGGATTTCTCCCTGAATGCCGCATAAAAAATAATTCCTTCTAGAAAGGCTACAACTAGGTCCCCGTGGGACGTTTATCTTGAGGGTGGCACTCCTCCCTACTCTCATGACGGAATTTACTCCCTCGATACCATAACTTGTGCTTCGTAACCTTGTCAGACAGGATTTCTCCCTGAATGCCGCATAAAAAATAATTCCTTCTAGAAAGGCCACAACTGGGTCCCCGTGGGACGTTTTTCTTGAGGGTGGCACTCCTCCCTACTCTCATGACGGAATTTACTCCCCCAACAACATAACTTGTGCTTCGTAACCTTGTCAGACAGGACTTCTCCCTGAATGCCGCATAAAAAATATTTCCTTCTAGAAAGGCCAAAACTGGATCCCCGTGGGACGTTTTTCTTGAGGGTGGCGCTCCTCCCTACTCTCATAACGGAATTTACTCCCCCAAGAACATAACTTGTGCTTCGTAATCTTATCAGACAGGATTTCTCCCTGAATGCCGCATGAAAAATTATTTCCTTCTAGAATTCTTGAGGGTGGCGCTCCTCCCTACTCTCATGACGGAATTTACTCCCCCAACAACATAACTTGTGCTCCGTAACGTTGTCAGACAGGATTTCTCCCTGAATGCCGCATAAAAAATATTTCCTTCTAGAAAGGCCACAACTGGATCCCCGTCGGACGTTTTTCTTGAGGGTGGCGCTCTCCCTTCTCTCATGACGGAATTTGCTCCTCCAACAACATAACTTGTGCTTCGTAACCTTCTCAGACAGGATTTCTCCCTGAATGCCGCATAAAAAATATTTCCTTCAAAAAGGCCGCAACTGGATCCCCGTGGGACGTTTTTCTTGAGGGCGGCGCTCCTCCCTACTCTCATGGCGGAATTTACTCTCCCAACAACATAACTTGTGCTCCGTAACGTTGTCAGACAGGATTTCTCCCTGAATGCCGCATAAAAAATATTTCCTTCTAGAAAGGCCACAACTGGATCCCCGTCGGACGTTTTTCTTGAGGGTGGCGCTCTCCCTTCTCTCATGACGGAATTTGCTCCTCCAACAACATAACTTGTGCTTCGTAACCTTCTCAGACAGGATTTCTCCCTGAATGCCGCATAAAAAATATTTCCTTCAAAAAGGCCGCAACTGGATCCCCGTGGGACGTTTTTCTTGAGGGTGGCGCTCCTCCCTACTCTCATGGCGGAATTTACTCCCCCAACAACATGACTTGTGCTTCGTAACCTTGTCAGACAGGATTTCTCCCTGAATTCCGAATATAAGAAATATTTCCTTCCAGAAAGGCCACAACTGGATCCCCGTGGGACGTTTTACTTGAGGGCGGATATCCCTTCACGGCGGCTTCTCCGCATTCCAAAATAAAAGCTTCTCGTTTTGCACTAACAAAAACTGTAGGCGAAAAATTCATAGGAAGATCGTTCCTTGATACACGACAAGCGCGTTTACTTAGCAGTTTTTTTTTTTTTTTCTGCTTGCAGCAGCAGAGCGCCAGCGCCGCTCCGCGGCCAGAATTAGACTCGAGGAATCGAGACCACGCTTTCTCAATTCTCAACGGTACGGCAGAGTTCGTTCTCCTTACTTCTCCTCCGTGGCTTTTACCGGTGTCCAGCGTTAGAGGCCATCTGGAGATCTGGACAACCAACTAGATGGCGTGTTTTCAAGGTTATTTTTCCACTTCTTCTCAGATGGAGGAGGCGGCGATTCCGACGGGCACCCGCAATTCCATTTTTTCTGGAGTGTGTGGCGTAGGCTTCATTCTTTAAAGGAGCTGTAAAGTGTAATATAGCCACAATATTTCAATGTACCATCATGTAGGACCTGGCTGTTTTATCAAAGGTTCGGTTTAAACTGTTAACGGTTGTAACGTGTGAGTTCCGTGCCTGTGAGGCGATCTGCGCCATCTGTTGACCTTTCTCTCTCTCTCCGCCTCGTCTGCTCGCTGGTGTTTGCAAAACCTCGCATCCGAGTGATTTAAACGAATGACTGGTCTGCGTTCTTGTGTTCCGGAATACGCAAACCGTGCACCTTCGCAAGGAACAACAACAACAGATAAATTAATGATGATGAATGGGGAAATTCGCCACATGAGGTGCGGCCTACTACCCCAAGACACAATGGACAGGATGAGATGCGTCCTGATGATGAGATGATGAACGACGCTGAATAGGAGTCGATAGTCAGTGGAGTCAGCGAGACAACATCGAAAGAACGCTAGGCAAAAACACAACACACACGACCAGCTCACTTTCGCCTCCCTCCACCGCTTACGCGGAGTTGAAGGGAAACTATTAGATTAGAATTACCCAGAAAGAAACAGTGAAGACTACGAAAGAACTCAGCACGTCGAGCTGGTGCATAAAAATTTCGAACCAAAAGGGTTGACCCACCAATTTGTAATCGTATTGAATGGGACATGCGAATGCTTGCCTATATCACATTTCAAAAGTTTGTAATTCGACAGTGTGTGTATTGTCATCAAGCTGGCGAACTACCTATGGAGGTATATAGTCCCCTTTGCACTGATACTAACTGCACGTTACAATCCCACAAGCTAAATAACAAACGGCCGGTATGCCAATAGGCCGGTATGCATCCGGATCACGTTTTCTGGACGGGTCCTTGCATTCTCCAGCAATTAATCACCTTAGGGCATTACGTCGCCGAGCAGAAAGAACGGCTCGTCGGACAGGGCAACTTACGAACATTGTGGAATACCGCCGGATGAAAGCTAAAGTAACACAGGAACTTAAGAAACAGGACAGGAAGCGTTGGCGTAAGTTTTATCACAATCTTTCACCGTTTGACCCGGCCACGAAGATCTGGCGGACAATCCGATATCTGAAGGAGGCGCCCCCTCAAAGAATCCTCTCGCGGCCTTGGCTATCGTTAAGGGTGTAGACGAAAACACGCTAGCGACGGACTTCTTTGTGGTACTAAAGACACCGGCGGCCTCCACGACACCGCTACACCGCAGTTTTGTCCACAGTTTGACGGCTGAACTTCACCAAGGCTGGCCCCGTACACCGGAAGTTATGGACCGCGACTTCACACTAATCGAGCCAAAGGCAGCGTTGAAGCTTGTGAACGCCGGCTCGTCCCCGGGACCCGATAAAATCACCTATGCCGCACTGCGAAACCTTGACGGGCGGTCACTCCAAGCTCTCCTTCATGTGTATAATACGTCTTGGCAACAAGGATCTTTACCACCTACCTGGAAGGAGGCATTGGTTGCTCCCGTCTTGAAACCAGGCCAAATGCCACATCCTGCTTTCGCCCTGTGAGCCTGTCAAGCTGTATGGGAAAACTGATGGAGAGAATGGTTTTGCATCCCCTCGACTGGTGGTTCGAAAAACAACGTGCGTTCCCTCAAGAAATGGCTGGATTTCGTCGCCACCGAAGCTCCATGGATCCAGTTCTCGACCTAGTCTATACAGTCCAACATGCTCGTGCCCATCGACGGATCGTCCTATCGGGTTTCCTCGACATCAAGCGTGCATGTGATACTGTCTCGCACATTTGTGTGCTGCACGCCTTGCGCTCGTTTGGGGTATCCGGTCGGCTCTTCATCTGGCTCCAAGACTTCCTTACGGACCGAACTGTCGCTGTACGTCCCAAGGCCAAAGCCCTCAGCATCCTGCTCATCAAGGAGTCCCCCAAGGAAGTATTCTGAGTCCGACACTCTTTAATGTGGTGATGGCCGGCCTACAATCAGCAATTCCTCGCAAAGTGTCGTTTTCCGTGTATGCAGATGACGTCGCCCTTAGGACAGTAGGAAAATCACGCCCAGCCATACAGCGCCGCCTGCAGCTCGCTTTAAATAATGTACATTCGTACCTCACGCACCTTGGGATAAACCTTTCACCCGAAAAGTGCGAGCTCCCTTTCACGGGCAAAGCTATGACAAATTTCCCTCTTTGGGTTGGTGCCAAGAAGCTTGAGCCGGTACGCTTCCTTGGCGTGGTAATCGACTCGGACTTGCGCTGGGCTCGCCACCTTGCAGCGATGGCTCCCCGCAATTCAACATCTTTCTGGCTCAGGATGGGGCTGGTGAGGGCGACTGTACAGCCTTCCTATCCTGCACAGGATATCAACAACATCATTAAATACCCTTCGCTCCCTGTTTGCTCGAAGCCTTCGGCGCTGCCTCGGAGTTCCAAGAATGGCTAAAACACGGCCAGTCCTGGCTGAAGCTGGTGAACTCCCGGTTGAGGTTCTACGTGAACGTGAAACGGCTCGGCACTTCCTACGTTTGTGTGCTCACATTCCCCGTCACGCGCTCCTCAGGAAGATTCGATACAGCCCTGAAAGCGGCTTCTATCGAGTAGCGACACGCCAGACTCTCACTGGCTTCACAGCTAAGGACATTATACTGCCGGAAGCCCCCTGGTCTCTGCCGGTAACCTTGGGAAAGAAGAGATCAGGTCCAAGTCCTTCGAGCCCATTTTCATGCTCTGGTAGACGAGAAGTTTTCTACGTTTACGGCGGCATATACAGATGACGCATCCCGAAACAACAAGTCCGCCTCAGTATTCGTCACACCATCCGAATGCAAGGACGACGCCTTTCACATATCCAACCTTCTCAACAGCTGCGGAACTCTTCCTTTTCTTTCTACAACACATCGCTGATTTCACCCCGCGGGAATGGGAAGTCTCTAAATCTGCACTCCATCCGCACCCCTGGTCCCAGATGTGTTAATGGCTTACCACACTGTCTACGCAGCAGGCCACAGGCTAGTTCTCCAGTGGGGAATGAGCAGGCCGACAGCGCCGCAGAAGTAGCACTCTCGTATCGGAAACGGACCAGTATTGTTCTGCTGAGAGGAGACCGTCGTTCCATTCTGCGACGCCTCGTGACACCCCTGGCTTCGTGCCAATGGACAACCGACATTCTCCCCCCATGTGTTGAGCAGAGTTGATCCAACGTTCGCTTTCCCCATGCCACGAAACACCTCTCGTCAAGATCTCGATGTGGCCTTTACAGCTCAGTGGCGTTACCGCTTGAGACAAGTTGACTCTCCCACTTGCTGCCACTGTGGTGCTCTAGAGGATCTGGAGCACATCCTTCTTCATTTCCCCCACTACCAACCTTCCCGAACCGCACTCTCCGAGTCTCTTAGTCAGTTGGCCCATGCTCTCGCCCCTTCTCCCTATCGAAATTGCTTGGTCCCTCGCCCTATCTAGCCCAGCAACGCACTGCGCTCAAAGCTCTTTTGACATTCTGGACACCATCGGACTTGGCTCATTATTTTATTCCCCACATCTCCACCAGCAATGGGGTAGAGTATCGCCTCTGGCCGATGAACCTCTCCACTCTCCGTCTCAAAATAAAGTTGTAGGACAACAACTCCACTCTGCATGCTAGAACATAGCATCCCTCGAGGCAAGCATAGATTAAATACACGAGTCAAGGAGTTACCGATGACCCTCCAGAGTGTATTCGTATTGTCAACTGTAGGATGGGACAAGCGAAAGCTTGCCGAAAGTTACCGATTACCCAAATATATGTATTGGCACCATGGTGGAAGACCAACCATGATGCAGGTAGTTTACAGTGTATTGTCATCAAGCAGTCGTATTGCCAACTGTAGGATGAGACAAACGAAAGCTTGCAGTCTACAACCACGGCAATCGCCGCCAGCCATAATGGAACGCCAACAGTTTATCGGGTCAACAACTACCGATAACTGTAAATGACGTATCATCATTTGTCAGCATATGCTTTTGCCGGTGTCCAGTGTCAGAGCGCCATCTGGAGATCTGGACAACAAACTAGATGTCAGGCTTCTTTTTCCACTTCTCAGATGGAGCAGGCCGTGATTCTGACGGCCACCATTTGGTCTGGAGTGTGTGGCATAGGCTAAGAAACAGGTATTCAAGGTGCACTTGTGATACGTTGCTGAAGATAAACATTTTCCAAAAACTGTTGTCGCAAAAAAACTAAATGATGGCTCCAAACCGACCCAATATTCACTGCACTCGTTCGCGCTCATGCCCCGCCTTGCGATGCCCAGGCGACAATAGCCACACGTCATTTGACGTCGCACACCGTCAACCGTTCAAAATGCCGGACGTGTTGTAATATCGGGAAGTTAGGTGGATTCTAAACGTCTTGCCGCTGGTCAATCCCAAGGTAGCCAAATCAAACCGTACCAAAATCCCGCAATGTTGCAAACAAGCTGATGTTCTGTGGCTGGAACAACATAGAAGGGACCAATACATACAAAGCCTCAAAATGCCTAAGAAATTAACGATGAAAGATGCAAGTCAGTGAAAAGGTTAGCCAGCTGTAGGACTCGAACCCACATCTTCTGGTGGTGAAAACTGCTCGCCACGACCATGGAGGAAGGAAAACACAAGGAGCGGCTCTTCGCTCCAGACTAGCGTAGCCACCCTCAAGCGGTCGCTCGAGTCAAAATCGCCATTGCTTCCTGTCCACCACGTGATCCCGGTTTTGCAAGGCTTTGTTTCTCGCGCTGCTCTCCGTATGATTTAGCTTTCTGAAAGTAATTTGTTGTGGAAATGTGAGCACAGTCGTAGAAACGACGTATGGTAATGTGTTCCTGTCCCGGCTGCGGCTCTCCTTGAACTGTAAGCAGCTCTGTCACGGGAACGCGTTTTGTTCGTCAGTACACGGTGAGTCGTTTTAGTCGCCCGTGTGTGTTCGAGACACCTTGAATTGTTCATTTGGGACCTCAAACTGTGCCGCAGATTCATTTCATATCTTCTGTTGTTGTACAAATCTGATTAATGGTATTTTGCGTACAGCATTCTTTACCACTTAATCAAAGAATGTACATACGTTGGAAGTAACCGTTGCCACACGTGATGTTTCCGGTCCCGCGTACTCCTTTTGCGTTCTGTACACTATGGCTGGTCTTCTAATAGAACAGTAAACATTCGAACACACAGAAATAAAGTGCAAGCACGCGTTCAACGTAATACTGCCATCTGAACTGTGACAAAACTACAGCTCGCGTCGTCTGCTCTGCTGGCGCCATGCTGTCTGGAGAGTCACGTGAGCGGTCACGTGGTAGACAGGAGCGTCCCAGAATGCAGTGCGACGCCGGCTACGCTCGTCCCGATAGAAAACTGTCGGAGGGGCCGCTCCTTGTGTTTCCTTCCTCCATGGTCAAGACCACTGACGAGAAATTTCGACCGTGTTTCGTGACCGTGTTTCGAAAAGATGTCTCGTGTCTCGAAAAGATGTGTAGGACGCTCACGAGGACCATTCATTCTACACAGAGCTCGTGGAACAAAGCGGTATTTAACGTTTCTGTAAATCTCTTGCAACAGCATCGCAGACTTCCCTCACGGCGTCTTTGGAGAGGCGGAACTTTGCACTGAATTGTTCTTCGCTTAATGCACTGAAAGCATCACGATGCCGGCGAAACACACGTACGAGACCTTTCTTCTTCGCAAACAACTTGATCAGCGAGGAACAAGTATAGGTCGGCCACGCTTATGGCGGCATCCGAGCTCCGTGACGAGAAATTGAACGCCGGCACGCTGTCACCGCTCCGTGATGACCTCCTCTCCGCGCTGTGGCGGCGTGGCCGGCACAGCTCTCCGCTCTCCTGCTTGATGACAATACACAGCTATCCGGGAGTTGGAGTCTGGTCCCCCAGTTCCTTCGGTGCCGACGAAGCTGTCTTGGCGTCGAATCACGGCGGGCTGGCTAGATGCCCGCCGCGCCAGTCTTCAGTGGAAGTTGGCCCACGACGTTCTTCCTCTTCGCGAGCGACTACACCGTTTTCACATCTCTCGCTCTGACGGTTGCCCGTCTTGCGGGATGTGTGAAACCGCAGAGCACTGTTTCAGGCGTTGTCGTGTTCCTCTTTTGCTGTAGCGCAGAGTAACCCAGATATTTCAACTGTCGACTGTCGCCTGGGCCACCGTACAGTTCCTGGAACCGTTGCAGCTGTTCCGGGCGTTCAGATCAACTTTCAGATTTGGATCCGTCGTTGCCGGCTGGCTTTCAGTGGCCCAGACTTCGGAGACGCAGCTATATTTCAGGCTGTCAGGGCAGGGCTTCGTAGCCACATTGTCCTTGAGCAAGCACTGTATGGTCTTGTGGAGTGCTCTCGCCGCTGGCTGACGTCTACTCGTCTTTTCCGCCACGTTCAGGGTGAGTGGCAAATCATGTTCTAGCCAGCTCGCTAGGACCGTACTGCACTCTGCAGCGGCTCTCCCGTGTTTGGATTGTTCGCTTGGTATGGTCAGTACGAAAAGCAAACTCTCCGAGAGAGTGTTGTTATCTAGCTTGTAGGACTGTAACGTAAAGTTAGTGTCTGTCCAAAGGGGACTACCTCCATAGGTGGCTCTCCTGCTTAATGACAATACACGCGCTTGATGACAATACACACACACTGGATTGTTCGCATGGTATGGCCCGTACAAACAGCAATCTCCCTTAGGAGCGTTATTATCCTGCGTTTCAGTATAGTGCGATACTAGTGTTCCTGTTCGTGTGCCTACCTCCATAGGTAGCTCTCATGCTTGATGACAATACACAGTCGGAGTCTGAACAGGGTCAGGGTCAAATCTGTAGGCCTGCCCTTTACTTTCCGTGCCCGTTTACTGGCCTCTTGGTACTCCAGCCGTCTGTGGTTCCTCGCCGCTGTATGTCTGCCACCTACAGTCATTCGGGTCTTGTGGGCTGCTTCAATTGAATGGGTCAGGAGGTCACAGCTGTATCTCACGCGTGATCCGGGCGATGTCTAGCACTGCAGATCCGGGCTCTCTTTCAGCCACTTCACAGTCCTCATCATCCAGCGTGCGCTTTCGTGCTCTATTTCGTCGGTCCATGCTGTCCGGTGGTTCACTGATATCACTCACAGCCGTCCGAGAGCACAAGTTCCCCTTTTCACAGCTTGCATAGCTGCCGTCAGACGCGAGATGTCTCCGGACGCTGACGTCTCTCTTTGGGAAGCCAGGGATTTCGACGCCGCGCTCATGGAGGTGCTGCTGGTTCCCTCCCTGCCTGGTGCCGTGGGTGGTCCTTCCGGGAGCGCCTGGCGACGTATCACGGCTGGTTGGTTGGGCGCTCGTCGAGCGAGTCTCCAGTGGAAGCTGGCTTATGGTGTCCTGCCGCTCCGTGAACGTTTGCACCGCTTCCATATTTGTCGCACGGATCGCTGTCCGTCTTGTGGCATCTCGGAGTCGGCAGAGCACTACTTCCTTCAGTGCCAGATTCCGCTGCTCATGTGGAGCAGAGTGGTGGTTGTTTTACATCTTCCGGGTGTCGAATGGGCCACTGTAAGGTTCATGGAACCGTTGCAGCAAGGGACCGGAAACATTTGGCATGTCTGATTGCGGAAATAAATTTCCAAATTTGGATACGCCGGTGCCGGTTATCCTTCGGTGGCCCTGACTGCGGAAGTTTAGGTCTGTTTCAGGCAGTTCGTACTGGACTACGGGCGCTGATCACAAGGCCCAGTCGAGTGCTCCACTCGCATCTTCCGCTATGATCAGGGTAAGTGGCACATTCTATTCTAGCCAGTTTGCTAGACTTGTACTGTCCTCCGTCGCGACTCTCCCGTATATCATGGATGGTTCGCATGGTATGGCCCGTAGCAGCAATCTCCCTTAGGAGCGTTGTTATCCTGCGTTTCAGCATAGTGCGATACTGGTGTTCCTGTTCGTGTAAAGGAGCCTACCTCCATAGGTAGCTCTCCTGCTTGATGACAATACACTTCAGTTTCGTAGCTCTCGCCTGCCCCTGTGGCCGGCCTTCCATTTGATGCCAATACACTCCTGCTTGATGACAATACATCTTTGTCTAATTCATTTCATTGTGTCGCTGGCGGCCTCTCGTCCACCTTTGATGTAACATGATCGCCATCAACCCTCTACTCGAGAGACTGTGCTCGCTTTCTGTTACGTTGGCGCGGCCCAATGGATGCCCTCCACATATTTTTGCGTTCGCGGACGACCTCTCTGTGATCCTTTCTCGCGAGTGTTCCCTGGGGCCTGTTTTGAAGGCGTTTGAAGATCACGGAGCTGTTTCATGGGTAAGACTGAATGATCAAAGAGTGCAGCACTGTTTTTGAACCTCCAGCCTTCCTGCGAGGCCTCTTTGCGTGTTTCAATGAGACCAGACGTCAAAATTCGTAATGTGACTTTTGATTGCAGTGGCACATCTAGTAAATTGACCACGTGTGTTTAATGGTTGCAGAGCTCTGCGGCAGCTTAAGTTCGTTGATTTGCCCATCGCTTTTCGCGCTCACCTGCTAGTGGCCTGGTACTATACAGTCGCTTGTGGTTCCTAGGCGTCGTTGCCACGCCGCCACCACTAATCCGTACTGCCATCACCAGGCAAGCGTTCCGTTTTCTCTGGGGCGGTTCGATGGAGTGGGTCGCGAGATCCCGCTTGCACCGTTTAGCCATGCTCGACAAGTGATTTGCACTTCAGTCGCGCGTTTATTTCGAAGCACACTCCCGAACACCCAGCGTGCGCATTAGTGCAGTACTCTTTGAGATGCGCCACCAGGTGGTTCATTGAAAGCCCTAGGTTTCGGCCAAGGTCCCAAGTCCTGCCTCATCAATATAGTAACTGCGTTGATGTTGTAAGACGTTTACGACTCCTGACGCTGACATACAGTTATGGGCCGTCAGCGATTTTTATACAGCTACCAAGGAGTTGCAGTCTGGTCCCGCAGTCCCTTCGGTGCCGACGTCTTGGCGTCGAATCACTGCGGGCTGTCTAGATGTCCGCCGCGCCAGTCTTCAGTGGAAGCTTGCCCACGATGTTCTTGCTCTTCGCGAGCGCCGTTTTCATATTTCTCGTTCTGACGGTTGCCCGTCTCGCGGGACGTGTGAAACGGCCGAGCTCTGTTTTAGGCGTTGTCACGTTCCTCTTTTGCTGTTTCGCAGGTTACCTCAAGTATTTCAGCTCTCGACTGTCTCCTGGGCCAGCGTGCGGTTCCTAGAACCGTTGCTGGTTCCGCGCACCCAGCGGAAACAATTGGCTTTGTTAATTCCGGAGATAAACTTTCAAATTTGGATCCGTCGTTGCCGGTTGGCTTTCGCTGGCCCAGACTGAGACGCAGCTATATTTCAGGCTGTCAGGGCAGGTCTTCGTAGCCACATCGCCCGTGCAGACGCACTGTAAGGCCTTCTGGAATGCTCTCGCCGCTGGCTGACGTCTAGTCGACTTTTCCGTCACGCTCAGGGTGAGTGGCAATTAAGTCATGTTCTAGCCAGCTTGCTAGGACTATACTGTTCCGCAGTGACTCCCCCGTGTTTGGATTGCTCGCATGGTGTGGGCAGTAGGAAAAGCAAACTCTCCTGGAGGGTGTTGTTATCTCGCTTGTGGGATTGTAACGTACAGTTAGTATCAGTGCAAAGGAGACTAGCTCCATAGGTAGTTCGCCTGCTTGATGACAATACACACTGTCGAATTACGAATTTTTGAAATGTGATGTAGGCAAGCATTCGCTTGTCCCATCCTATAGTTGGCAACAAATTGGTGAGTCATCCCTTTTGGTTGTAATTTTTTATGCACCAGCTCGACGTGCTGAACGGGCCGATTTCTTTCGTAGTCTTCACTGTTTCTTTCTGGGTAATTGTAATCTAGTTTCTCCTGTCTCCCTTCAACTCCGCGTAAGCGGTGGAGGAGGCGAAAGTGAGCTGGCCGTGTGTTTGTGTGTGTGTTGTGTTTTTGCCTAGCGTTCTTTGGTGGTGTCTCACTGACTATCGACTCCTATTCAGCATCGTTCATCATCTCATCATCAGGACGCATCTCATCCTGTTCATTGTGCCTTGGGGTAGTGGGCCGCACCTCAGGTAGCGAATTTCCCCATTCTTCATCATTAATTTATCTGTTGTTGCTGCTCCTTGCGAAGGTGCACGGTTTGCGTATTCCGGAACACAAGAACGCAGACCAGTCATTCGTTTAAATCACTTGGATGCGAGGTTTTTTGCAAACACCAGGACCCGGGTCCCGTTCCCAGACCTGCGTCCAGTCCGCAGGAGGCGCACGTAGCTGCCACTATTTCCATCGCTAAGCATAGTGCTTGTGATATAGGGTTTCATTAGTGTGATTTCTGTTGCACAGTTTTCCGCTGTCTGTTCTAAGGGGGGTGCCTTCTTACCGTTTCCCTTTTCTTCTACTCTCAGATGCAACGACGTTCACATTCCTCCGCCTGCCGTGCACCCTCCCGCGGAAGCCGCCCGAATCCCTCCGGACATCTAGACCGGGCTCAGGTGCAGGGCCCACAGTACCACTCCGTCGCCACCCGGACGCTCGTCCACAACCCGTGTCCTGTGCATCCCGCTCCCGCTGGTACCATCAGCCCCTCAGAGGTGACGACCAGGGCCGCACACCGTTCAAGGGCCTGGCTCTCTCGGAACGCCACCCGGCCGACCCCCTGCAACCTTTGACAACAGAGGAAAAACGGATCCTGGGCCCACTGGGCCGAGTTCCTGAACTACACCGAGCCTCACACCGCAGAGGCGACCTCCTCCAGGCCAGGGTCGAGGCTGCTCGCACCGCAAACGACGTAAACGCAGCGATCTGGACACTGAGGCGCCTCCAGCCCGAACTCCTGGCCGAGACTAGGCCTCATCCGCCCGCCGCACCCTCATCGGCTCTGGAGGATGACGTCGTACTGGAGCCCTGGAGCTTTCCGACGATCTTATGTCTCTGTAAGAGGGGGAGGATGTGGCAAGCCACGCTCTACGCTATCTTATCAAGAGTGGCGCCACTGAAACCGCCAGAAGGCCACTGAGGGGGCGTGGCACTCGCCTACATAAGTGGCAACAGGCCTCGTTGGAGAAGGTCTTTCTCCCGCTGGGAACCGTATGCTGTTGATGAATAAATCTGGTATGTTGGTTTGAATCTCTGTTGTGCTGCTTGTTCCTTCGTGCGTGGAACGGATGGGCTGACGCCCCGGGGTTGTGGGAACACAGTACAAAACTCCATAGAATTCTCATATCACTCTCTGCTTGTGATGGTAGCACCTCCTGTGTACTTTCCAGGTCACATTCTGTTTGACACTGCATGAGAAAAAGGCACGAGGCAGTGGATTTGAGCTTACCATTCGTTCTTGCATTTAAAAATGGTCGGAACAGCGTCTGGCTTCAGGCACCGATTGTTGTGTGACTGGGAATAACAGTAATCCTCAAAATGTTGTCATTCGCCTTTGGGGAAAATGATTCGTCTCCTATGTTCTGGAGCCATTCATTCAGTAGCTTGCTGTTCCAAATGACATCACAATGACTTTCAATTAGGCGTTCGACGTCGTAAAACATGTTTTTAGAATTAATTCAATTCATGCTGCGGGTGAGCTTCACATAATGAAAACTGATTGCTTACTTGTGAAAGGAAACTCCCGATCCTCTTCTGTGTTGGTTTTTGCACTTGGACAAAGCACACAAAGTGGGCATAGCTACCTTGCACTTCCGAAACCGAAACGTCGTGCCTTTGCGTTCGGCAATTGATTTTGTGCTACTGCCTTCATTTATGCGTTTTATTGCAAATTATGAAGTAAAAGCTTTTTCTTCTCGATGTTCGCGAAATGTTTGGTGTGCTTTCCAAGTAATTTCACGTGTTATCGTCGAAACATTACACTACCAAGATTACCGTGACCCTCACCGCGAAACGCATTTGTTCACCTCGCAACACTAGCGGATATAATATGGCGCTTCCCTCACCTAGACACCCCTCAAAGCGTACGTTTGCTTCTAGCCTCTTGTTCATCTGAGAAGCAGTAGAAAAAGGAGCATGAAAACACGCCATCTAGTTGGTTGTTCCAGATCTCCAGGTGGCGCTCTGACACTGGACACCGGCAAAAGCATATGCTGACAAATGATATACGTCATTTTACGGTTATGGGTTTTTGTAGTTATAGACCCGATTAACAATCCTCCTTGCTTCGCGGTCGCGGGTCGATCCCGGCCGAAGAGTGACTCATCTAATCAGTCAACAATACAAAAAAAAGAGTGAGGAGCGTACTGTTTTGCGAGCTTCTTTCCCTGATGGTGATATACCATCATGGCCTGTGCGGCGCCTTTACATGGCACTTCTTGCGCTTAGTCGGCCACCCCCGAACTCGACGCGTGGCGTACGACCACTGCTGGCTGGCTGGACGCCCGTCGGGCCAGTCTTCAGTGGCGCTTAGCGCATGACGTCTTGCCGCTGCGTGAGCGTTTTCCCCGTTTTGGTATAACGTCACCCGGCTGTCCCTTCTGCGAGTACAGGGAGTCAGCAGAACATGCTTTACGTTTATGTTTGTTGCCGGGTGCCCTGTGGCATCGTGTAACGGGCCTCTATAGCCTGACGGATGTTGAGTGGAGCACAGTTCGTGGTCTGTACTCCTTCCCTGTCTCGCATTGGGATAGGCGGCATTTTGTGCTCTTGGTAGTCGAAATCAATTACCGAGTGTGGCTGTCGACGAGTGCACGCGCAGCAGAGCCGCAGTGTGCAGGAGGTGATTCGGCTATAGTTAACGCCGGTATTGGCAGAGTTCTTTGCAGGGAACGAGCTGTGCTTGGAGCAGTTGAGTTTCACCGTCGCTGGATGACCTCTGGCATTCTCTTCCGAGTGGACAATGGCAAGTTTCATGTTAACCTATGATGTGTCCACATCCTCGTGTTGTTCTCCCATCTGTGGCTTTCCATTGTCTAGGACTGTTGCATGGCGAAACGGACACGTATAGCAATCTCTAAACAACCTTAGTCGCTGGGCGAAAGCTTGGTATTCAGAATGTTGTCGAGTCTGTTTGAGATGCTACAGGAAGCCTGCCCCTGTGGCCGGCCTTCCATTTGATGCCAATACACTCTCTTGCTTGATGACTGTAGGACTGTAACGTAAAGTTAGTGTCTGTCCAAAGGGGACTACCTCTATACGTAGCTCTCCTGCTTGATGACAATACACACGATGACAACACATGGCCATGGCTTGCGGATATTTGAGCCTACCTCCATAGGTAGCTCTCCTGTTTGATGAGAATGCATTGGCTTGCGGATGTTTGTTCCGCGCCCGATTTCACTGGGAAGCTCTAAAGCTGGATGCAGCACACCGTTTTCGGCATTGGGGCAGACAGTGAATACCGTACCTCGCGCGTGAACACCGGCAGTGTTGAGATGCACTCAGGCAGGTGTTAGCTGTGCTTCGCCACTCACGCAGTCCTCAATCTGCGTCCGATATCGAGGACCTAGCCTCTCTGCGAATGCAGTCCTGGCGCAAATTTGTTGCGCAACGCAATGGTGCGCTGGTCCTGGGAGGCATATTACTCCTGTGTATTACTCAAGCGCTATGTGGCGGAAAATCCGGGCTGAGCTCCGGTCAGCTGACGGCTCAATTCTGACTAATACCGGTGACGTTCAGGAAGCAATGCGTGAGCATTGCGCGGCCCTTTATCAAGAGTCACCTCACGACGAGCCTGTTGTCAGCCGAGAGTGCCCACTGCCGGCGAAACAAATGGAGCATGTTGACTCAGGGCCGCTCACGCAAAATGAAGTTTTTGCGTCTGTCTCCTCAATGACGAGCGGAAAGTGCTCGTCGTCGAAAAAGTGCTCGAAAGTCAAAGGCATTCGATCGTGTGCGCCACATGTATCTATTTTGAACACTGAAGGCATATGTTTTCGACGATGGTTGGGTGCGCTTTGTTGAGGTCTTATACAAAGGCGCAAAAAGTGTCTTTTCCGTAGCTGGTGGTCTAGCGTCTCCGTTTGACGTTACGTGTGGTGGCCCTCTCATCTCTCATGCCCTTGCCATCAACCCTCTCCTCGAGCGTACGCTGACGACGTCTCCGTCATACAGAGTTCCCTTGAGCCAGTGTTGAAAGCGTTTCAAGACTATGGTACAGTTTCTGGGGAAAGATTGAATAAATCTAAAAGTGTCTCTCTTTTTTTAAATCTTCAGCCAACCTGTGCTGCACCGTTTCAAGTTCCTGTAAGACCTCAGGTTAAAATCCTAGGAGTTGTTTTTGACAGTGCAGGGGTCTCAGCTGTCAACTGGCCTCGAGTATTCAGCTGCTGTAGTGCTGTGCTGCGAGAGCTTAAGTTTGTGGACCTGCCGACCACTTTTCGGGCACAGCTGTTAGCAGCATGGTATTACAGTCGCTTGTGGTTTTTAGCGGCTGTTTCATCCCCGCCAGCGGTAATACAAGTTGCTATCACACCACACGCATTCCAGTTTTTGTGGGGCGGATCCGTTGAATGGGTCTGTAGGTCTCAACTACACGGAAGTCGTGATCTGGGTGGCTTGGAAGTACCAGCTGTGCCAAAAAAGTGCTTGGCGCTTCAATCGCAGTATTCTCTTTGAGGCCCTCCGTCGTGCGTCAGAGCACCCCGCATTAGCGCAGTATTTCCTAGGATACACCGCCAGGTGGTTCCTACAATGGATGCCCTCCACATGTTTTTGCTCTCCACTGTCTCCTGGGCCACCGTGCAGTTCCTAGGACCGTTGCCGATTCCGCGCACCCAGCGAAAACAATTGGCTTTGTTAATTACGGAGATAAACTTTCAAATTTGGATCCGTCATTGCCGGCTGGTTTTCGGTGGCCCAGACTGAGACGCAGTATATTTCAGGCTGTCAGGGCAGGTCTTTGTAGCCACATTGCCCGTGAAGACGCACTGTAAGGCCTTCTGGAATGCTCTCGCCGCTGGCTGACGTCTAATTCTTATTAATATTCTAATCTAATAGTTTCCCTTCAACTCCGCCTAAGCTGTGGAGGGAGGGGAAAGTGTCGTATGTGTTGTGTTTGTGCGTAGCGTTCTTTTGATGTTGTCTCACTGACTATCGACTCCTATTCAGCGTCTTTCATCATCACATCCTGTCAATTGCGCCTTGGGGTAGTGGGCCGTACAACAGGTGGCGAATTTCCCCATTCATCGCCATTAATTTATCTGTTGTTGTTGTTCCAGACCAGACATTTGTTTAAATCACTCGCATGCGAGGTTTTGCAAACACCAGCGAGCAGACGACACACAGAGGCGAAGAGAGAGAAAGGTCAACAGATGGCGCTGATCGCCTCACAGGCACGGAACTCACACGTTACAACCGTTAACAGTTCAAACCGAACTTTTGATAAAACAGCCATGTCCTACATGATGATACATTTTGTCTATATTTCACTTTACAGTTCCTTTAAAGAATTAAAGGGGCACTAAACAGCTCGACGAACATTATCCAGTTATTATGCTCTATGAAAAAAAAACGTGGCTCACGATATCAAAATGTGAAATTCATTTACTTCTAGATAGCGTCCTTACCACGAAACAATGCCATTCAAAGAGCATAATCCCCGTGAGCCTCTCCTTCATCCTTGGAACAGGGGCACGCCACCAAGTTCCAACGTATGTCGACACCGCATTCCAGGGACAGGAGTTAGGGGAGATTTCGATCTTCCAGCCAATGACGGGCCCCGCTGAGACAAGGGGCAGCTCGCGAAGGAACTGGTTGCGGGAGCATCCCGGTGTCCTCGCGGAGCAATACAACACTGCAAGCACAGTGCGCGCACATGAAATGCAACATTGCGGGCTTTTGGTACGGTTTGATTTGGCTACCTTGGGATTGACAATCGGCAAGACGTTTAGAATTCACCTAACTTCTCGATATTACAACAAAATCAATGTATAAGCGTCCGGCATTTTGAACGGTTGACGGTGTGCGACGTCAAAATGACGTGTGGCTATTGTCGCCTGGGCATCGCAAGGCGGGGCATGAGCGCGAAAGAGTGCAGTGAATATTGGGTCGGTTTGGAGCCATCATTTAGTTTCTTTTCTCTCTTTTTTTTTCGACAACGATTATTGAATAACGTTCACCGTCAGCAACGTATCACAACCCGTTAAAAAATTAGTGCACCTTGTATACCTTTTTTCTTAGCCTATGCCACACTCCAGACCAAATGGAATTGCAGGTGCCCGTCAGAATCGCGGCCTGCCCCATCTGAGAAGTGGAAAAAAAAAGACTGAAACGCCATCTAGTTTGTTGTCCAGATCTCCAGATGGCGCTCTGACATTGGACACCGGCAAAAGCATATGCTGATAAATGATATACGTCATTTTACGGTTATCGGTTTTTGTAGTTGTATGCCCGATACGCAATACGACGACGACGCTGAGAAGTGGACGTGTGTTCTGAAGCTGTGGTTAGAAATACTGGTTAGAAATACTTGTTTACCGCTAAATTTCCAGTTACTTGAAATCGCAGCACCCCGACATGGGTTCGCAAGGGTTCCCTAGGGAGCTGACGGCACAGCTGCGGCAGGACTTGACGCTACAGGCAAGTGCTGGAGGCTGTAGCCGCTGTTGTCACACTGCGTGACATTCGAACGGTTCGTCCTGCGGGCCGGGGCAAATTCTTCGTGACAGTCCACTCTGTGCGGGCCGTAGACCAGTTGCGCACTCTAGGTGCACTCTCCGTTGGGAACAAGGCGTACCCGCTGTTATCCCTGGCATCGCCGATGAAGGTGATCTCGATACTGAACCTACCGGCTGAGCTACTTGATGGAAGACGTGGAGGCCGTGCTGTCGAAGTACGGGAGAATAATCAAGTCCCACAGGGAGAGGTACAGGGATTTTTCCTCCGTCGAGACTGGCACACGCAAGGTGCTCCTGGATGCCACAAAGGAGGTGCCCAACTTGATATCGGTGAGGGGTTCTCAAGCTATGTGCCTGTACAGTGGAATGAGAAAGGTGTGCCGCCGTTGTGGCATTTGGGGAAACGAGGCTTCGACCTGCGAAGAGCGATGCCGCAAGTGTCTGCAGCCGAGGAAGAGCAGGGGAAACCACCTACTGAGGTCGCGTCCTCTGTAGAACCTCTCCTAGAGGAGGTGAGCTCTTCCTCCCTAACTCAAGAGGAACGTTGGCAGACCGTCGGAAGAGGGGGAGCACGGAAGAAGGCTCACAGCAGCAAGTTGAGACAGAGCGTCAACCGTTCTGCCTCATCCCCATCCTCTTAGCCCGCTCATAATGAAAGTCCTCACGCTAAGTGTCAGAGGGTTGCGACAGCACCGAAAGCAGCGGATGCTAGGATCTCTGCTGGAGTCTTTGGATGTACATGTGGCTTGTCTTCAAGAAACGAATTTTTTGTAGCCTCCAGGAAGCAAGGGAGTTTGCACGAATAGTTGACGTTGAAGGTTTCTTCAGCTTTGGCACTTCGAGGTCAAAGGGGGTGGCCATTCTCATCACGAAGCGATTTTCAGGCAAGGTGTTACGTCACTCCTTCGATTTCGATGGAAGGATTGTGTCCGTCGACCTGTCGCTACAAGGACGTGTCACTCGCCTTGTCACCGTTTACGCCCCGATGGAGTACCAAGCGCGTGACGACTTCTTCCGTCAGGTCGATCCTTACCTACTCGGCAAGAATGCGATTCTTACGGGCGACTTCAGCTGTGTCCTAGACGACATACATGATAGAAGAGGAGTCACTGAGAGACAACAGCCATGGAAGTCGAAGGAGCTCAGGCGTCTTGTTCAGGCTTTGGACCTCAAAGATGCGTGGACATACATACATGGCACTACTGAAGGCTTCACCTTCGGGGCGGGAGAACGGTATGTGAGGCTCGACCGTTTCTACGTGACAAGACCTGTGGAAGGCCTTGTCTCCGATTGCACCTTGGTTCAGGTCGGCACTTCCGCCTCTTTCTTTTCGGATCATAAGGCCTTAGTTCTCGATTTTCGAGACCCGGAGGGCTTCGGGCCGCAACCTACCCCGTGGCGCCTAAACGTGTCTCTCCTTGAAGATGACAGGGTGGTTGCAGACGTCCGTGAATTCCTCGAGACAAGGTTGGAGGAAGACCATACGCTCGAGTGGTGGGAAAGCGTGAAAGAAGGCGTCCGGAACATTTTCACGAGCTGGGGAAAATTGCGCGCTCAGGAGCGACGGCGGGACATCAAAGTACTCCAAGTCTGTCTCCGTGGCCTTCTGGAACTGGGTCTGTCTTCTCAAGAGGAAGTTTCCGCCTTCAAGGAGTTGCAGGCAGAGCTCTCCGCTCTCTTATGTTACAAGGCGCAGGGGTGG
This sequence comes from Ornithodoros turicata, assembly GCF_037126465.1. Lineage (NCBI taxonomy): Eukaryota > Metazoa > Arthropoda > Arachnida > Ixodida > Argasidae > Ornithodoros > Ornithodoros turicata. The sequence continues at coordinate 1,017,941 of NC_088201.1, forward strand.
TCAGCAGCGTGTAATCATTAGGGTGTGACTTTCCCCCGAGGACACGCACGGATGAACATTCCGATCGCTCGGCGCCCGTGCAGTTGCACCGTTTGAACAGAGAAGACGGGTCGACGGCAACCTCTATCGATGACCTTGTGGAGACCTACCGCAGCTTCTACTCTAGTCTGTTTGCATGCAGGCCTGTGGACACTTGGCTCTGGGAGGACGTCTGCAGTGATTATCAGAGCCTTACTGAAGACCAGTCAGCTGATTTGGATTTCGATATCGGTATCGCCGAACTACATCAGGCCGCCAAGGCAATGAGGAAGGGGAAAACGCCAGGGTCAGACGGCCTCCCCATTGAGTTCTATCTTCGCTTTTGGGATTGCCTCGGAGCACCCCTCAGGGACGCCTTTGCCACTGCTATGGAACGGGGTGTTCTCCATCCCTCAGCACGATGCGGTATCATTAAGCTTCTATGCAAAGACCCCTCGCGCTCAGAAGATCTTTCCGCATGGCGCCCCATAACATTGCTAAACACCGATTATAAGTTCTTCGCAAAGGTGCTCCAGCAACGCCTAGCGCGAGTGATCGATATAGTCATTTCCCCTTCCCAAGCCTGTTCTGTCCCAGGCCGAAGTATACAGAGCGATATCTTCTACTGGGTGGCGGACCGTCAGTCGTCTGCACTGGTCGTGTCGTTCGACCAGGAGAAGGCCTTCGACCGGGTGGCACATGAATTCCTGTTCTTCGTCCTAAACCGGGTTGGTTTCGGCGATCGTTTTCAACGTTTCGTCCGGCTGCTCTACACCGGTGCTGTCAGCCGAGTGTTAGTGAACGGAAGGCCCTCTGAGTTCAACGTGCATTCTGGGGTGCGCCAGGGGTGTTCCTTATCCCCTCTGCTCTACATTCTGGTCTTCGAAGCGACTATTCGGATGTTGTCCAGGAAGAACCTGATACCTCGCTGTTCCTGGAAGTGACTGTTTCCCCACGCTCTTCTCCTACGCAGACGACTTGACGGTGTGCCTGCCGTCCGCCGCCGCAATCGAGCAGGTCCTGCTTTGCTTAGACAAGTACGGCCGGCCAGGGTGAACGAGCGCAAGTCATCCGTGCTCGCCATCGGAGCGGACTTCCCTTACCGGGGATGCATACGGGATACCTGTCAGAATCGTTAGAATCCGGTTCAGCAGGTCAGGTCCCTTGACTAGTAACTGGGAGATATCTCTGCGTGACACCGCTCGTCTTCTTGCCTCGCTCTCAACAACACCGGTGCGGAGCGCGCCGACGTGGTGTCTCGACGTGTTTGTTCGAGGTTCTGGTTTTTCGGGACGGCCTTCCAGCCGTCGACAGCAGCTGCGCGACGAGCCAATAGCCTGACCTTCCGATTTTTCTGGAATGGTCGCCCTGAACGGGTGCAGAGGGGCTGAGGCCACCCGCGATGGGAGGGTGGCGGTTTCTGGATGTGCGTCTGGGTCTTGCGTCCCTCTTTGCTATCCTTCGGGACACGAGACATATCGCCCATGATCTCGCCATCTTCTTTACGGGAACATACATCCGAGATTTCGGCGGCTCCTTCGACTGCCCCCACACCGAGCGTCTGCCGACTTTCTACCGTCTCATGCGACAGCACGCCCTGCGAATACATGAGCACTTCCCTGACTTGGACTTTCCCACTTGGTGAATGAGGCAGCTGTATGAAGCTCTGTGTGACATCAGCTTCCCGATCTCGTCATCCCAGCAGACGGAGAATAGGAGCCGCATCGTGTCCCGCCTGGTCTCTCACCACCTCGCCTCTTGCGGTTCGGGATTTCACGGACTGACAGCTGCGTACTTTGCGTGGCTGTAGAAACGCACCAGCACCTGTTTCATGAGTGACTAAACGCGGCCGCCATGTGGCGAAGAGTGGCGGACATTTACAGGCTACCAGCAGTATGTTTCGACACCTGTGCCCAGCAGGAAGGCCTTCGTGGTGTCCGAGATCTGCTACCAGCGCTGGTGTGCCAGGATTCGTTCCGTCTATGGTGCGCAGCCAACAACCCTGGTCAATTTGTTGATGGCTTGCCGCATCGCGCTGAGGACCCGCTTGGACCTTAGGCGGCTCGGCCGAGACCGGCGCCGGTGGAGGAGTCATTGTAACCTCTTCGTACTCGCCAATGCTCAAATCATCATCAAATTGTGATTCGGCCGGGATCGCTCGCTGAACTGTGCAATAGTGCGAGTTGCTCATTTACCTGCATGCCTTTTTGCTGTTCTGTTCATGAGTAGGCCTACTCACTGAACTTTTCTATAGCGCTGTATAATGTGTTGTACATCGTACAGTGTAGTGTAATATAGTGTAGCGCATTGCATAGTCTTTTTTATGGCCTATTGTTGTACGAGAGTTGCGTGATTTTTAAGCCAGAGGCATTCATGCGCCTGCCTGTTGTATTATTATTATTTTGCAATGTGTGGTAGGTTTGTGCATGAGGGTTTTTGGTCTGGCCTTTACTCTTTCAATAAACATTCCCCTCCAGAAACTTATATATATATATATTGTGGAAACCTAAGTTCCCACAACCTCGACGTGCCACAACGTGTACCGCGCCAGGGCAAGCACTTTTTCTAATACTTAATTCTAATTCAATTACTTTGGAAAAGTAATTTTTACAGGTCTGGTCTCGAACTGGCTCGAAAGACGGTCCATCTCCCAACACTGTATCTATCAACCGCTGGACCTTTTTCCGGGAGATGCTTGTCCTGGCGCGGTACACGCTGTGGCAGAGAAGGTGAATAAACCATGTTGTTGCATTGAATTTCTGGTTGTGCTGCTGGTTCCTTCGCGCACGGAACGGACGGTTGTGGGAACTTAGGTTTCCACAGCATTGGCATTATGGTGGAAAACCAGCCATATCTCTTGGCTGGCTCCCTATGGAGGTAGTCCCCTTTGGGCAGACACTAACTTTACGTTACAGTCCTACAAGCTAGATAACAACACTCTCTAGGAGAGTTTGCTTTTCGTACTTACCATACCAAGCGAACAATCCAAACACGGGAGAGCCGCTGCAGAGTGCAGTACGGTCCTAGCGAGCTGGCTAAAACATGATTTGCCACTCACCCTGAACGTGGCGGAAAAGACGTCAGCCAGCGGCGAGAGCACTCCACAAAGACCATACAGTGCTTCCTCACGGACAATGTGGCTACGAAGCCCTGCCCTGACAGCTTGAAATACAGCTGCGTCTCCGAAGTCTGGGCCACCGAAAGCCAACCGGCAACGACGGACCCAAATTTGAAAGTTTATCTCGGTAATTAATAAAGTTAATTGATTACGCTGATCGCGCGGAACATGCAACGGTTCCAGGAACTGTACGGTGGCCCAGGCGACAGTCGACAGCTGAAATATCTGGGTTACTCTGCGCCACAGCAAAAGAGGAACACGAAAACGCCTGAAACAGTGCTCTGCGGTTTCAAACATCCCGCAAGACGGGCAACCGTCAGAGCGAGAGATGTGAAAACGGTGTAGTCGCTCGCGAAGAGGAAGAACGTCGTGGGCCAACTTCCACTGAAGATTGGCGCGGCGGGCATCTAGCCAGCTCGCCGTGATTTGACGCCAAGACAGCTTCGTCGGCACCGAAGGAACTGGGGGACCAGACTCCAACTCCCGGATAGCTGTGTATTGTCATCAAGCAGGAGAGCGGAGCGGATAGCTGTGTGTACTGGCATCGGGGAAAAATTGGCATCGCGATCGTCTCCTAGAACCTGCCAACTACATTTCATCTCGTCTGGACCACATCCATAAGGTTAAGCTACCGCATTGTAACACCACTTCTTTTCTAAATTCATTCTTTCCTAAAACAATTATAGTGACTGGAATCTACTGCCTGAACATGTTGCTTGTACTCACGACCCTGCTGGTTTTAAGGCTGCCCTCCTCCAATCCAGAGCTTCAGGTTCATCATGCTCTTCCCATGGTACACGTCCTCTTCCCTTATCAACTTGATATTTTATTTTTCACTTTTGTTACGCGTTTCTATTGTACTTTTCTTATCTGCTTCTCTCCACTCCGTTATGTAATACCCCCTGAGGGTCTTTAACGTACTTAAATAAATAAATAGAATAAATATCCAATCCTTGGGTTGCCTGAGAGAAGATCCCCAGACAGAGTAGTAAGTAAACGAAGGCAAAACGCCTGCTGCGCAGTAGGCCTGGCTGTGCCATCCCTACTACACCCGACACCATGTCGGAGACCGAGACTCACGAGTGCCAACAACGTAAGAACAAGTTTCCCATCCCATTCGTTGGACGTGGTGGAGCTATTCGCTATGGAAGCCTTGCAGGAGGCCTGAGCGTGTCCTTGCAAACTGTCGACCTGCAAAGAGCCCAGTCGACGGACGCAGCCTGTTCAAGTCAGCCAAGGTTTCCACGTAAGGACCGGCTACCACTCCATCTTACAAAGTATGTCAACGTTTTGGAGAGCCTCTCAGTTTGTCAGGGTCTTTTGGTCAATGGATCACGGATAGTTATTCCAGCTTCATTACGTCCTACAGTCTTAAAAAAAGGGGTGTGCCCGGTAGTGAACACGGATCATTTGTGGCGCAATGTGAACGGTGTGCTTCCCTTTGATCACTTCAATTCTTCCCAGCTATCCTTGGGAAGTGCTTGCTTTCATCACAACGGACAGACATTTCTTTTAGTGGTGGTCTACTACTCAAGGTATCCCTACGTGATCACGCTTAAGAGCACTATACCGCCCGCGCTGGGATCCAAGTGATGAAGAGTGTGTTCGCACGACATGGGATTCCAACAACTTTAACGTCTGACAACGGTCAACGTTTCAGTCAAGAGAATTTTCACAGTTCATGGATTCGTATGGGATATCGCACGTGACCAGCAGCCCCAATTTTCCCTGGAGTAATGGAGAAGAAAAACGTATGGTACGCACTGTGAAGAAGCTCCTGCGTAAAGCAGAGGATCGATCCCTATTTAGCATTATTGGACTGTTGGGCTACAGTCAGAAATAACGCAACCATCCCAATCGCGATCAAACCACTTTACCTCGCCGCGACAAGATGGAAAAATTATAATGCCAACTCCTGACCGACGAGGTGAGCCATGGCTAAAAAGGACCCTAACATGATGGTTCGCCTCTAAATTACTGACAGCTAGCGTTGGCTGAAAGAAAATGAGTTTCTCGCAACGAAAGAATATCAGTGGAATGACTACAATGACCCTACAATTCAGCGTAGCCACAGAAAGCGCCATCACAAAAACATATATGTATTGGCATCATGGAGGAAGACCAGCCATACAAAACCACCGCCACAAAAACTTTTTCTCAAAAGGTTTTATTTACATTGATTACTTAAGTGCCACAAATTAAAATCAATCGCCGACATAAAAAGTGTGTATTGTCATCAAGCAAGATAACTACCTATGGAGGTAGCCTCTTTTACACAAACTCTATCTTACATACCAGATAACAACGCAGACAGAAAAAGTGTATTGGCATCAAATGCCGACACATAAACTACTGAAAAAATGCATATTGTTTAATGGTCCAATAGCTAAAAAAAACGATAACCGTAATGACGTATATAATTTGTCAGCATATGCTTTTGCCGGTGTCCAGTGTCAGAGCGCCATCTGGAGATCTGGACAACCAACTAGATGGCGTGTTTTCAGGATTCTTTTTCCACTTCTTCTCAGAGGGAGCAGGAAGTGTGTGGCATAGTGGCATAGGCTTAATTCTTTAAAGGAACTGAAAAGTGAAATATGGCCACAATATTTCAATGTACCATCATGTAGGACCTGGCTGTTTTATCAAAGGTTCGGTTTAAACTGTTAACGGCTGTAACGTGCGAGTTCCGTGCCTGCGAGGCGATCAGCGCCATCTGTTGACCTTTCTCTCTCTCCGCCTCTGTGTGTCGTCTGCTCGCTGGTGTTTTCAAAACCTCGCATCCGAGTGATTTAAACAAATGTCTGGTCTGCGTTCTTGCGTTACGGAATACGCAAATCGTGCACCTTCGCAAGGAACAACAACAACAGCTAAATTAATGATGATGAATGGGGAAATTCGCCACCTGAGGTGCGGCCCACTATTCCAAGGCACAATGGACAGGATGAGATGCGTCCTGATGATAAGATGATGAACGACGCTGAATAGGAGTCGATAGTCAGTGGAGTCAGCGTGGAAAGAACGCTAGGCAAAAACACAACACACACGACCAGCTCACTTTCGCCTCCCTCCACCGCTTACGCGGAGTTGAAGGAAGACCTCAGAAACTATTAGATCAGAAT